>NW_019744143.1:583710-668654 GCF_002891405.2 Cryptotermes secundus
AAATCTGAAATGACTAAATTTTCAAACGAGGAAGAAAATTCAGCTTCACCCTCTTTATGCAACTCTGCACAGTATAGCATATGAACAAAGTTACAATTTTTCACTTGGCTTTCCAGAAGTATCAACTTTGCTCTGAGGGAAACTGGGCATAAGTTGCCTTTAATACAAAAATGGTAGTAAGTACGACACCGGCGGTGGTGATGATCTGTTAGAATTACAGTGCACCACTGAAAGATGTCTTCTGCACAAGACGGCTGGTAACGAACTGCTCGCGCTACCTACATTGCCAAGAAGTGACACTGCCGATCGAGACCGAACAAGTACGAATAAATATCGCGTAGTATACGGTCCAGAATTAGTAAAATTGTGAATAATATTAATATTAACATAATATGAAATATCAGTATATTTTAAACACCATCTTAAAAATGAATTTGAAATCTATGAACAAGTATTTTTTTACCAGTGCTCATTGGAAAATTAGTTCAATTGGCGCATTTCTGCACAATTCTTTCGCGGGCCGTAGTTTTGAGACCCTTGTTCTAGTAGGTACGGAAGCATAACGTATGTTTCACCGATCTCCATTCTCACGCAAAACGACCTTCATAAAATGTGAAGCCCGTCAATTCGCTTACTGCTTGAAGTGACTGAAAGAAGTTGTAGGATTTCGCGACATCAGTGCTAACGAGGGCAGACAGTCATAAACGGGTGGTCAGACTTCATGCGACTTGCTTCGTACGTCCTGTCTAGAAAACCGATATTAATGGCCGTGGGGATGCGTTACGCTGACCACGTGACACCCTCTATCCGTAAAAGTTGGCACTAATTTCGCCGACAAGCGGTGGTCCCTCGTTCGGTATAGTTCGCTTGCGGACTACAGGCTACGGAGTTAGTGATTGCGCTGCCTGCACGCACTCGTATCTTTCCAGCAGCAATCTGCTTCGTAGTGGGCAGTAGTGCATAGGCGCCGCTGCTCGTTGCGCGTTTGTAGCTACTTAGTGAAGTAGCGACTTCTCCCGCAACGTAATTGCCCACTGATCAATATATCTGAATCTCTGTAACCTCTTGGGGGGGGGGAAGTCATTTTATGGAAGATATTTTGTCGAACGTTGCATTGAGCCAGTAGTACACGGTTCACGTTCCTTTGGTACAAATTCCTTAACATTTCATCTTGGTTCATTCATTCATCAGTGCCACTAAAGCCCGTTGTTTGGGCCCTGCCTCTTCTTCAGTTTCATAGTCTTTTTTACATAGTCAGTGGGACTCCTTGTGCGGGGTTCGCAAGGCCTCTACTTACCCACAGAACAACACAAGCAAAGAATAAACGCACACACGGATATCCATGCCTTGAGTGGGATTCGAACCCACGATCCCAGCTTTCGAGAATGTTCGGGAAACTGGTAATTATTATAATACTGTGACACGACGCCTAAAAGCCGGAATAGTGGAGCCAGAGCAGATGTCCGTTGCTAGGCGAAGTCTAGGTACACACATTTCCGCGGCAAACGAATATACAAGCAACAATAGAAGAACTGCCGTTTATATGCAGCAGCTAGGTAGGTATGCCTCTACAACAATAGAGGAATTGTTGGGACAACCACAGAAACGGTGTTTTCTGTGGGGGTTGCCTCGAGGCTGCAGTCGAAAATGACTGAAAAGAGGTGGCACCTGAGATTCAGTTGAGTTTCGAGACGCCAGCCTGCCAAGATGTGAGCTTGAGAGCTTAGGAACTGAGTGCAGTTCAGTGGAGCCGAGAGTCTAGCTGCAAAGAGAAGACTTTATATGTTATGTGGTACCACAGTATTGGGAGTGTGTAAATCAGTGATACTGTTATAGTTCCTGTGTTAAAATCCATTGCCAGGAGACGGCTAGTGGAGACTGTAATAGACTGAGGACACAAGTGTTTGCAACAGTGAACTGTAAAGTGCGGAGATTAGCGATAGCGCTGTAATTGCCTGTAGTTCCGAGTAATGTCTATAAGGTGTCAGTAAATCCAATCATCCAATCCGTACCCTGTCTAATAGTCAGACATATACGTGGCAGTACTTTCTCGTATACACAAGTAAAAAATACCGCAAAAACTTGTTCCATCCTATAGTTTTGTGATATTTGAGTGTGATGTCTTGTTTCATGTCCTCCATTAATTCCTATAGCGTTTCAAGAGGTTAGCCTGCTTCCACTTAAAAATGTAATATCTATCCTTGTCATTTCATAAGTCAGTGAATTTCTGGAGTTATTTCAACGTCTTGAAGTAACTAATCACTTTCCTTTCCTTAACTTTGGTGCACATGTTATTCTCTAGTCTAGGGGGTTCATGGTCTCGTGATATTGGGCTGTAACTTTAGATAAGAATGTATATAAGAACCAGATGGCTGGAGTTGACCGACGCATTTTGTCTGGTTGTTGCTGAGAGGCTTTCGGCCGTACTCACGTCTACTAGCTCTGGTACGGATTATATACGCAGTTCAATAAACACTCAATATTCTGTAGTGAGTATTCGCTCTTTGTGGTTGGAATACACCCTCAGCTAGCGAACTGATGACTCATCATCGCTGAATTAAGAGGGAGAGTCACTAAATAGGTCACAAATGGAAGTAAAACAGTTGTAATGGACGTAATAGGTTTTATATGTGCACCACTACGTAGCAGCACGGTCCAGTTTCATGACGGTCCAGGTAGCAGATGTGTATGTATCTTAGATGCTGGTTTCAGTAGTCATGATGGCGACCGCGCTTGAGGAGTGTACTACTGGCGAAGAGTAGCGGTCTGTTGTGCTTTTTTTTCTTGTTGGCAAAAGAACTCAATGCAAAGGATATTAATGAAGAAATGTTTCCTCTTTACGGTCTGAAGTGTTTGTCGCGTAAAGCGGTTCACAGCTGGACCGAGAAATTCACTCGAGAACGTTCGAAAGTCGCAGATGAAGCCCGACCAGATGCGGAAGTGGCTGAGAGAACAGCCAAAAGACTTGTATGTTCCCGATTTCGTCGCACTGGTAAATCGATGGGACAAGTGTATCAATGTTGGTGGAGGATATGTCGAGAAATAAATGTTTTTGCCAGGTTCGAACGTCACATGTTTCACGTTTTATATCCATTTGTGACCTCTTTACTGACCCTCCCTCGTATTACGCTACCACTCGGCCAAAATAACTCAGTCAATCCGCCAGCATCTTGAGTCAGGACAATGAAAACATGTGCAATAACGATTTGATTAAGATTGTAGAACGGAAAGTTATCCTCCAGGGAGGCAAAATTGATATTAAAAACACAAAGAAACTGATTTATACTGTTAGCAATGCTGGCCGGTACGCCTTGCTGAAAGACTGGTTTTCTCACAGTTATTGCTTAAGGTAAAACTAGGGAAATCTCGAATTAATTCAATTTTTACTAGGAAATTGACATTTTACTTGGTAGAGTTGCTGTTTATTTTGCCTTTAAGAACATGGTGACAAGACGAAAAGATGAAGAGCAAATAAACACGTTAGAAACCCGCGGCCCAGAAGTCCATGACCACGAGCACTGGCTTCCATTTTCTTATCATTTCACGTTGCGGCATGCATCGACAATATTCGGATACTTTCGGGCGTCTACGTGAAGACTAGTTCCAGCGAAGGCGACCGGCCGTGCCGCTGTCGTGTACTGGTAACAAGTAGCATCGGGTGGCTGGCACGGTAGGAAGCGTGCAATGGCTGGGTTCATTGCGGGCGGGTAGAAACGGCCTTCAAATGGGGCAAGAGTCCGCAAGCCAAGCAAGGAACCTGGAAGTTTCGATGTGAGGAAAGATTCGTCCAGTTATATTTTGTATGTGTCCATTTTTGGTTTCTGTGCGACTGATTTTGGTGTTAATATTTGGTTTCGTATTCAAGCAACAGCTGGTGCTAGTGAGTCAACGGAATTTGGTTTTGAAATGGACTGTTGGCCATATTCGTTGGTGTGTGATCGCGCGACAAGAGAACTGGATGTACACACTTTCGTTTCTGTTGATCAGTTCTTTGTGTCGAGTTGTCCGTTTATGACGTCATAAGCAGTATAAATTATTGGCAATACACAGTTTTGTTTATAAAATAACGTAGTGTTTTATATGTATGATTGTAGGAAGCAATTTATAGTATTTTGTTCGATTTTTCAGAAGTACATGTGTATATTACCAAAATGATACGCAATAAGATTGAAAATGCTTCATAATCACAGGTGCTATTAGACTTCAAGATATCACAGACACTGCTGAATATCAGACCTTACTGATATAGTGCTTGCAGAACCTTATAGTGGACAATAATTTCAATTGTTGATTTTTAGTATAATTGCCTATGAAAGAGTCAATATCTTTTTTTTATTTAGAAACAGTTAGTGAATTGGGCAGTGTGACGTCCCTCTTTTTATCAAGAAAGCTTGATTCCTAGCATAGTGTTTTATAATATCTAATTAGTTTTAATATATTATGAACCCTTATGAAAACGGCTCAAAAATGACATTTCATAAAGAAACATTGTTGGTTGTTTAACAGCTGGTGCTGTGTTTACAAGCGGAAGTTATCTGCATATACTTCGGCCGAAAAGTAACGAACTTTACCGATCATACACGAACATTGACGGCCAAGACAATTCAAAATGGAGTTTTCTTATGGGCATTGTGTCTAGGTAACCGTGAATATTAATTGTACAGTGGGATCAAAGCTTCAGGGAACTGTAACGATGTCTTCGATCGTCCTCTGCAGTCTGGGCAACAACAATGCCAACAATAATGACACCAACAATAACGAGGAGGAGGAAACTTTTCCTATCCCAACAATATACCGGTACGTCATTCCTCACATTTGATATTTTTATAGAAAACGGCCCATATTTTGAAAGACTGGGATATGTTAACTAAGTATGGCATTTTCTTACATTCTGCGAGTCCTATAGGACGGAGTTACTTCTTCAAAACTATACGTGGTTATCCACACCCTTATTCAGTAGAGGGACCAATTTGTGGCAAAAATTCACAGAATTTCATGAAGCTCGGCCGCTTTGTAATTTACGAAATCCAGTCACCTAAATTTGCAATATGGCTACCGTGCGAAGTGTTGCGGCGGAAACATCAATACCGATGCATGATTAAAAAATATTGAAATTTTTAAGGCTGTTGTTTGTTTATGTAATTATTAATGTCTTGGAGGACATATTTAATAACCGCTCCAAATATTTATATTTGTATGGTGATGGGTTACACACCTTTATCAGTACTCTTTATTTCACTCCTTCCAATTCTTCGGAACCGTGAACTCATTGGCACATTGAGCCACGTGGGAGACCTGGTCCACATCAACGGCGTGTACCTGACAAATATTCATGTCCTTGACGATGGAACCCTGTTTCACCGCGAGGCTCCAGTGTCGGTCGAGACACAGACTGAGCTCATTGTCATTCGTGGTATTCCATAGTCACTCCAAGCAAATACTTTAATAGTCCAAGTATTATGTTTTTGGACATTATCCATCGTCTTGTCTCTTTTCTATAAACCGTCCTGTTTCTTTTTAAAAACACAACTTTTCAGAGACTGGATTCTGTTTCCGTCCTCAGGTAAAACCTACGCAGTTGGGTCCAATAGATAGAGCTAGCCCCTATTTCCGGTCCGGACGGGTTTCGGGTTGTATACTCGATTTGTTTACCATTTTAACACACATCTCGTAATTACATTATTTATATTGCTTGCATCCTGTTGCTCAAGTACAACTAATAATAGAAGTCCAACCGTCAACGCAACGCCCTTCTTCTGCTTCCTTGCTCAAGTTCTATCTGAACGGCGGCTCCCTTCCGACTGAACTGTTCTTGCTTCAGACTCCCGTACAGAACTGACTGGGTTCAGAGTTAGAGTCAGAGTTACTTTGCGACTGGCAGCTTATCGCCAGTGAGTTCGTCTTGACGTCAAGCCCCCTGAGACTCACGACCAGAATTTTCATTTTCAACTGAACACTTGCGGTCATAGTCCTTATATAGCATCCTCTCTGACGAGAGGATGTGTCTGTCCTTTATAATTGCTGCTGGTCTCGCCAGGGCAGCCCCGCGGGACTCAACCACATTTTACAGTCTCAGATTCGAGGCTCCCCCAGGTAACAGGGCGGCCGGGTCATACTCCCAGGCACTGGGTTCCCTTTTCGTCGCCTTTATGACCCACAGGGCTACGGTGGAGGTTATTCGAACCTACATCGACACCTTTGGTGGCCAGTCTGCTATCCCCTGACGCATAAATTCGAGGCGCCCCAACAGTGCCTCCATTTTTGTGTTCGTATCCCTTGCCGCGTAGGCATGAACTGGACGAGTCGAGTCTCATATTACGACCGACGGGTAGTCTGCCAGTGGCCCGGGAATAAAGCATCCATCTGGGGCCCACTGCCAGACTTCCACCACTGAAAGACAGTCGCGGGTCCGCCGATGCGGGGCGCCGCCCCCTGACGAAAGGATGGGTCCGCCGTCCACAACCGCTGCCGGTCCTCGCCAGCGCAGTCAATCTGGGGTCAGAGTCTTGCGGGACCCGCGACCACACTCCACCGTCTCGGATTCAGGACTTCCCCCTTCCTCGCCTTCCACGACTCGCAGGGCCACGATGGAGGCACACGACCCCACCTCCACGTGGTATAAGTAATATCAATTTTTATGACTTGGTTCTTATCTGAACGGCCGCTAATGTACGTAAGGAAGTAAAAAATTATCCACACTCTTGTTTTTTTTCGAATTTATATACACAAATGTAGGGGTTGAACAAGTACGTCATTTTTCTACATAGTCTCCTTCCTTTTCTATGCACTTGGTCCAGCGGTCCACAAGCTTGCGTATTCCCTCCAAGAAGAAGGTTTTTGGTTGATCGCGCAACCATTTACCCACCGCGTCTTTGTCCGTAGAAAATCGACGACCTCGTAAAGCATCTTTGAGCGGTCCAAAGAGATGATAGTCGGAAGGGGGCGAGATGTGGGCTGTAGGCAGGGTGTTCCAGCACCTCGAAACACAAATGGTAATGGTTTCAACGGTCTGGCCGGCCATGTGTGGGCGTGCATTGTCATGCAACAACAACACTTTCTTCGACAATAGGCCTCGACGTTTGTTGCGAATTGCTGGCTTCAGATTGTTGGCCAAAAAATCACTATATCTTGCACTATTGATCGTACACCATTTTTCCAGGTAGTCTTCCAGTATAGGCCATTTTGAGTCCCAAAAACCGGTTAGCATTACCTTTCCCGCGGAAAATTGAGTCTTGAATTTCTTGTCCGGCCACTTTTAAACTTCTCGATCCACTCATACACACTTCTACGCGATAGAGCACTGTGCCCGTTTGTGTTGAACGCCTCCGAAGAATTTCAGCCCCTGACACACCTTCCAATGAGAGAAATCGGATCACTGCTCTTTGGTCCTCCTTGGTGCACACTGCTAACGGAGCGGCCATGTTTACACTGTCACAGCATCGAGGAAAATGACGCGGTCAAGGTCAAACTTCGATCACCTGATCACTATAGTACCAAGCATGCATGCGCAGAAAGCAGTGTGACAAATCTAAAGATGTGTTACGGCGAAAGTGCGGATAATTTCTGACTTTCCCTCGTAGCATGGCGGTATCCAAGGAAATGCTGGTTGATCACTCGTTTACACGGAAACCTGTTCCGTACCGAGTTGCTGTCAAAGTATCTACTTCTTTCATTTTCGTATCCCAGGAAGCATGTTCCGTAAGCAGTTGATTTTCAAGAATCTGTGTTTTGTCAACAGGTTTCCTAGAAATGGGTCTACATGCCACAATATATAGAGAACATGTTCCTCCGAAATGTCAGTAACCGCGTACAAGACTACACTGTGTCACAACCAAAGAAGAGTCGCCGCCGTGAAAATGTCTAAAATTTTATTACGTAGGGCTTACGTATATCTGAAACGTCGTTTATAGTAAATATTCTCACGTGTTCAGTCATTAGACATGGGGTTTGGATTGGCAGTTGGATTTGCTGTCGCTAATTCACGCACTTGACTTCTCAATACGGCACACACTAAGTATTCTACGTGTTTACTAGTACGGGTCTCAACAATGCCCTCTTTTGCTCAAATCGTTACCGGCGTCCCATGCTGTTTGTCGCAGAAACCACCTGTCACGTGTTGCTATCCAGCCGTTTCCATGCTACGGACAATCTCTCGTAGCATCATTACTGTGGCTGTCAGGTGCCATGTCACAATACAGATAGGCTGCCTACGGCACTGGGCATTGTGAGAACCGTGGTTTGTGTTCTGCATGGGGACGGGAGGTCAACTGTGGGCCGCTTGAAGTGACTGCAGTCTGATCCGACACACAGAGATGGGGGGAGGGGGAGGAGTGTGATTTATATGCCTTGTGTTCCCGAAAAATGGGCGCTTTCCCGAACGGAACATTTCAGACCTTGTATAGAAGGATTATTCGCCCAGTGAATAAATTATATTGTAAATTGTTACCATTTTTACCACTCACGGATGCCATTTTGAGAGAAGACGAATGTAGTTACATCACGGCTCACCTCAAGATCTGGGGCCCCTGTGAAGGGTGGGGATTGTGGAAATGGTAGAGCTGGAGAGTGGGCTCCAGCAAGTGCCAATCGTCAACAGATTTCGGTCAGGACTGCCCATGTGTGGCGTGCAAGGCAGGAAATTCCGTTATTGTTTCATTGTCTCGAAAATTCGTTGCCTCTGAGCTAAACAGCAAGACAATTTCGTGTCCTGTTGGAGGATTCCACTCTTCCTGCAGTGAACTATCCACTGTAGGCTACGTGCAGTACAGTCGTGTTCGCGTGGTTGCCATGCATTCCTGTGCATGATGACCACGAACTTAACGTGTGCATATTGATCGCAACGGCTGCAGACCGGGCGACTCCGCGCCGCTATTGGGTCGCCGGACGAACGAGGTCAGGTCGCATCGGGTCACGATAGGTCAGGGCCGCCGACCTCGATGGCTTCGTCGGCAGTCCGAATCATATGAGCTCTCGAGAATGTTAGTAAGCGTGCGGTATATATGTAGTTCTAAGGTTTTGATTCTCTAAATACTTACCAAAATGTAGCGGTTTACTTATTGTACCAATATCATTTACGCCTTTGCGCTTTATACACTCCCCCCCCCTACAATAGTCCAGACTGTAAGCCCGTAGTGTCGAATGGTGGGATGATAGTGAACAGTAATTTGGAAGTGATACGGGAGGAACTGGTCGTGGATTAATCGAGGTACTATCCTGGCATTCGCCTCGAGGGACTGACAAAAGGCACGAAAACCCTCAGTCGAGGTATCCAGTGTCTCGGTCGAGATTCGAACAAAAAACCTCCCGAATGGAAATCTAGATCGTTATCACAGTTAAGACCACAAACCTCATAACCTGTTCAGTAATTTGATTTCTGTTTTCATGGCTGTAAAAAGGAAAAAAAGAAAGCTGTGGTAGCTACAGCCTCAGTTTCGATGAACATGAGGGGCGCGCTGTAGCGTAATTGGTTGAGGGACTTCACTACAAGTCGGAAGGTCGCGACTTATATTCCCGATGTGGTCAGTTGATTTTTCAATTGACTTAATCCTTCCAGCCGCACTATGGCCCTGAGTTCGACTCAGCCTCTAACAGAAATGAATACCAGGAATCTTCCTGGGGGTGACGGGTGGCCGGCGTGTAAGGCTGACAACCTCACCGTCATTTGTGAGCTGATTGTCTAGAGAAAATGTGGAAGCCTCGATTTCTCACAACCCAATGGACCTCCAAGACCTGTTAGAGTGATAGATTTTGGTAAATATGCCAGGAATATAGTATATACCAACATGCCAAGATATATAGGGATCCTCACATCTCCAGGCATAGGCACTAAACTGGAGGGATCGTCTCAGTGTGCTCCCCATACACAACTTTCAAATGCATTACAGCGCATGAAACTGAGCCACGAAACGCTAGTAAAGGCGATGAAATAATACTCAAAATACACGTCATTACGACATGACTCGCCCTCTCTCAATGGTAAAAGCATTACGACAAAAAAAAAATGGAAGGTGACCTATAGCTTTCATTATGTCTGTATGTCCTCAAGTAACAGAACCCAATGTACGTTACTATCTCTTCGCAGATAACATAGCACAATCTACGTGTCTGTTTGCATATAACATCCAATCTACGCGGCTGTTTGCATATAACTTTCAATGTACTTGATTGCCTAGTCTACTTGAGGTTCAGATTGCTACTGGAAGGTTTAAAACGTACAAATTGCCAGGTTTGATCTCACTCAAGCAGAACTATTTTAAGCAAGTAATGTGAGATGCATAAACGCATTCATTCTCTTTGGAGTAAGGAAGAATTGCCTGAGCAGTGGAAGGAGTCTATTAACGTATCAGTAAGAAGGGTAATAATACTGAATGTTGTAATTATCGAAGAATTTTTTTCCTTGGCACTACAGCCCCAGTGGGCCTAGGCCTACCCCCATGAACTCCGTTCACTTCGGTTTTTCTAGATCTTACACATACGGTAGGACTCCTTGGGCGAGTGATCACCTCGTCGCAAGGCCTCTACCTGTAGACATACACAGAAAAACGCACACAAACAACCATGCCCTGAGTGGGATTCGAACCCACGACTCGGCTTCCGAGCGAGCGAATACAATGCATGCCTTAGACCGCTCGGCTACCGTGACCGGCATCGAAGAATATTACTGTTGTTAATTCCCTACAAAATTGTATCCTGTATCCATCTCAGAAGATGAAGGACATTAAGTCCATACATAGACGAAGTTATTGGGCACCATCAGTGCGGGTTCGACGCACGAATAAGAAATCAACTATTAAATATATTTTTGCGTTCGTCAGGTACTGGAGATAAGAATGGGAGTACAGTGAGACGGTATATCAGCTAGTCATAGACTTCAAGAAAGATTACGTTTCAGTTAGGAGGGTAGAATTATAGAATGTTCTCGTAGAGTTTGGGGTACAAATGAAAATAGTTAGGCTTACGAGTATTGAAACTTGTTTAAATGAAATATGACGTCTTGTTATCAGAATGAAGGGCAAAATCGTAATATACAACCAGCAGACATATACTTTGACAAAATGACGCAGTATAAATATTTGGGAATGAGAATAACAAATCAAGTTTTGATTCAGGAAGAAATTATGTCGAGACTGAACTCGGGTAATGCTTGCTGCCATTCAGCCCAGAGCTTTTCGTCTTCTCGTCTGCTGTCTAGATACGTAAAAATTAGAATATTCAAACTGTAATTTTGCCTGTGTTTCTGCATGGTGTCTGCGAACAGGGTGCTGACGAATAAGTTTGGTACCAAAGAGTCATGAAGTAACAAGAGGCTGAAAAATGCCCCACAATGAGCAGCCTCGTAACTTGTAATCTTCATTAAATATAACTAGAATAAAGTTGAGGTGGGCAGGGCATGTAGCACGTACGGAGCGATGAATGTACATAGGATTTTTTTAGGAGAAACCAGAAGGAAAGGGACCATTAGGAAGACCTAGACTTAGGTGGCAAAATAATTTTAAAACGTAACTTAAGATACGATGAGGTTGTACGGACTGTACTGATCTCGTTCAATGTATGAACCAGTGGAGGGCTCTTGTGAACACGGCCATGAACCTTCGGGTTCCATAAAATGTTGGGAAATTCTTGAGCGGCTTAGCGACTGGCGGATTCTCAAGGAGGGCTCAATTCTATGGAATATATGATTTTTACGTCGATGGTTCTTAAGGAAGCTTGTATATCTGTGTTCTCTAATTTCTATGTGATAACTCTTTGTCCGTGCCGAAGCAGGTAAATTAGTCATTCTGATTGCTATGTCGGTTGTGGGTTTTTTTGTTGGAATTGATTTTTGTGTGTGAATTCCCTGTTGTTTTATAGTATTGCTTTCATGATTTGTAGTTTGTTATTTTTGCTCTGTTGTGTGACTGAATATGTATTCGTACGGCAAACCAATTATCTCATTGCCGATTTATTCTGTTTGTATGGATGATACAGGTTGTTTTGTAAGATTAATTTGTAGCAGTAGGTTTTCGAAGTGTGCCAAATATTAATCGATTACATTCGTTCGTGAAGTTTAGCTCTAGGTAAATTAGTTTTGAATTGTATTTGTGGAAGTAAAGTCTGCGTGGGTATTCTGTATTCGGGGGAGGGGGGTATGTTAGAGACAGTTAATATGTCAGTTTTGAGGTTTTCACGGCGATGACCATGAAGAAAGTCGTCTTCTGGGTTTTGGCGCCGTGTATTCTTCGTTTTGGCCGACCTTCCTCCGAAACGTCGGCCAAAACGAAGCATACACGGCGCCAAAACCCAGAACACGACTTTCTTCACAGTTAATATGTCGTTTACGTTTCAGAAATAAACAATTACATTGTGTTCTTTCAGAAATTCAGTAATTGGGTACGTTCTAAGTATCTCATGAATATTTCAGCTATACCAGACCCCTTATCTGGGCAATGGCTCTGTAAATATGTTCCCGTTGCTAGGCAGCAGGTTCGTAACAATGTAACAGCTTGATTTCAACAACGAAAGAGATGTGTTTTCTACGTGGCCCGTGCCGAGAGTTTGTAAGCAAGACGAGGTTGGGACCTTAGTTAGTTAACAGTTCAGTTGTGACACGGTGGCCAGCCGGGAATGGCGTGAGAGTCGAAACTGAAAAATCTCCTCTGTTAGAAGCCGTTACCTGGGAACGACTAATGAAGACAATACAGGCTGGAGAAGACTTAGTGTCTGCAGTAGTGATTTGTAAAGTGTGAATGTTAGCAATGGCGCTGTAATTACTTGTAATTCCGAGTCGTGTGGCAAAGTGGTCGATAAATCCAATCCAAAACATAAACCCCGTCTATAGTCACACATACATGTGATGGTGTCTTCGCTGCATTGGGGGTCCTTGCCATTAAGCGATTTTCGGTGACGGTTTTCAGTTGTTTTTGAGTTAAATTTAGTTGTTATTTGGTCGCTCAAAATATCTGATGTCACTATGCAGATTATTTTCTGATGGTTACAGCTAAGAACTGTGTGTAGGTCTACATCGTTTTGGTGTTGTATCTACTTAATTTCCTCTATCGGAGGTTATTTCTGTTGAGAAAGAGCTCCACTGCGATCAGTAACAGATCCTGGGCCAAGGATTGGAGGATTAGAGCATTGCGCATTCATTACTGTTAGGTTATTACGTATATAGTGTTTCACTTCTCTTCTAATGTTTGTGTGCAGAGTTTTGTTTGAACGTGTTTATGTGTGTGATTTGTCTGTTGTCTTGTTGTAGTACCACTGCCACCGGGTGAAAACCCATTTGCAGTTAATTAATAATAACTCTGAGGGACTTTTGGGGGGGGGGGATTTCACAGCCCTTTGTTTGGCCCTGGCCGCTTTTTCAGTTTCGTAATACAACTAGAATAGATGGGACTCCTTGGACGGGGATCAGCCCGTCGCAAGGCCTCTACATACTCACAGGACAACACAAACAGAATTAACGCACACAGACATCCATACCGTTAGTGGAATTCGAACCCACGGCCGTAGTATTCGAGCGGGAGAAGACAGTTCATGCCTTAAGCTGGGGCCACACGAGCGCACAAAATGCGTCCGTTGTAACGAACGTCGTGACGTCCGTTGTAGATATAAACAAAGGAGGCGAATGCTACGCTTTCTTCTGGCTCCATTGCAGACAAAAAACTACGCACCGCATTCTGCAACTGTGTGGTATCCTCAGCAACGTCCGTCATAAAGTACGTTCGTTGCAACGGACGTACTTCGTGCCCTCGTGTGGCCCCAGCCTTAGACCTCGCGGCAACTGTGATGGGCAACGTGTCCATTTATGTATATATATACACACACACACACACACACACGAGTATATGCGTGTAATTTCACGACCCCGATTTTATAGTGTCGAATGGTAGGAAGAAAAATGAATGATGATTTGAAGAGGATGTGGAAAGAATCTCTCGTGACCTAATCGAGGTACTATGCTGTAATTTACCTGGAGAAACTAAGGAAGACCACGAAAATCATCAGTCAGGAATGACGGTGTCTCGGCCGAGATTCGAACCGTACGAGCAACTCCCAATATTGAATGCTCTCAAAACAAATCAGTAATATTACATCGTATTACATTATCCGCCCCCTCCCTGGAACATATATCGAAGCTCCATCTGGTCGATGTTTTGGCGTTCCGTGCTGCCTCTAGTGGGCAGTAGAAGAAATACGTATATGCTACGTTCCCTGGTTAAGTGAATGCCCTCACTAGATGGCAGTAATCCTTTCTGTGCTTTTTCACACAGTGAACTCGTCGAAAATCAAAACTGCATTGTTGTCAGTCTCTCGATTGCTTTCAGTTTGATCTGCAAACGCATTTGTGCTTTGGGTAGTTAAAAGATATGTCTTTTATTAGTGCTTTCGCGTAGATTGTCTGCTGAGGAAAATGTGCTTCAGTAAATACAAGCTTGAGGTACAACGGGAAGGTACGAAGTATCTCCTAAAGTAATGATCATATTTAAATGAAATTTAGTGTTTGGAGTCGATACAAAGGGCCGCTGGTTAATTCAGTCTTGGTTCTGTCGTCCCAGTAAAACACACCCACGGAACAGACGGTAAAGCGTCGTCTCTTCCCATGTGCAAATCAAGACCGAACACCATTTTACCCAGTTTGGAACATACATGTTTTCGAAATGCGGTCTTTGATCGTTCATGTTCATTTACAGCCGGTTGTAATCTTATAGCTGGGCAATTAGAATGCATCTCACAGACTCACATGACTGCTCAAGCTCTCCTGCAGTTACAGATCAGTGCATTGATTTTCGCCATCTTGTAGTCGTACTTCCAATTTTTAAAAAATAAAATCAAGGAAGAATTCTAATTTTCTGCTTCGTTCGTTTACTCTCTGTGTTCAATATTATTTGTTTCCGTCTTTGTTTGGCATGAGCGAGTTTCAGTTTTCGATTTTCTTAATATCTGCTATGTTTATCTAGCCTAATCTACACTTTTTAATTTAGAATACTTGATTTCTGCTTGATTTACATTTAACCAAACACAGTAGACAAATTATATAGCCCTCAAGAACAAACTGGCATATGTCGCTCTGCGTTAGAAATTGTGCGCTTATTTCTGATTTCTGTCACATGAGCGTAACAGCAAACGAAGGGGGTCGGCAGGAGATTAAACATGATTTTCTCTTATTGCTATGTCGTTCATAAAATATTTGCACGTTCCCTATACCTTCGTCCCGAAATGTTTAACAACATTCCAGAGAAAAGTAGCATTTCCACGAACTCTGGACCGTCGCAGTCAGCAGCGGGTGCGTACGGTGCTGTGCAGTTTCCATTTCCGGCACAGGAATCCAGCACAATATGGGTAAGATCTGCACGGCAATGTGATTTACGTCTACAACAGATGAACAGCGGAACCACAAGGAGAAGCAAATTCACAATGGACGCTTCAGAAAATGTGTCTGACTCGACTCTGTAATTTGCTATTCTTCACACAACCTGTATAAGAATATTATGTGCGGCTGTAAGCTTATAATAGACAACATGAATGTTGAATGCATGACACTCTCTTTCATTCCATAATCACAAGAACGGAAATGTTCAGCATATGTAAGCTGCATTTCATGATTCACATCCCAAATCTCTTTCGAGTGCAGTCAGTGCCCTTGGCTGCGTGGGCATGCTTCAGACGAACTAGAAATTTGAGTTCGTATTGAATTACAGTCTTGTGGCCGGGGGGGGGGGGTACAGCCGCCCAAGCACTCGTACAACCTTTGGGCCCATTGTGCGTCCCAGACCTAGCCAGGGTGTTCCGGAAAGTAGCAACCATCCTATTTGACGCCGTTCTCATGTCTGTCGGCTGTGAACATGTATAGCTGTAGGTCTGTACCCACCGTTGGAGGTTGACAGCGGGCGAGGATTCCTCGTCTTGTGCAGACTTCCTGCACATGCGCTCTTCGAATCACCCGATCCGGCTGAGCCTTCGGTGAAACTGTTACCTGCCGAATGGCAGACAGAGCTCTTCAGTTGGTAGGGACTGGTGATCGCGAACGGTTTGTTTGCTGCACCTCGCTCACGAGTCTCAGTTGCGATCCGGACGTTTTTATGTGCTGTCATCAACTTTATCATTGTCTACTGCGCAAAGTTGCGCAAACAATGAAACGAATTATCCTGGGCTCATCGCTTAATTTGGAGGAGACAAATTGCCACGACTCGCAGGGCTGCGGTGGATGTATTCGATCCTGCCTCCACTGGAAACATCACGTCTGCGCTACAAAGCCCAACCGGTTATGCTGTTTAGGGAAACAGTCCCTGTTTATTGCGAGAACCATACGGAAAACAAGTGCACTATTTCGGCTGGATGTACAGTTTTGGCATGTTAAAGCAGGCGATACATGTCATAACCGCTGGACTTTAGAGGGTCAGTCGGATGCAGGACAAGAATATCCACATTAAAGAGAAATGGCAGGCAATTTCTCGCCGTAGCAGATCTAAATATAGACGAGACGTCGCATCAGATAAGGACCCTTCGAAAGCTGCATTATCACTGAGTAGATGCACATACGTCGACCCAGACCTCTGAGGCTGCCTTACGGGTAGCCTTCTCTTCGTATGTAGTTTGTTTTTTAGTTTCTTGGGATTCACTAAGTCCACTTGGTAAGTCGGCAACTGTTTGGCCTACTGTACCAGCCCCGGACGATAGATGATGAGTGTGGAGCGGTCGGTGGAATGAGAATTGGCAAGAGAAACGGAAGTACTCGGAGAAAACTTGCCCCAGTGTCACTTTGTCCACCACAAATCTCACATGACCTGACCTGGGATCGAACCCGCTCCGCAACTGTGGGAGTAGGCGACTAACCACCTCACCTATGTCACGGCCCAAAAGTATGTAGTTAATCATTATGCAGACTTCTCCTACCTCCAGTCACCTCCAGTCATACAGTTCCCTCGACCCTCTTCTGGAGCACCGCCAGTCTGTAGTTACACACCCATGTGAAGCTACGGATAAAATTATTTGAGTCTCTATGTTTCTACACATCAGTCTCGAAGAGAAAGTGTTCTGCACTGAATGGTAACAAAAATTCCCCCAAATTATGTGCTCTACGATAAGGTAATTTTGATTTGATACTGCCGTTCCCAAATATTTCAGCTTTGGCAAATTTCGGAAGGTTTCACGAAATGCCTTTATATTTCGATGTTGACGCGCATCCTGGTTAAGGAAACATGAAGATAAACTTCATCTTCTTGGCGTTTACGACAGATCAAATTCGCTCAGACAGTAACGTTTCATTCTTGAACTCAGGAGGAGTCGGTTTAAGTCGCCGTAACACCATTTTTCCTGACAGAAGATATCCGTAGTTTACATCAGTCCACCAAGTCAGATTTCAGTGTTCACTGATCATCCTACCTTTCGTCTGTCCATAGTCGAGCCACTGAAAGCATCGTTAAACAAGTCGCAAATATATTAATAACTGGGCGTTTAGTTCTGGGTCATTGTCATTAAGCCAAATTGTGTACTTCTCTTCATGATACTGAAACCCGGAGCCGTGGAAGAGTGAAAGATGCCCATTGCTAACATTTGGCGTTGTAAACACGTGACAGCATAAAAAACGAGAGAAGAATGGCTTTGCTAGGCAATGGCTCTCTAAACACTTATTCTTGGCAAATGATATGCACAAGCAACAATAGAAATGCTGGAAGCGGTGTCTTCTATGGAGTTCTCCCCGGGTACCGAACCCTGCAGTTAAATATGTGGCCTAGGGCCCCAGAATACGTTTCACACTAACACCGAACGGCCGGCTGACCTTCGATCTTACTGTAACTTTGACTAGTTTCTTCTTCTTTTTTATGGGAGCCAGACCAGTCCGAGTCTGAGGTGGTTGTGAGACAGTCATCCCCTGACGGAGGCGTGGGGGCGGAGGAGTCCCCATTATTGGAAGCCGTTGCGTAGCAGCACCTAGTGAAGACACGAAAGATTTAATGCGTGCCATAATGGCCTCTAAATTGTGTGAATTACTGAAACTTTTGTACTCAATTGCAGTTACGAGGTTTAAGAGTCCAGTAAATTCCATTACCATTCCAAATCCCGTGTACGGTCACGTAACACATAAATCATCCCCCACTAATTTGAAGTCTACAGGGGGGACCAGATTCATATGTACCGTTCAATTCAAGTCCCTCGCGGATTTTCTGGGCTTACCAAATTGGATTTTCTAAAGGACCGTTAGTATACAAGAGCAATGCAGCCTCTTTTTTTTTTCTTCAGGCCAATGTGAACAGCGAATTCTTCGGACAAATATTTTCGTATGCAGTTATTATTTTAGGTTCATGTTACCTTATCTTTACCCCGTATCGGGCAGACTGTCCTCACTTTGGGCACCTGCGCCTTTGTTTTCTGTATATTTGGGGAAACGTGTACTTTCAGTTGCCTCTCAGAAATGGATTCCATCGTGGCAATCCACCAATTTACACGTAGAATTTTGCTGCAGCTTCCAACTCCTTCCACACAAGGGACAAACCGTTTTGTATCAGCCCCTGACTGGGAATCCCCTCTTATCACATCCGGGGTCTCCATCGGGCCATATCTCTTCTTTCTCAAATGTAACATCTCATTTGTCACGCTATCGGATGTGACTATACAAGGTTGGATTGGTAATCGGATTTCTGGAACTCTTACAAGTCGCAGCTACAAGTAAGGTCATGCTCAGGCCCGTGCCATAGCTAAAGCGGTTAGTCGCTGGCTTCCCACCTCGGCGGCCCGGGTTCGATCCCGGGTCTGGTCAAGTTGGATTTGTGGTGGACAAAGTGGCGCTGAGGCAGGTTTTCTCCGAGTACTTCGGCTTCCCCTGCCAATCTTCATTCCACCAATTGCTCCACAATCACCCTCACCTATCATCTGGGGCTGGTACAGTAGGCCAGAAGTGGCCGCAGTACAAGGGACTTAGTCCCACCCCACTAGCAATAAAAAGAAAGGACCATGCTCTCGCTTCTCCACACACTTCACAAATCGCAGTCTGTTACAGTCGTCATTATCCGTTGCGTGGTAGCGGCTTCATGGCCGCTGCAGTTGTGAAAACTTTGGATTTTGTATCTATTTGTGCATTGTAATCATTGTATGTATATATATTTTAACATTCAGAACACCCATTATATTAGTGGTTTCCAAACATTATCGATGTCTCTCTGATGGTGGTCTCTTAAGGACCGAAACATATACGGCGTTTAGAATTGAAGTAAGAAAAACTTAACCAGTCACACTGTACGGAACTATTTAGCTTTTTCATAATATTAATGTGACGGACCAGAATGAAACAAATCAAATCCTATGATTCAGTTAGGAGGGAAGTATTGTACAATATTCTGATAGAGTTTGGGGTACCCGTGAAAATAGTTAGGCCGATTAAAATATGTTTAAACGAAATGTATAGTAAAGTCCGTGTAGGTAAACATTTAAGTATATGTTACTGTCTCGTCACCACAATGCAGGACAGAATCGTGACATAAAGATAGGAAACAGATGTTCTGAAGCTGTGGCACATTTTAGATATTTTGGGGACGACAATAACAAATGAAAACCTGATTGAGGAGGAAATTAATAGAAGATTGAATTCTGGTAATGCTTGCTGCCATTCAGTCCAGATCCTTTTGTCTTCTTGTCTGCTGTCCAAGAACATAAAAATTAGAATATACAAAACTATAATTTTGCCTGTGGTTCTGTATGGGTGTGAAATTTGGTCTCTGACATTAAGGGAGGAACATAGACGGGGGGGGGGGGTTTGAGAAGAAGTTACTGAGGAGAATTTTTGGACCGAAGAGAGATGAGTAACAGGAGGTTGGAGAAAACTGCATAATGAGGAGCTTCATAACTTGTACTCTTCTCCAAGTATAATTAGAATGATCAAGTCAAGGAGGATGAGATAGGCAGGGCATGTAGCACGAATGGGGGAGAGGAGCATTTTATATAGGCTATTGGTGGGAAAGCAGGCGAAAAGAGACCACTGGGATGACCAAGTCGTAGGTGGGTGGACAATATTAAAATGTTTCTTAGAGAGATAGGATGGGATGGACTGTTATGTAGTGGATTGATCTGGCTCGGGATAGGGACCAGAGGAGGGCTCTTGTGAACATGGTAATGAAACTTCGCGTTCCAAAAAATGCTGGGAACTTCTTGAGTAGCTGCACAATTGGCAGCTTCTCAAGAAGGGCTCAGCTCCATTGGTGAGTGTCCCTGTGCTTAACCAAGTAAGCATAACGACATGAAGATATATGGAAGCGTGGATATATAGATCCACGAATTCTTGACTTCGGCACTAATTTGAGGTAAGTTGTCGGCTTCACGCCCCGGTACCCACTGGATAGGAAGCTGAGAGGGGCCCCGAACCGGTCCGTACGACTTGAAGAGGAGAAAAATCTTGCACCTATCGGAACTCAAACTCCGACACTTCGGCCATGTGGGAACTGTAGCTTTTAAAATTGAGGTCATAAAATCAGGAAAGAAATGACGTCAGAAAAAACATTTTCAGCTAAAACATTACTGTGAAGAAAGTCGTCTTCTGGGTTTAGGCGCCGTGTATTCTTCGTTTTGGCCGACGTTTCGGAGGAACGTATCGCCTCCATCTTCAGAGCNATTACTGTTTGCTGAGTCCATTCATAGCCACCGCAGCACAGGAGACTTCAGTTTCATGTAGACCAGTGACAGGAGCTTTGCTACACATCTGTGGCTATGAAACGCGTGAATAATTAGTAAATTTGTGTTATTTGACAACTGGGAGCTCCATGACCTATAAGGCCACTAATATTGATATTATAGGAGCTCGCATCTGGGAGGCAGAAAATGCGCGCAGAATTTAGGAGGGAACGGTTACTTCCAGTAGCTTTTGCATGACTTGTAAAGCGTTGGACAAAGAAATTTAAGATGGCTTATAAGGGAAGAGGTGTGACCGGAACTGTCCCAATTGGAGCAGTGCTATGTGCACTGTTGATCATTCTTGTTCTGCTACCAGGATTAGTTATCTCGAAAGCAACAAATTGTTCTTTTCATTAAATTACACTGCACATTTATCTAATTAGTGGCCAAATGCCTTTTATCCATCTTAATTTATGCATATGCAAAATGCAATCGGTATGCTTACTAACCGCACATCTGGTAACATACACTGAATTGTGTAGACGGTGCGACTGTATGGCTATTTCACGAGTTATAGGGCGGCCTGGCCTGGCTTAGAGAGATGTTCGTCCGACTCTCCTACCTAGTCCAATGCTCATCTAGAAGAAGATTTCACTGTAAATTTAATATGTAAGTAAGATTTATATTCGTGATTTCTGCAATTTTGTAATCTCAGTAAATAAAACCAAGTCGAAATGCTTAGAAAGTTTTAAAAAATTTTCATTTGCATCAGTAGGGAACAGTTCATTTTCTGGGAATGTGCTCATGAGGGGATAAATGCTTCCAAACCGCTGTTGCTCGCTAACTCTTTGTCCGATATCAAGTCGATTTGTTTAGCGTGCGCCAGTTTCACTCTCACAGACTGTATGGCTTCGAGACAACTGATGAATTGACAAGGAAGGGCTCATAGCCTGATTAAGGTCACATACCGCCTTTTTTGTGTGAGTGAAGAAAACCACGATAAACTTTTGCCAAGATAGCCGGTTTCCCGATAGATATTCGAACTGAGGACCTGCCGCATAAAAGTCGAGAGTGATACCGCTATAAAATCTTGTTCGGTCTTAATTAAGTAGGTTATTGTATTTAAATCTATCCAAACGGCGTAACTCAGATATGCTTCAAGATGAAATTACTATTATACGTTCAGGAGTACCAACCTAACTACGGAAGCAGAGTTCTGGCACTAGTTCCCCAAACCCCGTGATAATCGGCTCTCTTACGCCTAGTAGTGTGACGTCCTACGGGAATCGATAAACTGCCTCACGGATAAGTAATGCCAGTGAGGACGCGAGGCAAGATGAGCCATTGCTTGGCGCTGTTCCACACAGAATATCGCAGCGCGGCACTGGTCTGTCAGCCTAACAGAAGCAGGGCGGTCTACGGGTATCGATTGCCTGGCCGACCGCGTGCCGACGCTGCTGTAACTACATATCTGCGGATGTTGGTTTCCATCCTCTCTAGTTACCCCGGGAGGTTTGATAGGACGACCCCGGACTCCACGAAGAATTCTTGATGGAGACAGCTGATATTGACGCGTGTCCCTGACCCAACAATGCGCGCCGCAATGCTGAGATCGACGTCACAGCAGGCGTCGTGCCAAGAAGCAGGGGGAAATCTGCCAACAACAATGCAGCAGCTTCTGCCTGGTTCCCGCTGGCATCGCGCAGTTACCAGGAAGCCGCCTCCTTAGCGTTAAAGCAAGTGACATTGTGACCCCGAAATTAAACTAATATCCCATGCACTGCTCTCGTCGAAACAAAGGCGATTCTTTTCGCTTGCGTCACAGGAAGGCCTGTGGAACAGCATCCTTTTAATATGAAACTTGATGAACACAGTGCAAACAAGAGTTTCATTGTTCCCAGCTCGCATCCCTGCTGCCGGATTTCCAGAGTTCTCTATTTTGCACGTCTTCGCTCCTCAAAATACGTCTCGTTAAATTGTGCGGATCCGTGACCTTCACGTTTTGTCCAACCGTGCTACATGTCCAGCCACTTACAATTTCGTTTATGTAACAAAACAGTAGGAAGACAGGAACAAGTTACTCTATTCATTGCCACTTTCTTAATTCTGTGTTTAGTCTCCTCACTCTCGACCCGATTTTTTCTCGTAAAGTTCAAAAACAAAGCTCTTGTCTCCGTTAAGAGGTTCCTGCATTGTTAATTGAGGTTTATCTGTTTGCTTTAGATGCCCCCCCTTCTTTCCAATTTCTAATCTTTTATACCTGTTCGTTCTTCGTGTTTTGAAACGGGCCCTCCGACGAGAGGAGAGGTCTGATTGTTGCTGGTCACTCCCCCTCTAATGGGAATGATTCGAGCGGGCACTCACGCACTGACTGGCCCTCTCCTTCACGCGTGCGCGCACACACTCGGATGTTGCCTTGCTGCTGACTTTCGCCAGCACAGCCAAACTTGGTTTTTGGTCCCGTCTAAACCCCTAACCGTATTTTGTTCTTTCCAAGACTTTTACGTGTTTTGGAATAGGGCCTCCTCCTCCAGATCGTTTTCTGTTTATATAATTTACGGACGTACCTCAGAGAAAACATCGCCTGCATCAGTTGGACTTGTTGCTGTATATCAGAACTTCTTTGTAGCATTATGTTTTATCTAGCAAGTAGCGTTGTAGTGTTTGCCTCTGTCCACATTTATATAACTTAGTCATTGTTAAGTTACATTTAGAGTAGAGGCAGTTTCCACATGTTGCTAAATTCGGCGTTGTTTTGAATGTGCTTGTGTGTCCTAATGCGTTTTCCACAGGCTTCATGGTAAGGTGCTTCATGGAGCGAGTTGACTTCTGATTTGTGTTCGTGAGGTGCCTGGTTCGAATCTCGGCCTAGGCACTGAATAGACTTAGAGTTTTCCTATTTTTCTCACTCGCACCAAGAAAGTGTTTAGTGTCTTAAAGTAGACCACGATGACTTACTTTCAGATCCCGTCCAGTTCATTGTGATCTGTTGCAGCGTCGCTACTAAATCTCTCTGATCTTGAAACTGAGGTAACTCGCAGGATTTACGAAACCTGTAGGATTGTAGGTGTACCAAGACAGTAATAAAATACCAGGACAAATATAAACCTCTTTACAGAATTCTCCGTGGTAGCGTAGTTGGTTGAGACACTGTGCTATAAGCCGGAAGGTCGCGGATTCAATTCGCGATGATGTCATTGAATTTTTCAGTTGACCTAATTCTTCTAGCCGCAGTATGCCGCTGGGGTCGACTCAGCCTCTAACAGAAATGAGTACCAGGAATATTCTTATGGGTGAAGGGCAGCCGGCCGGCGCGTAAGGCTGACAACCTTACCTCCATCTCTGAGCCGAATGTCTAAAGAAAATGTGGGAGTCTGTGGGCTTCCACTGCCTGTTACTTTTTACCACAGAATTCTCTCCCGGTTTCACTGTATACATATTGGAGCAGACGTAACTGAGTCAGTAAACAATGCTTGTGGGATGGGTGGCAGGATTTCGGTTACCGGTAAGGACAACCCAACGCGCACGTCACACCCTTCTGGTTCCTCGAGTATCAGTGTCGTGCGGCGCAGAAACATTGCGTTATGCGAGTCTTCATCTCCCCTTCTGCATGCAAAAGTTATGTCGAAAACTGTTGAGTGTTTTCTTTAGAAACAGTTCTATAGCATCGAATGAGATGGGGAGGTGATCATGAATCATGAGTACCAAAAGCACTGGAAATATGTGATAGTGTCCTGTTTCAAGGCGCTTACTTCATACTCTTGGAAAGACAAGGGAAAGCCACGAAGAGTTCCAGTTAGTATAGCAGGTATCCTAACCGAATTCCGAGACTTTTAACTCTTGAATGGAGGGTCCGAGCCTTACCTTTATAGGAATATTGTGCGCTTTTTGTCGAGAAGCTCAACACAAAAGTGCAGAAGACCGGGTGCATAAGAACACAACAGCGGAAGTTTCGAGCCTTGTCTTCTGGCTTTTGAAATGCTAATCCACGGGAAATTAGCCTTGGAAGTTGGCATGAGTCTGGACACGACGGCTCTGTGCCAGTTCCGTCGATGTTTTGAGCGTCTGAACCCTCACGCAGTGACGCAAGGGACGCTGCCCAAAGTGACCGCCCGCCATGTTCGTGTTCCCTCAGATAACACTTGCAGTGGTTCTCTTACCCGTGCATACCTCTCGAGTTGTTGAAATAAGAGGGATGCTACACAGTCACTGAGTTCCCGACAAATGTTCGGAGCACTTCTCTGCTCATTAACGAACTCTGTAGTAATCGCAAATACCAAGGCACTCTATTGAATATACCCCACAAAACTTAAATCCACATCTCATTATCATAACCTGTTCCTCCATCTTCTTGATGATCTGTCGTCGCTTTCCAAGACCCTTCACCGCCAAGGAACCGTAGGAACTCTCCTAACGATCCTGTGTGACCTGTATGAATCATGAAACTCATAATTCTTTAATATTGTTAGGTGTATGAGTAACCATAGAAGGGGTTTGGATTGGTAATTGGATTTATTGAACACCTACAGAACATAACTACAAGTAACTGTAGCGCTATCGCTAATTCACACATTCTGCAGTTCACTACAGCACGCATTAAGTTTTCTCAATCTGCTGTATATTCACCGATTGTCGCCTGGTAACGGTTTCCAACTCCGCAGCTTCCTCAGCTTCCTCAGCTTCCGTGTTTACGTTAACATTGGCAGGCGACTGTCTCACAACTAATCCATACTCTTCTAACTGCCATCTGAAGAATTTCTCATAAGTTAAAATAAAAGCAGCTGCTCCTCCTTATATAGACTCGGTGCGAACCGCACAGAGAACACCGCTTCCAACACTTCTATTGCTGCATGCGTATCAGTTGCGGCCATTACCTAGCAACGGCCGTTGTTTACCGAGCTATTACTTAGCATCGTATATTGTATAACTGCTTATTTCGCGGTCTTTGCCTAGCAATGGGACCGAATGCCACAAAATTGTCCGTTCTTTGTCAATCCATTTCTATGTGTCCAGATATTTTCTGAACATACACCTGCTGAGGATGTTGGTGTACCGATAACATTCTAGAATCCATGTTGGAAAGAACTCAGTTGTGGAAGCCTGCTTAGAAAGACTGAATGGAGTCATTGGAGACCTGTTGTGATCTTTTAATAGACCTCTCAAATTTTCTTCGAAATCCCCTATACCTTAGCATTCGCGATCATTTTCCTTTTTCGTTCATTGCTGTAAACATTATGTATAATATAGCGTCGTTAAATCATATTAATCAAGGTCCATTCTCGAAAACTTTATTTTGAGACTTTTGCTGTACTTCCCTAACGCAACCTTACGAAGCAACTGGTAAAGTGATTTCAGATCTGCGATTGTGGATTCCTGCATTTTGACACCGTGCAGTCTGTTAACCGCCGTCAATGTCATAAGCTGTAAGACCATTATATAGTCAGATGACCTAAGAGTAGTCTTAAGATCTCTGTTTGTTGGTTGCTTGCTCTGCTTATTGTTACACGTTGAAGATGGAAGTTATAATTTCCTCCGAAACGTCGGCAAGCAGTATTCCTCGCAGTCCCATGTATAATATCCTGAAATCCAGCACAGTACAAGGACTGCATTATGTTTTACTTATAAACTATCAAATGTTCCTTCTACAATGCAAAACTTACTAACACTGAATCACACTATATTCTTCACAGTGGTCGTTATGTGCGTAAGATATTAAACTATTGAAATGTATATGCATTATTATAATGCTACATTTTTCGGTCATAAAAGGTGTCTTCAGGCAACACACACATGGGGAATTCTAATGCACTGAGCACTAATCGAATATCATTCCCTTTATTACTTTTATTTCTTTTTTTAATATTTTCTTCTTCGTATATTTTCTGTAGTGCGGCTGCTTCTCTGTAATATATAACACGTATCTATATAAATAAAAATAATTCTACTTCTCTTGTTTGATTGTATTTCTTGTGGAGCTAAGTGTTGTATTTCTGTACTTTATCTATTTCGCTGGTGTGCTCTTCATTGTATGTGTCAAGTGTGCCTTTCCGTCCACTGTATTGATTTTTTGGTGTGATTGCTCTCGCTTATGTATCTTTTCGGGTATTAAATATGCTGCTACGTCTCGTCATTCATGCGCTGTTTGGCACATGGAGTGATGCACTTCGATGTCTGTATCATTCATATGTATATTGTTTCTTCTTATTTTGTAAATATGTTATTTTTCTATTGTGTTTAAATGTCTGCCCTTCCTTCCTGTTCTTATGACGTCCATCTGTATGTGTGTCCTGTGTTTCCAATAACCGGAATTACTATTATTGTTTCTGATACCACGAATTTGCCCATTATATCTTATGTTGAACGTTCTTCCAGTCTGACCAATACGAGTATATTTTAGTGGGTAATCCAGACATTTTATCTGATAAATGCCACTGTTATTATATTTATCAGTTTATGCGTGATATTTTAATACATTGTTGATTGTGTTTCATTTACGAAAAACAACTTTAAACTGTGTGTCTTTAAAAAACTTAGTTGTTTCTTTTACTTCCTTACAGGAATATAAGTATGTATAAGTATGGCCCACTTCGTTTTTTATGTTTTTAATTTTTGTGAATGTTTTGTTCTTGTGAGTGTGGTAGTGGTTTCGCTTGTAGGTTTATGTTGTATTCATTATTCTACAGTATATTCCTAATAGTATTTGTTCCCGTTTGTTTTGATTTCTTTGTTATTTTGTGTGATTTTGATCGATTTAATAGATTTCTTTATTGAAATCCTTCAGAACACAACAATTAATAATATATGTATGTAGTTTCAAGTATTACTTTACTAAATGTTTCGGTTTTCAAGAAGCCATTAGCAGGTAAACACACTTAAAAACTTTTTAGCTATTGAATTGCGTGCTAATTACACGATGGTATTAGCTTTTTCAAATAGTATACAATAATATAAAATATAGAATTACAATGAAAGTAAAAGTCTTAAAATGAACTAGTTACATAATTAAAATGCAGTTAAGAGCTGTACATTTAATATATTCTCAAAGCAGGTAGTTGTTATAGTAGTATGTGGTGGTGATTATGCGGACATGTTGTGTACACAGACGGTTGTTATTGTGCTTGGAGGTCCGTTCATATATTGCACTTTATTATTTAAATTTGTTCTCTGTTTGACGGGCGTGCCCGTTTATGTGTATATGTCCGATCTGGTGAGGAGATGGATTACAAAAAAAAAAAATATTTAATAGATATTTGATACCCGACAGTTTATGTTCATACGGGTTGCGTGAACTATTTGGTATTATAATATCTGAGTAGGTTTCCTGTATATTGAAAATTCTAATTGTTTGTTCTTGCGATGTATTGTAATGTCTTTATAATTAATTTTCTCGCGTTTTCCTTTCTCGACAGACACTTTTATAGATGGTTGTATATTGTTGAAATTATTGTTTTCTCAATACTTGTTTTCCTTTTGTTATATAGCATGACTATGTCGTCTACATATCTAGTATAATACACTACTATAATAATATAATATATATCATTTCGAATATTAGATTGGATCTCTGTGTTATTCTCCAATATGGTGTCAATTATATTTACGATGTCTTCTGTTGGTGTGTCTGTGTACATATTTTCGATGTTAAAAGGGCATATTTTGTATTGTTATCCAGTTCAGCGGTTTTAGCTCCGTCATAAGGTGGCTGGAGTTGCGTACGTTAAATATATATGGTAGGTTTATATATATATATATAATCAAAGCACTACAGCCCTAGTGGGCCTAGGCCTACCTCCATGAACTTCTCGGTTCACTTTGGTTTTTCTAGATCTTACACATTCGGTAGGACTCCTTGGGCGGGTGATCAGCTCTTCGCAAGGCCTCTACCTGCACACAAACACAGAAAAACGCACACACAAACTAAACATCCATGCCCTGAGTGGGATTCGAACCCACGATCCCGGTTTCCAAGCGAGTGAAGACAGTATATGCCTTAGACCGCTCGGCTACCGTGATCGGCATATGGTAGGTTTAGGTACAATAATTATATAGTGTTTCGTTGGTTTCTCTGCCACTTCATATGCTGGCGCGTTATTCCAGTTGATTATAGGTCTAATAGGTGTGTTTGGCTTATGTAGTTTTATTTTTGCATGCATATTTGAGACAGTGGGATTCATGTTTGTGTATTTCCACACGTCTTCTTGTATTATGTTTACACATTGCTTTAGTGTTTGTTTTATTTCCCTTTTGTATTATTGGGTTGAATTTTTTTAATCGTTACGAATTTATTTTTTTCTGTAAATGTTTATGTTTGTATTCTTATATGAGTATTATTGGTGTTTTCTCATTAACAGCTTTTGTTTTTATGAGTTCATTTGTTTTCATTTTGTTTTTATGTTGGCTATTATTTTCCATTCTTCTTTATTTCTTCGATTTACACGTATGTTATTATTTTGACTAATCTTTTTAGGTTTTTTGCAACTGCATATCTATAATAATTTTGTTCAATTACATCTAATTGGCTTATCGCTGTTCTTCGAGAGCGAATATTTCAATCCAGTTTTTGTGTTTGTGATGTAAGTTATATTTTAACCCTTTACTTAATAGTTGTATTTCCTCGTTTGTGAACTGTATGCTTGTGTGGTTTTCTAATCCATTGTAGTTTATATTTTTGTGTACCCCCTTTTTTTTGCTCTTTGTTTAGCTCGTGTCTTATGTGTTATTGTTTATGATGTACTTCAGTCATTTCTTGTTGTAATTTTTGGTTTATAGATTGTTCAATGTTGTTCCAAGTTTGTTGCCATATGTTTGCGTTATATAAGTGGACTTGGTATAACTGTGCGTTTAATTTTTTTCTTTTTCTATAAGAATTTTATTTTATATTTAATGCGTATAATTTGTGTTTGTGTGTGTTTTCTTTGCCACTTCGTTGTTAGTTGTTATTCTTATTTTCTCATATTTAAGTATTAGTTTCGTTCTAAAAAACTTGTTTTGTTAAAATTTTTATTAGTGTTGCTTTGCAATAGTTTCTCTTACGATTCTTATAGTTATATATGTTTTAAATGTTGCCTGAAGATGGCCTTATATTGCCGAAACATGTAGCATTTGTAATAATGTATATATATTTTAATATCGTAATAGTTTTAATAACACTGTGTGAATTAAAGTGTGAAACAGTGGTATTGATTGTTATATTATAGGCGGAACATTTGGTACACCATAAGTGGAATCTCAATGCAACAAGATGCTTAAAAATATTAGCATTATGTTTTATTTGACACTTTGTTTCGGAAACTGGATTTCCGGGGTACGGTACTGACAAACGTTTCTCTGCTAACTGTTAACAGAGGGTTGAACTTATGTCACGATTAGGCCATAGCGTTAAGTCTACCAGGCCACTTCTGCGACATTGTGATTGGCAATGCGTATGTCGTGGCTGCGCTCTAGCGGCGAGGCCCTAAAACGGAATCCCCCCAGCGGGCGAGCGATCAAGGCGCGCATTAGTAACTGGTCGCGCGGTGCAGGCGGTGATGTGTGCGGTGGACGCGGAGACTGGGGATGGACAACAGTTCAGCGAGTCTTGGTGGTAGAGTGGGACATGAGAGGTGACAAGTGACGAGGAATTCGTTCATGAAGTCTTTCTTTACTGGAGGAGGTGCTGTAGCCCACTCCAATCGTGGGGCGTGCGGACACACTTGCTGCCAACTGCCACAATAAAGGTCAGTGAGAGACTCCCTTCATCTCCGTTACTTATGCTGTTATCCGAGTTGCTCAGCCTCTGTAGATACATAAACTCGGCACATTGTCAGGAACATAGTCAACTGTCAGGACTCCACGCTTCAGCCATTCATTGGCTCTGATATGGCTTGTTCGATCGTTCTGTGGATTATGGGTTTTCCTATGAACATCCTAAGTGTGTTTTTAACCATTTAAAGACAGACTTTCTTCACAATTTTACGTTAAAATTCAGTCCATACCTCACAGGAAACATTACGTCTCCGCTACAAAACCCAACCGGTTAATGCTGTTTGAGGAAACGGTCGCTGTTTGCTGTGAGAATCATACGGAGGACACCAATACACTCTGTGGTCAGAATGCAGAGTGGTTTAATGTGTTAAATTAGGTGGTACATATAGTGACTACTGGACCTTAAAAGGTGAAAGCATGGGAGCCATGGTATTATCCAGATTTCAGGTTAGGTGCGCGTGAGGTGATCACCTCTACTCGTAACTTTCCGTGTACTTGGAAGGATGAAAACTGTGAGTCGTCAAATGCCGTTGTGATCACAGACGAATGTGGAATTCTGGTTCACCGTTGCTTCCGGTTTCAGTGGACAAGCTTTTTTAATACCTTTGTCATTGTTAATATCTGTACACAAATTTATATACAGGTGTGTTATACTTGTACATACAGGGCAATACAGAAGTCTGCCAAATTTCGAGGTGACATTCGCCAAGTTATTTTGAGGAACGAGAGGTACTGTTAACGTGGGGCCAATTTGTGAAGTTTTGGACGCAAGACAAAGACGTGACTGAAATAAGTACTCCTACTGAAGAATTCCAGAATAATTTAGTGTAAAATTAAAGTGACAATCTGAATAAAAAATGGCACAATAGATTCAGTATAGAACTACAATAAGTGTTATTGAATAACGAAGATTGTTGCAAATGCCGTTGAAAGCGTCCGCAATGCACACTGAGAATGGTGTACTATCGAAATGGTTACATTCTCAGGAATGTGGGGACTGGTTTCGAAAGCGGGACTCTGCCAACTGGCGCATGGCTGCCGTTGGTTCTGTAGACTGGGCTCTTCACGTGTCCTCAAATTTACCGCCGGTAATATGTCCAATTGAAATGCAATCCAGTTACAGTAAAGCCTCGCTAATCCGGTTACAGTTAATCCGGACTGAAAAATGAAAAATGCTGCTCACAGTTGAGTACATACTTTACAAGACACATGCCATTTAGGAAGGCAGATAGTCACTTGTTTGTTCCGACAAAACTTGACGGTTTCTTCAAATCTGCATTATTACGTTCAAAAAGAAGTACAACTTTCGGGTCTTCTATAGGTGAATAAATGTATTGTCTTTTTATAGTTTTAAAATAAAGGTTCTAGAGTTATATTTTTTATTTTCATCGTTAAAATTTCCATTTATTTGTGTTTTACGTTTGTTATTTTTGTCTTTTAGGGCGACTTTTTGCTCCACTAATCCGGATTATAGGTTAATCTGGACGATCTGACCCCAAGTTACTTCGGATTAGCGAGGGTTTACTGTATTTGTATAGTTGCGACCAAATTAATCCAAAGAAATTAGAAGGGGTCGTGTTGCTGAGGAAACATCTTGTGGGGGCAGCAGTAGCTGCAGTAGGCGCGCTTGTTCCCATTTACTTCTGGCCTTACATTTATCAAGAAACCGCGTCGTGGCTGAATGGAGTATCTCTGCTTCTAGGCTGCTTGGTCAGCATGGCTACGGTGAACTCAGGCATGTGGAGGAAGCCAGAAAAATTCCGTGACATAAGCTCGGGCGGGTAGTCACCGGCTCCCCACCGCCATGTCCCTGGTTCAATCCCAGGTCATGTCATGTGGGATTTGAGGTGGACAAAGTGGCACTGGGGCAGGTTTTACCCGAGTGCTTCGGTTTCCCATGCCAATTTCAATTCCACCATCTGCTCCATACTCATCTATCATCCGGGGCTGGTACAGTAGGACAAATAGTGGCCGATGTGCCAAGTGGACTCAGTCTCACTCCACTCAAAGAAATAAAAATAAAAGAAGCCAGAAGCAAGAATGTAACTTCGAAACACGTTGCGGAATCCCTTGTACGCTGTAAGGGTTCACCCCTCCCCCAAACTACAGCTGTTTGTAGAATAATGCAGAAACGTGATGATCTCGGTTTAGCACGTTATTTCGGAGGAGCTGAGTACCGTCCTCTTCTCATATATAAAAAAAAAAAACTTTAGTGCACAGGACGTGTGTATGTGTGTTAGAGAGAGAGAGAGAAGCGGCCTCCGTAGTCTAGAGGTAACGTTCCCACCTCATGACTCGTGGTACGCGGGTTCAAATACCCGGCGGGGGTCGTCGAATTTTTAAGGGCGGAAAAATTCAGGGAACAAGTCCTCCGGGAGGGACTTTAAGCCGTGGGTCCCATGTCGTAACTTTACGGCACGTAAAAGAACCTCATATCTCCTAAGGAGATCACTGAGCCAAATTCCAGGACGTTTCCCGCCCAACAATAGTCTCTAAGGCCTCTGATAGATGGGGGAAGCATTATAGACACCGCTAAAGCAAGTGGAGGCCGAACTCGCTTGCTCGGCGGGACTGATGGTATGCACCATTATCGGTAGGGTATAGAGACTGGTAGAATATCATACAGGGAAGCAAAATGGACCAATACTGGTCTAAGTGCATGGGGAATCCTACCATCTCCAATAACTAACTAACTAACTAACTAACTAACTAACTAACTAGAGAGAGAGCTAACAGACACGCGCATGAGAATTAGCGTCATATTCCTCTGCGACCACTCATAAGTTAATATTACGAGTTCCGCAGACAAAAGAAATGTCTTCTTATACTTTTTCTTCTACCCTGAAGATGGAGGCGATACGTTCCTCCGAAACGTCGGTTAACACCACATATACACGGTGCCAAATCCCAGAAGACTGCTTTCTTCAAAAGAAATGTCTGCTCACGCTTCCATGTATAATGTAAAAGGCATGTACAGAATGTATGCAATTATTAAGACTTTTGCGGAAGCAGAGTACGAAAGGTTATCGCTTGCCACAGAACGGATTGTTGAAAACCATACATGCTTACTGCAGTCGCGGACAGGAGTCGGACCCGCTTGAATCCTAGTAGCAAGCAGAAGAAATGCATGTTACAGCCCAAATTTAGGTTTTATATTCCTCCAAAATTGACTGGAAGTCACATAGAAGTGAGGTAAAAGTCAGTGATTATTTTATGTACTCTATATGTAGAATATAAAATATTTTAATATTAAATAAAACAGACATTAATGAGCTTATTAAATTTTTTGGTTACTGTAGACCAAAAACAAGTGGAGAATGTGAAATGTTTTAAATATTTGGGTAGCTTGTTAACAGATGATGGAAGGTGTACTTGTGAAATTAAATGCAGGATTGCCATGGCAAAAGCTGCATTTAGCAAGAAGAAGACTCTTTTTACCAGCAAATTGGACTTAAATTTGAGGAAGAAACTAGTGAAATGCTACATTTGGAGCATAGCTCTGTATGGGGCTGAAACATGGACACTTAGGGCAGTAGATCAGAAACATCTGGAAAGTTTCGAAATGTGGTGTTGGAGAAGAATGGAGAAGATCAGTTGGACCGATTATGTGAGAAATGAAGAAGTGTTAATTAGAGTCAGTGAGCAGAGGAATATCCTACATGAAATAAGAAAACGGAAGGCTAATTGGATTGGTCATGTTTTACGCAGAAACTGCCTTCTAAAAGAAGCTATCGAAGGAAAGATAGATGGGCGGATAGAAGTGACAAGAAGACGAGGAAGAAGACGTAAGAAGATGCTGGATGACCTTGGGGACAGAAGAGGATACTGTCATGTGAAGGAGAAAGCTCTAGATCGCATTAAGTGGAGGAATTGTTTTGAAAGAGACTGTGGACCTGTCGTCTTGACAGATTACTGATGATGATGATGATGATGATGATGTAGCTCGCGGGGCTGTCTTGACAAATATATCACTTTCTCAGAAGCTGCAATTGGTTCTAGATTCTTGTTTATCGGTTTTATGTCTCGCTTTAAAGAAGAGTTTCTAAACTAGAAAGATTTAAAATCGAAAACAAACATTCAGAATTTATAAAGTTTTTGCATTTCGAAAGAGTCGCTCCCTTCCACGAGAGCCTGTTCCCGCCGAAGCAATAGAAGTGTAACCACGGCGCACTCTGACGCACAGTGAGCCACTGGTTAAACGATCACGACGCGTAACAGTATTGACTAGTGATAACGTAGGTGCAGATAGTACTTAGAAAATAGGGAAATGAAGAACACGCAAATGCCAGTTTCCATTGCTGCTCAGCAGCATCTGGAACCCTTAACACTTCTGTAACTGTCGCACGCTCTGAACGGAGTACAGATTCTGATCAGCCCTTCTCCATGTCTTGCTTCCTTTGGCGAGGAACCAACTAATACTGCTTTCGTGTTTGAATCAAAACATTCTAAATGTTCTTAGCTCACACGCCATGAAACATATTGATAAAAGTAATTAAGTAACGGACTTACCTTCTTAAGGAGGGCCGTGCTATAGCTCAGGCGGTTAGTCGCCGGCTTCCCACCGCGGCGTCCCGGGTTTGAGCACAGGTCAGGTCGTGTTGGATTTGTGGTGGACAAAGTGGCAATGGAGCAGGTTTTCTCTGATTACTTCGTTGTCCCCTGTCAATTCTCATTCCACTGGCTTCTCCACTTTCATCATCACCCGGGGCTGGTACAATAGGCCAAATAGTGGCCGCCGTACCGAGTGGACTCAGTGGACAAGAAAGAAAAATTTTCTAATGTCGTGCCCGCACTCTACTTATAGGGTGACACGGCGGCATGTTAAAACTGAACTAAGAAGCAACCAACTAGCTACGAGCCTCGCAGACTATGGCTTCCTTTCTATGTCATAAGCAACGTCATGTGGAAGGTAGCACCGCGGGGCCATGTGGACCGAGGTTTCATGGCTCAAAAAAGTTGAGGAAGGAGAGCACACGCATAAAACCTCGGAAGGAAAATACGGAAAGTTATAAAGTAGTCAACTGAAATAATCTGTACCTTTCGTGTTATGTTTCATACTGGTGTGTCTAGTCGGTATAGCTACTGGCTACGGGCTGAATGACCGAGGGGTCGGAGTTCTAGTTCCGGTAGGATCTAGACTTTTCTTTTCTCTACGTCGTCCGGACCTGTTCTGGGACACACCCAGCTTCCTATCCAATGGGTACTGGCGGCTCTTCCCCGTGGGTAAAGCAACCGGGGCGTGAAGCTGACCTCTCACCTCAAACTAGTGCCGAGGTTGAGAAAACGTGGGTCCATACATGAATTCCCCATACGCCTTCATGGCGTAGTGCTTAATTAGTTAAGCACAAGGACAATTTGTTCGTATAGGCGGTGTGTCTTTGTTCAAGATGGAGAACGTGACGTGGGTTGAGTTAGGTGGGCGTGTTCAAAATTACGCCAAAGATCGGGCTGCTGTTGTTGCAGTATGTATCGCTTAATTGAATGTCTTGTCTTGCCTGATGGATGACACATTTTTCTACTGTGTTAGTAATATTGTGTTTGAGTGGGATCTCGACTGGCCCGTCTGTGCACAGCATGAGTTGGTCCTATCGTGTGCATCTGCCCGTCCTCTGGCCTGAAGCTCTGGTTAAGAAAAGGGGGGGGGGGTTCTATTGCAAAGTGGAACTGTGCATTACAAATATTTCACAATCTGGTAGAGACCAGAAACTCGTTCGATCAGTTTCCTCTACGTGTTAACTTCAGGCCATGTCGATTTATCGATTCGAGCTGTGCTGAGTGTCGGCTGGTTTAGCGACCTCCTGGTATTGCAAGCCCCACAGACCATCGCGCTACGAATTAACAACGTAATCAATGGATGAATAAGGTGTGAGCCACCGTAACCATCAGTGGTCTACTGTGCGCGCCACTTTGTTCAGCCCCTTAAAAATCCCGCACTTCGAACGGAAGGACAGTGCCTTGCTGAAGGGGGGGGGCATCCGGATCCACAGATTGATGTCCCACATGACTAAATCGTAAGTGTGCTGCAGCCCGAGAATCAGTCCGTTTCTTTCTTTCTTCAGCTTTTAACTGCCCGTCAAGTTCGCCTACACGTTTGGCGTCACTTTTAACTGGCTTCTCTTTTGAGGCCTCAATCCCCACAAGTTTGTAGCCACCTTTAACTGCCCTACCTGGTGTTGCCGCTGCTGAAGTTGCTAGGCCGTGGCTGGTTTCGGCTTGATCAGGCTCCACCGCTTCTTCCTTACGTCGAGATTACCGGGGGTTTGAATTACAGGATGGGACCTGATGGTATGGGCGCCAGCAAACAGCTAGACGCGGTTTGCGATTCATTGTAAAGGGGTGGGGGTAAGGCGTGAGTGGGTGAAACCTGGCGATGGGTTTGACTAGCTAGTGGAGATGAGTCTCTCCTCAGGTCGGCTACGGGTCAGGCTCGGACAAGTGATGGTGAAGCACCTCTAACCAACACAATTCACTGTGCCACTGCAACACTTTATTGCTCTTCTTAAAGGCACTCGGCTGTACAAATTCACATAATCTGATGTAGATTCGGCTTTCAAGCAGCTGGTGTTACACTTGCACAAATTGCACTTGATAATCTCAACTTACAACCGTCCATTTAGGGACTAAGCCAAATCAATATATGAGTCGTTGTGAGCAAAATTTTGTACTTAGAAATTTCTTTTAGCGCGTGTGATGCGGGGTTTGCCTCCGCCAAGTTCTAAAGTTGATACACGACTAAAAAATCTTAGAGTGAACTCTCTGCCGAGCCAGAGGTCCTAACTGAGTTGTATCCGCCTATTCTCTCCTCCTAATTTCTCGGATAGGCTAATTCAAATAAGAGGAGTTGGCTTAATTTTGGTTCCGGCCAATGACCGATTGTTTTTAAGGGACTTTCGGCCTAAAAGACCAAACGGAGAAAGTGACAGCGATGCAACTTATGAGGGGTCGCTAATGATCTCCTGGCACTCCCACTTTTCACTTACGGCTGGTAGAAACTGTCACTTCTCGAATTCCCAAAGTGGCTTGCCGCTGTAAGTAAAATTCTCAATTTCTAAAGAAACTCGGTGGGATTTCTTGAAGTATCATTTCTGCCCTTCTGGAAAATAACACCAGATGCTTGGACGCAAGGACTAGCAGATCTGCTCATCGCCTACTCCTTGTTCTGACATTGTGTCTTAAACCTTTGTTTCTTCATAATTCTTATTGTCTACTCTATCAGCTACTGAAATAAAAAAGGGGGAGGGGAATGATTTCAATGGTGTGGTTACAAGCTGATAAACAAAAGTACAACAGACTTGCAAAAGAACTTAAAAAGTTAACATATAAGATAAAAAATGACTCAATACCAGAATACCTCAGAGGATTAGCCCCAACCGAAGCCACGAATTATTCTTTGTGGAAGGCTACCCGTAAAATGAAACAACCCAAACTGCATATACCACCAATAAGGAAACGAGACAACACCTGGGCTAGAACTGATCTGCAAAAGGCTACGACTTTTGCCGAACAACTACGCAGTTTTCCAACCTAACCATCCCGACTGCCAGCAGCTGAAGAGGAAATTTACAAACAGCTTGAGACTCCGTTTCTGATGGCCTTCCCAATAAATAAAACCACTCAAAGAGAGGTAGAAACTATCATACGCCATGGCATTAGTTTAAAAAAGGCACCGGGATATGACCTCATCACCGGCAAAATTCTAAAAAATTGTCCGACAAAGGATTCAGAGTACTAACATACATCTTCAATGCAACTTTACGGCTCGAATACTTCCCCTGTCAATGGAAAGCGCGCAAATAGTCATGACTTTGAAAACAGGGGAAAATCCAAAAGATGTTGCATCGTACAGACCCATCAGTCTCCTACCGATTCTCTCCAAAGTTTTGGAAAAAATCCTGCTCAAACGATTAGTACCGGAAATCGACGATCATCAACTCATATCTACACATCAATTTGTCTTCAGAAGAGGTCACACTGTCCATAATAAACAAATTATTTGAGAAGCTTTTACTTCGGAGANAGTTCATAGTGATTTTGAAAACAGGCGCTACTGCTCAGCTGTATGTGGTGATATAAGCCAAGCCTTCGATAAAGTTGGGCACATAGGCTTATTAGACAAACTTAAGTGCGTTCTTCCGCATCCAATGTATTCTCTATTAAAGTCTTATCTTACCGACAGAACTTTTTTAGTCAAATACGACGAAGTCTATACCGAATTATACCCTGTGTTATCCGGAGTTCCGCAGGGAAGTATCCTTGGGCCTTATGCTATACTCCATATATATAAGGCTGACTTTCCAGAAACCGGACAAACAATGCTTGCCACCTATGCCGACGACACAACAATACTAGCGTCTCACGAGAACCCTACTGAAGCATCCCGGATACTGCAAACACACCTAGACCAATTCGAAGAATGACTACAGCGGTGGAGAATTGAGGCCAACGAAACTAAATCCGAAACACATCGCCCTCGCCTTGAGACACGGAACCTGCCCTCCGGTACTATTAAACAGAACATGCATACCACAAGAGGAATCAATCAGATACTTAGGCCTTCACCTGGACAGGCGATTGACCTGGCGCGCACACATTCTCGCCAAAAGAAAACAACTGGACATTACATTTAGTCAAATGCACTGGCTAATTGGCAGAAGGTCAGAACTGTCTACCGAAAATAAACCTCTAGTATACAAGACAATACTGAAGCTTATTTGGACTTACGGCGCACCATTATGGGGAACTGCAAGTACATCCAACATAGAAATGTTGCAGAGATTCCAAAATAAAGTGCTTCGCGCCATAGTCAAAGCACCGCCGTACGTCCCAAACAGATTGCTACATGCCGACCTAGGCACACCCACAGTACGGGAAGAAACCACAAACATCAGCCGTAAATACAAAGACAAGATAACAGTACATCCAAATGAACTGACAACCACATTATTAAACGACGCAGACGAGCCCAGAAGACTCAAAAGGCATAACCCAACCGACCTAACGACGAGCTTCACATAAATGCAATACATACTGTAATAAAGTTACACTCGAAATGGGTTCCTAGAGAATGCTCACTGCAGCATTACTCTCCCTTACGTATACTTTTGTTAGTATTTAAGCCTTAGATTAAGTATTTCACAAGATGTACTTATAGTCCTTAATATGGACCGATTGTACAAATAAACGGAGATATATAAAAAAACTTTCCTTCTTCAAGCACCTTATATACGTGGGATTGGTGGTTAATCCCGACTCAAAATGATGTCCTTTCAAGCCGCAGTGTCCTGTGTGTGGATAGTCCTCTCTCCTATTTAGTTTCGATAGTTCCATAGTTCAACCGATCACAGTGGCCGCGCGGTCTAGTACATGAACTGTCTTCGCTCGCTCAAACTCTGGGATCGTGGGTTCGAATCCCACCCAAGGCATGGCCGTCTGCGCGTTTGCGTTTATTCTGTGTTTGTGTTCTGTGTGTAGGTAGAGGCATTGAGACGGGCTGATCCCCCGTTCAAGGAGTCCTAGAGAATTAACACTTATACTTTCTAAATACAATATATACAAGGCCTCTGTTAATCCAGACATTGTACAGCAGATTACGCCCTATTTCTGGTAGTATTAGCTACCACGGCAGTCTATTCACTTGAACGGTCGTATGCCTGACCGCCGCCAAGTTTAAGCCTCTTATACATTCTGTGGCTGGCTTCACCTTGTCCAATGTTGCGAACATTCGTTACAGACACTCGTTATATATCCGCGGCACGGACCGCGTAGAAAACACACGTCTGTTATTAAGAGTGCATGTCATGACGCCGGTCGCATAGCAAACAGCTTTTCTGTTAGAATTTTTGTGTAACCTAGTAGCTAGTTGTAACGTGGTCCGCAGAGAATTTAGCTCCAATTATTGCGTGTGCGCCGGGACGTGTGTATATACTTAGTCGTTACCTAGAAATGGTCATATTCATTATAATATTAATAGCATACTCTTAGAGTTAAGATAAATATTAAAAAATCGCGGGTAGACCGCTGTGATGGAATTAGATGTTTATAAGAATGTGCTACAGAGGGCCGGATGGGCATTGCCCACGCCTTTTTACTGTATAAGTATTTATTTTTTCAAAATAAAAATATTCAAGGTGGCAGATACAGATGCAGAGATTAGTTTCAGTAGTCAAAATGGCGACCATGCTAGAGGAGGGTATTGCTATGTTCTGTTGTGCAGTTTTTGTGGGTAAAAGGACTCAATGCAAAGGATATTCATCTCACTCACTGACGCACTCACTCATGGAGCTAAGGCCTTCTTGAGAATCTGCCAATTCTGCAGCTACCCAAGAAATTCCCAGCATTTTATTTAACCCGAAGGTTCATTACCGTGTTCAAAAGGTCCATCCACTGAACCCTCTCCAGATAATCAAATCCATACTATCGCATACTATCTCTCTAAGATACATTTTAATATTGTCCACCCACCTACGCCTTGATCTTCCCAGTGGTCTCTTTCTTTCTGACTTTCCCACCAATATCCTATATGCATTCTGTGAATATATTGAATAAGCAGTCGCGGACAGCCGACAAGGAGTGGCCCTTCAGCTTGGGGGTTGAGCGTGGGGTTAACAACTCCTCACCGTAAAAAAATAAGTATGTTACGAAAATGAACACAAAGCCTCGGACCTGGACGGATTCCTTGGATAAACGACCTAAGCTAAAGAAAATGGATTTGAGATTTGGCACTTGAAATGTTCGAAGTTTGTACAGGGCAGATTCGCTCAGGGCAGTGGCAAAAGAAATCTTAAAATATAAGTTAGATTTAGCGGGAGTACAGGAGGTCAGATGGGATGGAGGTGGCATCGCACCAGCAGGAGACTATACATTTTTCTATGGAAAGGGGAATGAAAATCATGAATTAGGTACAGGTTTTTTCGTACATAAAGAGAATCATGTCAGCAGTTAAGAGGGTAGAGTTCGTTAGTGATAGGATACCATATGTAATACTAAAAGGTCACTGGTGTGATATCATTGTTATGAATGTTCACGCCCCAACAGAAGATAAAATCGATGACATAAAGGTTAGATTCTATGAAGAACTAGAACATGTATTTAATAAATTCCCGAAGTACCCTATGAAAATTTTGTTAGGAGATTTCAATGCCAAAGTAGGGAGGGAAGACATTTTCAAACCAACGATCTGGCAAGAGAGTTTGCATGAAATTAGTAGTGATAATGAAGTTAGAGTAGTAAACTTTGCAAAATCAAAAAGTCTTACTGTCAAATGTACAATGTTCCCACATCATAACATCCATAAATTTACTTGGACATCTCCTGATGGGAAGATACACAATCAGATAGACCATATTTTGATAGATAGGAGACGGCACTCAAGCATACTTGATGTCCGATCATTCAGGGCAGCAGATTGTGATATTGACCACTACCTGGTGGTGGCAAAGGTTAGGGAAAGACTGACAGTGAGCAAACAAACAGTGCACAGAGTTCATATGGAGAGGTTCAATCTCAAGAAATTAAATGAGGTAGAGGGTAAAGAGCTGTATTGTGTTGAAATCTCAAATAGGTTCACGGCTTTGGAACACTTGGAAACTGAGGTGGATCTTAATAAAGCTTGGGAAACTATTAGAGAGAATATAAAAATGTCTGCCAAAGAGAGTCTAGGTTATTATGAACCGAAGAAGCATAAGCCATGGTTCGATGAAGGATGCTCAGAATTATTAGATCAAAGAAAACAAGCCAAATTGCAATGGGTACAGGATCCAAGAGAGTTAAATGGGGATAATCTGAACAATATAAGACGTGAAACCAGTAGGCATTTCAGGAACAAAAAGAGGGAATATCTGAAAGACAAACTTGATGAGCTTAAAATGAACAGTGAAAACAAGAATATAAGAGACCTGTATAGAGGAATAAATGACTTTAAGAGGGGTTACCAACCTAGCAGTTACTTAGTGAAGGATGAGAATGGTGATCTGCTTGCAGATTCCCACAACATTTTGAATAGGTGGAGGAACTACTTCTCTCAGTTATTGAATGTACATAGGGTCAGTGCTGTTAGGCAGACAGAAATCCATACAGCTGAGTCGTTAGTACCTGATCCTAGCCCTTTTGAGTTTGAAAGTGCTATTGCAAAATGGAAACGGTATAAATCGCCAGGTAGTGTTCAAATTCCGGCAGAACTTATTCAGGCAGGAGGTGAAGTATTACATTCTAAGATCCACAATCTAATTGATTCTATTTGGCATAAAGGAAATGAGATGGCGATAGTGACATACAAGCAACCTTATCACTCGGAGTCGCTGAAAGCGCTCTACGCTAAGGATTATAATCCCGTGAGTTATGTACGATATTTTCAAATGAACTTGTGAGTTTAATAATCTTGACTGCGATGTACAGATATTCATAAAAAATGAATTTGAAATTTGCTTCCTGGCATAATTTGATCTTCTATATTTGCTTAGCCCATTTTCTTATGAAACCAAGTTTGTTTTCTTGCCTAGGAGTCCATCCCTACTCCAGCAGACACACGAAACTTTAGCTGGCCGAAAGGTACGGGAATTTAGATGCAAGTTTATATGCAGTCACGCGGGAGAGTCTCAGGAAGTTAACACTTTACAGCCGTGCTAAATCCATTTTACTGTCGTCTCTTTACATCGAAAGAAACTGTTGCATAGCAAGGGAGGAATGTTTGGATTGGTAATCGGATTTATTGTACACTTATACACACAACTCGTAATTATAGTGCTATTGCTAATTATCATACTCTGCAAATTCACCAGTCGTTGTCTGGTAACGGCTTCCAGTGGCGGACGTTCTCCTTACTCTTGGTTCCCGAGCTATCTCCATACCTCAGCTACCAGCTTCTGATAACGGCTTACAAGGACCTTAGCAGCTCTATATCTCACTCACTCACTCACTCACCAACTCACTCACTCACTCACCAACTCACTCACTCACTCACTCACTCACTCACTCACCAACTCACTCACCAACTCACTCACCAACTCACTCACTCACTCACTCACCAACTCACTCACTCACCCACCCACCCACCAACTCACTCACTCACCCACCAACTCACTCCACTCCACTAACTGTCACTAACTGTCCTGTTTCAAACAACTCGGCACGGATCACATAGTAAACACGTTCCTCTGTTGCGTTCGTGTCAGTTTGGTTACCAACGTGATTGCTACTAGGCCATTGCCTAGCAACGGCCGATTTTACAGAGCCATTACTTAGCAACAGATCCACATGCTGTCATATTAGTTATATCCGCCTTGCTCTTATTGCTGCCAGCATCTCAGTGATAATAAACTGTGGTGCCCATGAACACAAGCCTGTACTTCCCTGTAAGCAAGGAAGCGTCCAGTCAATTAGTATAAGCGCAACGGTCTCGTTGGAGTCATTCGCAGAAATCATTAAGGTAGCTGATATGAAGAGAAACCCATTCGGAAGTGCAGGACTAGCAAAGCTCCACGCTTGGGCAGCTCAGTGTTCCTTCTGGTCTGCAACTGTAGGTGAGAGTGTAAGTAAGGACGCGGTATTTTTAGCCGCCTGCCGTCGGTGTTCGTCCGGCTCCTTATGCGTCCAGTGTATATGCAGCTGGCCACACGCCACGCCGCGCAGTGCCCGGTTCCTGTGCGGCGGCGTCTCCTTGTCGTTTCTGGTGCACAGCTGCTACAGTGTTTTAAGAGTTATATACCTCAGTAGTTGGTTGGGGCACTATGCTACAAGCCGGAACGTCGCGGTCTCAGTTCCCAAAGAGGTTCTGGGATTTATCAATTTAACTAATCCTTCCAGCCGCACCATGGCCCTAGGGTCGACCCAGCCTCTAACAGGAATGAGTATCAGGAATCTTGCTAGGGGTAAAGGGCGGCAGGCGCGTAAGGTTGACAACCTCATCGCCATCGGTGAGCCAACTGTCTGGAAAATGTTGTAACCTCGACGTCTCACAACCCTATAGGCCTCTACTGACTCTTACAGGGATAGCTTGGTGCGTAAGGCTGACAACCTCACCAACATCTATGAACCCAGTCTGGGCTCTGGGTACCAGACTGTCCCATTGGGTTCGAGACAGTGTGACGGGACTCTGCAAGAGGATAGAGCAGGAACAGTAGCGGCCGATGGGAATGTTAACCCTTTAAAGACTGAGCCAGAATCAGAGTCAGAGTCACTCTACGACTGGCGGTTTACCGGCAATCAGTTTGTCTTGGCGTCAAGCCCCATGAGACTCTCAACCAGAGATCTTTTTTCAACTGAGCCCGTGCTGTATTAGTACTTGTATGTAACATACTCTCTGGCGAGATTATGTTTTTTTTTATTGCTAGTGGGGTGGGACTAAGTCCCTCGTACTGCGGCCACTTCTACCAGCCCCAGATGATAGGTGAGGGTGATTGTGGAGCAATTGGTGGAATGACGATTGGCAGGGGAAACCGAAGTACTCGGAGAAAACCTGCCCCAGCGCCACTTTGTCCCCCACAAATCCCACTTGACCAGACCCGGGATCGAACCCGGGCCACCGCAGTGGGAAGCCAGCGATTAACCGCTTGAGCTATGGCGCGGCCCTCTGAACGTTAGATAGTCAGAACCGTGAAATTCTTATGAGCTCTTACGACTTATAGAAAGAGAGACAATAAGTAAAGACAAAGCGATGCCAGTATACTCCGAACAAATAAAAAATAAGTGCAGAAAGGAGCGGCATAAGCAGCTTGAGGTGTCCTAAATGACATTCAGAAGAATTCAGAACTCAAGACAAGAACACGAGGAACAAGACATTTTATTTGCAACGCCGGGCAACAAGCATAACATATCTAAATGAACAGATGAAGTAGACAACTTTGATGATTATGTTCTATGGACCATCCGTAAGGTCTGTGCGCACGAGGGAACCGTTCTGACGGTTTCTATATTACTGGTAAAATTCAAAGAGAGCATCGATGTTAAAGGAAGCTATTTGAGCCTCAGAAGAAATGTTTGGGATGTACGGTCTATGAGGGCATCGTTTCTGACTGCACTCTGGAAGTACAAAGCCGATGGACGCCCCGTCACATTCAAAAGACGTGGTGAGGCCGGAGTATTTGACTGATGATGTTGATTCCGGTTTGTTGGCGTCATCATCAAGAAGAGGGAGACTTAGCATCGTTCATGAGAGAGGAACAGAGGGCTTTATTTCAAAAGCGCTTTTCATATAAAAACCTATGCAGAAACCCGCTGCTAATCGCAATGAAATTGGCGGGAAACATTATGGCCGCTTTTTAAAAGCAACGGTAATACAAATTTTACCACCAAACTGAATTCTGGGCCATGGAAAAATCCCGCAGCAAAACATTCACACAGAAAACCCGTCCATATCTAAGATATAGAAGGACGAAATGACCGCCTGGGTTTTGTACAGAAATATTCCGTTTCACGATAACGTGCTGAAAGCTCAGCTGTACGATGTAATCAAATTTGCCAGATTTTTGCAGAAAAAGGACATGCCACCATTCTAACCGCACTGAATTTATTTGGCCAGATGTAAAATCAATGGGTTGCAAGCAGCAACACAGCATTTGGAATTAAGGAAGCCGAACAAGTGCTTCGCCAGAGAATCGAATCACGGAGCAACAGGAAGGGAGAATTGTGTCAGCATAGCGAAGATCCACATGAGATTTACTGTGAGAAAGAAGGCATAACCGAAGATGCTGCTGTTGAAGTGTTACGATTAAAGACAATGGAGTGGTCAACAGAGACAATAGTAGTGGATCGTGTCGCGTCTTGGTTAGCAAAGTTCTATCAGGAATGGATGAATAGAAGGTGACTAAAGACAGTTGTGAAGAAGATAAAATTAACTAATATTCTCTGTATTGTCAGTTTATTTACTGATGTGCAGTATAGTAAATTCGACTTTCTTCCGTTGCATATCATCGTGACGTTTCATTTTGGTTTGAATATACTGTACGCGGCCTGTTACCGTAAGTGATTTGCTCCGAGGTTCCAATTCACAGAGTTCAGATGTCGAAACCGCCGAGGTCACTTACAACACATTTTAATTAGTATGCATGCTCGTACAATATGGCTTCCATCCACCTCGATATCTAGCTAACGCTTCTGAAAGAGGTATGTTCCGTCACTGAACAGGTACCATCCGCATATTTCAATTCACTGCGATGTTCTTGATGTTCACGAAACATCATTAGCGAGATTGTTTTGGCGTGGAAGAGATAAAGGGAGACAGACCGTCGTGAGGAGGCTTACAGTCTCGCTGAGTTAGTGAGTTGATGTCTGCATTGTGTTGCAGTTGCAGAGCGCCAATTGCCAGTCTGGACTGCATGGAGGAGTTCCAGAGTACGAACGAGCATCTAACCCAAGGCACGCCACAGACGAAAGAGCAACTCCTGCAGAGCCTGTCGCAACAAACGCCCCTCACGGCGTCGAACCACGGCCCCCTTATTTCACGACAGTCATCCGTCACGCCTGGCCTGAGGTACAGGAATCTCGGCAAGAGCGGTCTCAGGGTGTCGAACGTGGGCCTTGGTAAGCAGAAGCATTTTTTTTGCGCGAAGAGCATAAAATGAACTTCTAATTGAAAGGTCTTGTCTGTTCCGTCATCACGTTTCATCACCAAAGCCAGTGAATCCTGTGCACACCAGAATTTGTCGGGCCTATTTAATGTTCGTTGCTGTCGGTTCAAGATATCAGTTCGAGCATGCCATGTTACTCAAAAACAATTCATGTTATGACGTGTACACGCCCATCACTTTAAAATGTTGTAACCGTACTGTCAACCACATCCCAGTTTTAAATTAAGAACATGTATTTACTAGTGTTAATCACCTTGCTAGATGATATTTACTTGTATGAACAATAATTAGCCAAGAGGGACATAGGCCAAATCTTACTCTCAAGAATGCTGCTTAGTCTGATTCTTGAATTTAAGAAAGCGGCTCGTTAACCCAGCTACAAAAGAGAGACAGGAACGACCCCCACGGCATTTTCTAGGAATTCTGCTCAAAATTTTGCTTGTCGGAATTCTTTGGAAACACGATCTGACAGGTCCTATAACTCGTAACTTAAAAGTTGGATGGCCCGGAACCCACGCCAAGCTGAGTATTTGTCAAGCTACTGTCAAAAGTTACGTTGTCTTTATAGTTCAAATTCCCTTGAATTCCTCTTGTTCAGATTTGACCAATCCTCGAAATTTAAGCAGTTGGATTGTGGGTCGATATGAAACAGTCAGTACTTCGAGTTTTGAGGAGAAGTCATTCTCTTAAGTGCGTTACATCCCAGCCCACCAACTGTTCGGACGTAAAATCGGTCCCACCCACTTGTGGCTATAAATTCTGTTAGAAATTCGAAGTTACAGCATAAGTGACTGGTTAAACTGTGAGTGTAGATACCTACCGACTAGCCATGCTGCCATATAAGCACTTTAACGACCAGCAGAGCGATTCTTGAATAAAGAGAGCAAGTTCAATCCAGTTCATTGGCGGTGTTCACTATCGACAGCCGTTGCAATAAAGTGGCTTGTGAATGTGTTGTGTGTGCGTGAATTTTCGAGAGTTCCCCTCCCCCTACGTGAGCGAGGCCCAGTTAAACGACCTGAGACTGATTCTTAGCTCTGCCGCTTGAACTAGCACCCCAGCAACAGCATCCCCTCTTTCTTCCATAAAATTTGTAAACGAATTCCATAAGTTTACTGGCGCCCAACCCTTTACTAATTACCTGACAACCAGAAGAGGAGGTGGTAAGGAGGATGGGTGAGAAGAGTCAAGCAGGCTGTAGCCGCAACCCACCAGCAGCAGTTAGACGTGGCGTTTAGAACACAACGGTGTGTACCGAAAGGGAACACGGTGAGAATGGAAACCAACTATGTCCATTTCAAGTCACTGTAAGACTGTAAGAAGAATATTGTGACATGAGGGCTCAAAGCCACAATTATGGAGCCGTTGCTAGGCATGGCTCTGTACACACGTCTTATTGCCAACCAAATCACGTGACCGGCACAACAGATGCACAAGCAATAATAGCGGAACTGTTGGAGACGGTGTTCCCTGTTATGTCCGTGCCGAGGCTATATACCAGGGACCTAACTGTGAGCGCAAGGTGATTGGAGCTAACCCTGTGGAGGCGGGGTCGAACACCTCCACCGTGACCCTGCGATTCGTAGGAGGTGACGAAAAGGAAAGACTCAAATCTGAGATAGTAAAATATGGTCGCGAGTTCCAAGGGACTCGGACCCGAGAAAGACTGCGCTGGCAAGGGCCAGCAGCATATACAAAAGACAGACCCGTCCTTTCGTTAGAGAGGGAGCCCCACAGAAACAAAACCGTAACTCTCAAATAGTAATAAATATCTGGTCATGGGCCCCAGATGGGGCTCGACACCAAGACTTACTGATTGACCGACCGACCGACCGTTAGTCGCAATGTGACTTTGGCTTTGACTTTGAGCACAAGGTTTCAGTTGCAAAAAAATCTGTATTCGTGAACCTCAATGAGCGTGGCGCCAAGGCGAACTGATTAGCATAAACCGCCAGTCGTAAAATAATTTTGAATTCGACTTTTTAATTCTGGCCCCGTGTGGAGGCGGGTTGGAATATCTCCACCGTAGCCCTGCCTGCCAGTCGTAGGAGGCTACGAAAATGGAACCCAGTGCTTAGGGGTGCAACTGGGCCACCTTGTTCCTGGGGGACATAAATACAGGGACCTGGCCCTCCAGGTTGGCGAAGTCTCGAATCTGAGACAATAAAATATGGTAATGAGTCCCGCGGGCATAGGACCCGAGAATAACTGTACTGGCGAGGCCAGCAGAAATTGTAAACGACAGACCTGTCCTCTCGTCAGAGAGGGCACCCCACATCAACAAACCATCAACTGTCTGTCAGTAATGGGTGCTTGACGCCAAGACAGACAGGCCGACTGACAGTCGGTCGTAACATAATTTTAACTTTGGCTTTGAGTTCGTTCAGAGTTGGAAGCTAGTGCTAGCCTGCGGTAGCCAGTGGTGACCTGACGATGCTAGGAGTCAGTGGCCAGGAGTTGCGGCCATGAGGAACTGTGGGAAGGTCGGTAACCCGTAAGGAGGTGAACAAGGAAGCGGAGGGGTTTACGTAGTTCGGAGCCGTTAACAAGCAACGACCGATGAAGACACAGGAGAATGAGAAGAATTAATGCTTGCTGTAGTAAATTGTAGAGAGTGAATAGAGTAGTAGAGAGTAAGTAATTGTAATTATGGTTCGTTGTTCAATAACAATCCAAAACTCGTGTATAGTACTTATCACGTGACTGTATGTTTTCTATTGTACTGATACAAACATCAACTAAGTGACAGACCAAATCAAGTCACCCACGGGTTTTCTGCTTACGACCATTGAATCACAAAAATTTAGTGGTTTTCTGTTTCTTTTGTTGTATGTCGTGTGAAACCGAGTGAAAAATTACACAAAATATATAGTAAGATCTCCTCCTAAAGTTTTTTGTCAGAAAGGAGGAAGGTGTTAACAGACTCTTCGGGAACGGAAAGAGAGCATCGCGAACCTCCTGCGGCCCGCGAGGTCAACAACATTTATCTTCACTTTAATTTAAAATATTTTCTATTTGATCTACATAGTGTAAGGAAATACATCAGACAAATTATGTGTATATTGCCCTCAACAGCAGACTGGCATAAGTCGCTCAGCGGTAGAATTATTAACGCTTATTTCTGCCACAAGAGCGCAACATTAGGCGTTTTCTGTTATTGCTATGTCGTTCATAAAATATTTGCACGTTCCCTATACCTTCGTCCCGAAATGTTTAACAACATTCCAGAGAAAAGTAGCATTTCCGCGAACTCTGGACCGTCGCAGTCAGCAGCGGGTGCGTACGGTGCTGTGCAGTTTCCATTTCCGGCACAGGAATCCAGCACAATATGGGTAAGATCTGCACGGCAATGTGATTTGCGTCTGCAACACATGAACAGCGGAACCACAAGGAGAAGCAAATTCACAATGGACGCTGATATATTGGGTTTTCGGACTTTATCCATCGTCCTGGTTTTTAAGATAACTAATAAAAACACGACGTTTCGGAAACTGGATCTGTTTCCGTCCTCAGGTAAAGGAAAACACATATTCTGTTGGGTCCGTTAGAAAGAGCTAGCCTCAATCACTGTGATTGAGTGATTGAGGCCCATTGATTGAGGCTAGCTCTTTCTAACGGACCCAACAGAATAGGTGTTTTCCTTTAGCTGAGGACGGAAACAGATCCAGTTTCCGAAACGTGGTGTTTTTTCTTAGTTATCTTAAAAACCAGGACGATGGATAAAGTCCGAAAACCCAATATCTCTGTGTGTTATACACCATCGTCAGAATCCTATAGTAATCACAATGGACGCTTCAGAAAATGTGTCTGGCTCGACTCTGTAATTTGCTAATCTTCACACAACCTGTATAAGAATATTATGTGCGGCTGTAAACGTGCTGTGGCGTTTTTGCTCAAAGCAAGAACTGTGGAGACAGAGAAACAGCTATTGCTATTTGACACGCAACGGTGAAGTAACTGTGGGAAGCGGTGTTTTCTGTTCAGTTCATGCATATAGCTACGCCATGCAACAATAGAAGAACTGTGCGGCCCGTGCCGAGAATATATATATAAAACGGGGAGTAGCTGTCATTTCAGGAGAGCCCTAAGGATGCAGTTAAGAGGAATAAGAGTTTGGTGTGAGATGGCCGCCAGCCTGCGAGGACGTGAGCCCGGGAGCAGAGGAACGTCCGCTGTTGGGACAAAGCAACGCAGTGAAGACCCTGTCTTAGAACACTACTCTGTATGTGATAGTGACCTGTAAATTGTAGACACAAATTGTGTTTACAGAGTCAAATAAATCCGATTACCAGTCCAAACTATGTCTATGGTCACAATCACGTGACAATATTCTGGCGTATTTGCTCTATGCAGGAACTTTTGAGCGACAGAGGCCTCGGGGCACGCGCGCAACGGGAGAGTTGCGGATTGTATCGGCGCGTTGCTAGGCGACAGCTCTGTGAACGCTTGCATTGCGCAACAGTCAGACAGGGTAACGTGACTTCTGCGTTTCCGCAAGTGACTTCTCGTACCCCCACCCAGGCCGTTGCTACGCAACGCTCGGTAAACACCTTTCCACGCTAAGCTTTGACGTCACCCAACAGTGGTAACTATCACGTAACTGGCCTTCTATGGAGTCCGTGCCGCAACCGTTGCTATGCAATCGTTCGGGAAACACGCTCCAACAATATAGGCTGTTTTCTGCGTGGTCAGTGCGGAAGCTTTATAACGACAGTCCGTTGAAGAGCGAATACTTGTAGAAATAGGGCAAAATCTGCTGTACTGAGCCTGGATTGACAGAGGCCTTGTATATATTTTACATAGAAATAGGAATTAAGATTACATTTGTAAATTTATGTAAATACTGACAGTGGACTTATTAACTCAGACTATGACTGACAAATGACAGACCCGACCTCTCGTTAGAGAGGGCGCCCAAAATGGACAGGTGAGTAACTTTCATATAAAAAAAAGGGGGAAAAAAATCTGGTCATGAGCCCCAGCCGGGGTTCGACACCAAGGCAGACAGACTTGGACTTGGACTTGGACTAAGACTAAATATTGTAAATACTGACAATGGACTTACTAATACGGACTATGACTGACAAATGACAGACCCGACCTCTCGTCAGAGAGGGCTCCCCAAAATGAACAGGACAGTAACCTTCATATAAGAAATAAGGAAAAAAAATCTGGTCATGAGCCCCAGCCGGGGCTCGACACCAAGACAGACAGACTGACGGACCGTCAGTCGCAATGTGACTTGGACTTGGACTAGTTAGACTTAGTCAGTTCTCGGAGTTAGTGCGAGACAGCCTAGGGAGGAGGAAGACCTGAACGTTTGGTTTAGAAGACTTTATGTGTGCGACGGTGCAGTGATACTGGAAGTATAATTGGAAGATCTTAGTGTAATACTTGTAGTGATCTGAGTGCTGGTTTCTGTGCCAAGATCCAGTGCTAGGAGTCGACTGGTAGAGACTAGCGCGTGCGCAACGGTGAGCTGGAATGTGTGTAAATCAGTGATGGTGCTGTATTGCATGTATTTCAGTGTAATTAAAATAAATTGTAACCAAGGTGCTAATAAGTCCAATCTTCCGATCTAGAACTCGTCATTTCGTCACGCGTACCCTCCCCTACACGTGACAATATTTTAGACAACACGAATACTTTATACAGCACGTACCCACATTTTTCTCTGTTTTCCTGTTACGAATAGTTGTATGTCAAGTACAGACACTCTTCAACAAGTTAATTTATGTTGCATGCAGAGTGCGCATGCGTGTAACACCCTATTTCATTTAGATGAAGGTAACATTCGATCCTGGAGTTGCCTCTTGCATGGGGCTCTCTATTACGGAAAAATTAACCCCCCCCATATCCTTCGTGCCAGAATCTCAAGAAGAGATATTTGTTAGTAAATATTGTGACACGACGCCTGAAAGCTGGAATAGTCCATTGCTAGGCAACAGCTCGCTAACACACGTTTCTATGGAGATGCGGATTCGTGGAAACCGACTTGGTACGGATCACGCTTTCTGTATCAACAGATTCAACAAAGGTTTCCACGGATACGCGCCAGCAACATACATTTTCTATGGATACGTGCTAGACTATATGTAAAAGGAGGAGTGCTTGGCTTGAGGCCAAGACGAACGGATTGGCCGTAAACCGCCAGTCGTGAAGTTACTTTGACTTTGACTTGATTTATTGAGTCATAAGAGAAATCAGAAGTTGAGTGTTTAGCTGTGGAGTGTTAACCAGCAGAAGCTGAAAAAGCGACCGTTTCGTAAATATGAACCAGGCCAGTCACAGTAGAAGAGAAGACACTCATAGTCCATTAAGGAATGGAGCGAGTCTCAGGCAGTCATTCATTGTGAACTGTAACCATTGATTTTAATTGTAAAGAAGTACCAATAAATCCAATCATCCAATCCATAACCTGTTATTATTTGTCACCCTAACCCCTCATACATGATAATATAAATTATAATTCATAATTCTGTTTCAAGATCTGTTTAAAGTGAAGTTAATATCTCCACCACAGTAGGTATACTTCATATTAGCAAAATTTGTTTTTTGTGTGTAACTGATGACCATCTCTGTAAAGAGGAAGCCAATCATCGACCCTTCAGAAGTTTTATACTATGTCACTACACAGCAATAATTTATTTTGTAATCACAGGTCAGAAACTGTGGATGTGTTGGTTGTACCATGAAAGTGATTAAGTCAATGAAGATGAGATGGACAGGGACTTTCACATGAATATGAAAGAAGACCAATGCATACAAGGTTTTCGTATGAAATCAAGAAGAAAGACAACTAGAAAGAACTAGATGTAGGTGTGAGGAAAATATGAAGGTGGATCTTAGGGAAATCGGATGTGCTTTGGACTGGATTGATCTGGCTTAGTATAAGAACCGGCAGCAGGCGCTAGTGAACACAGTAATGAACCTTCGGCTTCCATAAATTATTGAGAAATTCTTAAGTATTTCAGTAGCTAGTGGCTTCTCAAGAAAGTTCGTTAGTTAATTAGTGTAACGTCAAGTATCGAAGCACTGACACTGAAAGTAATATTATGAATCTAATGTTGGTTCGAATCGTTCCGCAGGGACGTGGGTCACGTTCGGGAGCGGTGTGAAGGAGGAGCAGGCTGAAGAGGTGATCCAGTTGGCGTATGACAGTGGGATAAATGTGTTTGACTTGTCTGAGGCATACAGCGGAGTGCGTGCCGAGCTTGAACTGGGCCGTATCTTGCAACGGCGTGGATGGAAACGCAGCTCCTACATCGTCACCACCAAGATATACTGGAACACCAAGTGCGTAATCTTACTACTTATGAAGCAGATATATCTAGAAAGGTCTATGTATTTAGTCTGTCAATAATGCAACAATCATTAAAATATTCACCATTCAACACCAACACCTTTTTTTGGCACGTTTCGGCCACAGATGGCCAACCTCAGGTGTTTTGATGGTGTTGAATGGTGAATAATTTAATGACTGTTGCATTATTGCTGGACTAAATACATAGACGGTTAATAAAGATGTGCAGCAGAATGCTGAAATACAGAATTATATCTAGAAAAACACACACCTTGTCAAATGTTGTTAATTGTTTCCTGCTGCTGTCCAGTTTCCAAGATGGTAATTCACATGAGCAAATTCATGTGTCCACGGTGGACTGCATTGAATCTTAAGGTTTAATTACAAAAAGGCTAGAATTGAATTAAATTCTATATTTACTTGAGTGTCAGGGGCACGCAGCAGCATAGTTGGTTGAGGCATTATGCTGCAAGCAAGGAAGGTCACAGATTCGATTCCCAGTGAAGTTATTGGATTTTTCAATTGACCTAATCCTTCCAGCTGCAATATGGCCCCAAGAGTTGACAATGCCTCTAACAGAAATGAGTACCAGGAATTTTCCTGGGTGGAGAAGGATGGCCAGCTTGTAAGGCTGACAACTTCACTGCCATCTGTGAGCCAATTGTCTAGAAAATGTCGGAGCCTCAACATCACACAACCCTGTGGGCCTCCACGGTCTGTTACAGAATAGCATTAATTTTTTTTTATTTAAATTCTTACTCAACAGCAAAGAAGCCAAGTATAAAGAAACCAGGAAAAAGAAAACGAACAAACACATACAAACAAAAAAAGCAAAATATGAAATATGCCACCTTGTATTATTTAGACATATTAACAGTTCCATTAGAACAGTCATGACAGTTGTTATCCTGTAAGAAAGAAAATACATATGTTTATATTAGATACAATAATATTTTAATAGTTACTAAAGAACCATTATAAAAATATGATTAAGTGAAACCGTTTTGGTTCCAAATATATCAGTGTCCTTAAAACAACATTATCAGCTGAAGTGCATATACCAGAAATAACTGATGTATGAGTGAGTATGCAGCAAGAACTTGAAGACTAACATTTCTCAAAAAGGGAAAAGAGAATTTGGAAACAAGGTGAACTTGAAAAAGGAACAGTATTTCAAGGTTATAACTCCTTCTAAAGGAGTAGTTCAGTTTTAAGTACTGCAAAGCATATGTGTATAACATTGGGAAAGAAAGAAGTAAAAAAGAAAGGCTGGAAACTTCTGCTGGAGTTTTTCCATTTTGTTCGCATCAATAGACAATAGAATTAACAGAGGTATAAGTAAATCAAGCCTTAGGTCTGAATAGGGTAAAATACAATACTCAGAGTAGTTGTTTGTTTATTGTGCTGGAAGTAAGGTTGTGCTACGTGTGGTCGTCCAACATGAGTAATGGAGGTGGGTAAAGAAGAACAGCGAAGTGTAGTGCGCTTTTTGACTGCTGAAGGAGTATGAGGACGAGAAATTCATCATCACATGTCTGTTGTTTACGGGTAACGCAGCATGTCACGTTCGTGTGTGCTGGCATGGCATAAGAGTTTCCGAGAGGGACGTGTGTCACTGCAAGATGATGCTCGCCCAGGACAGGTTCATTGGGTCATCACTCCTGATTCTATTGCTATGTTGGATGGGCATATCCGAGCAAACCGATGGATCACTGTGGAAGAAATTAGTCTTTTGATGGGAATAAGTCACAGTTCTGTACACGCCATTGTGCCAAAACATCTGCTGTACTGCAAAATGTGCACGCAGTGGGTTCCACATAAACTCATGGAGGACCAGAAGACTCAGAGAATGGCTGCATCACTGGGTCACTGGTGCCACCATTTTGAACCCAAGAGCACTGTTTCCAACAGTGGAAACATGTGAATTCTCCCCCACTGAAGAAATCCAAAGCCGTACACACAAGTTCCGGTAAAGTGATGATGACGTTCTTCTTCGACTGCAAGGGCCCTCTGCTTGTCGAATTGCTCGAGCACTGGGCCACAGTGGGGCTCAGCACTATGAAGACACTTTGCAGAGACTGAGACGTGCCATAAAGTCAAAATGCCCTGGAATGATATTGAACGGCATTATCATTTTTCATGATAATGCGCCACCCCACACTGCCAACTTTGTGAGGAATACGCTACAGAGATTTGGTTGGGAAGTGCTTCAACATCCCCCCTACAGCCCAAATCTCTCCCCATGTGATTCTCACATTTTTGGAGACCCGAAGAGAGACATTCATGGACATCTGTTTGCATCGGATGAAGATGTGTGTGGCTGGGTAAAGATGTGATTCCGCAGACAGCCCACAAGCTTTTCCAAGGAAGGGATTGGCCGTTGAATAAAATTTTAATTGTAGGTGATAGCCATGTTAAAGGAATGGCAAGTGAAATACAATATAATTTGCATAAAAGTTATGTGGTGCAAGGACTTTCGAAACCAGGAGCAGATTTAGAAGTTATTTTGACCTCTAATGTAAAAGAATGTAAGAAACTAACTAAAAAGGATATCTTAATTATTTGGGGTGGTACAAGTGATGTTAGCAAAAATCAATATACCAGGTGTCTGTAAATTCATACAAATACGAATGTATTTGAATTTACCAAAGAGATGGGACTTAGAAGAGTATTCGTGTGTAAATGAAGAAGTGGTGAAATTTAATAGAAAATTAAGTAAATATTTTATGTTGTTTAAACATGCACATTTTATGGAGGTTATATACGACAGGAAATTTTATACCAGGCATGGTCTACATTTAAATGCTAAAGGAAAGGAGTATGCAGTCAGACAATTAGTAGCTTATATTAAAGCACAAGCAATTAGAAGAGAACAGACTGTCATACCCTTAGCTTGGAAGAAGTCTCAGAAACAGAATAAGAGTAACAAGATAAAAAATAGAGTATATAATATCTCTGAGAATCACCTAACTTTTCCATCTGTGGAGTTAGAAACACATCAAGAGAAACAACCTATCTTAAATAAGAGACAAAGAAAGCCACCAGCAAACACACAGGATTTTTTTATGGTAACTGTATCTAATCAAAATAAGGAATATACTCTCCAAAGTAAATCTATTAGACAACAAGCAGATAAAATGAAACACAAGCTTGATATATATAATTCATTAAAAGTATTTCACCAGAACGTAAGAGGACTGCAAATCAAAATGGATGAATTGACCTGTATGCTTCATAGTATGGAAATATGTCCACACATTATGTCTTACTGAACATTATTTGGATGACCATAAACCTTCAATGACAAAAAATTGATAACTATTATTTGGCTACGAGTTTTTTGTATAAACATAATACTGGTGGTGGTGTTGGGATTTATTGTATAAATGACTTTACTTGCAATGTAATAGATATTTCAAAATACCGTGTTGAAAAGGTTATTGAGGCCTGTGCAATACATATGAAAGCGGGTAGCAATGCAATTATGTTTGTGGGTATCTATCAATCGCCCAGTGGTAATGTACAAGAATTTATAAAACAAGTTGACGTGATTTTAAAGTTTTTATACAAGCCAAAGTTCGAAATTATACTCGTACTATATGGGGATTTTAATATAAATTTTTTATGTGATTCGAGAAATGTGCATCTAATAAGTTCATTAATGCAAACGTATAACTTGTTTTATATTGTTACTTCCCAACTAGGATTGTAAAAGAATCCTGCATGGCCATTGATAATATTTTTTTGGACTATAGTAGAGTAAATACCTACCATGTGCACTCTGTAAAAAATGGTCTCTCAGATCATGATGCACAATATCTGGTGATAAATAATGTGTTTGAAACTCAATGGAATAAGAATAAACCTGCTAAAAAAAAGGTTAATAACTAAGAATGGAGTAATGATGTTTATGGAGGCACTACAAAATGAAACATGGGAGATGACCCTTAGTAGTAAGGAGGTAGATGTAAGTTTTAATGCATTCTTAAACATATTTATAGTCATTTTTTAATCCTGCTTCCCCATGCAATTTGTGATGGATATGGGGCATAAAAATCGGTGGATAACTGGTGGAATAAAAGTGTCATATAGACGTAAAAGATACCTCTACATAATAAGTAGATTAATTCATCACCTTAAAATAAGAGAGTATTACTCCCGTTACTGTTCCATATTAAGAAGAGTCATCAGAAAAGCTAAAGAGATGTACTATAATGAAATGCTAACGAAATCCACAAATAAATCTGAAATGTCTTGGAAAATTATAAATAATGAAATTGTTTGTGTAACTAAAAGAAAAGCTGCTCTGGCGGAGTTCAAAAATGGTGAAATCAAAATATAAATTAATAAAGCAGCTGGGTTTTTAATACCTATTTTATAGATTCAGTGGAGAAATTAATTAGTCAATTTCCTAAAACTGAGGATGAGCGGTTATCAACAATAAGTAGTCTTACTGACAAAGTTCCTGAAATAGTTAATATTCCAATTACATCGGCAGAAATTTCTGGCATAATTTCATTACTAAAGAATAAGGGTTCCTGCGGATATGATGGTATATCAAACAAATTCATAAGACTGTGTCGTAATCAAATAACTAAACCACTTATGCATGCTTTTAATCTATCCCTAACCACTAGAATTTATCCAGATTGGTTGAAATATGCCAATATTATACCATGCTTTAAAAAAAGCCTCCTGAGGTCTGGTCAAATGGGATGTGTGGTGGACAAAGTGGCACTGGGGCAGGTTTTCTTCGAGTACTTCCCCTGCCAATCTTCATTCCACCAATTGCTCCACAATCACCCTCACCTATCATCTGGGGCTGGTACAATAGGCCAGAAGTGGCTGCAGTACAAGGGACTTAGTCCCACCCCACTAGCAATAAAGAAAGACCCTCAATGTAACTAGTGAGATATTCCCAACCTTATGGAAACAGGCTGCTGTTCCAAACTTTAAGAAAGGTAGCATCTCTGTGGTTAATAACTACAGACCTATCTCTTTAGTCTGAAAATTTTCCAGTTTCATGCTTCTGTGATGAGAAATTAATATCTCATATAATTGCTGATTTTTTAAGAAACAATGAATGCAGTTCTCTGGCAAGTATTATGGAATCATTGACCTTTATTTTCTACACTTCACTTCCCACCTGAATTGGCAGGATTGTAATTTATGAACCATTTCTTTGTACTAAGGCTCTTTTGGGCCCACAACAAGCAAAAATCCGAAGTATAGATGTTCCCTGAAATCAGAGTTTTGAGATCATTTACCTCATACAACCTAATTCCCCACTATAGGTAATTTCATATTTTCTGAAAAGTCCTAATATACTGTCCTACTCAGTACTAATTCATTAATGAAATCCTGGCAAGAGGCTTATACTCATACTTCACAACAAAACAAATGTTGCTCTGCTGCTCTCAAGCTCAGAGTCAGAATTTTTTCTCAAGTTCCCAATATAACAGAATGTGGTCTTTGTTGCATTGCTCAGAGATACTCATCCCTTACATATTATGTTCTTGTTTCCACACACCAGATTTCGTCCTTTATGTAAGACAGTCCCCCATTTATACAATCACCCTGAAGTTTCCCGTTTCTGTAGCATACATTTTAGAAACCCCCGACCTATACATACAAATATTTAAAGAATAATAATAACAGCAATTTTATAAAATCACTATTCCAGCTCTGTTTTTTGGGGGGGGGGACATCTTATGACAAATTAATAGCTACCATTTTTCTTACAGATCTGATGAGCGAGGTCTGTCCCGCAAACATGTCATCGAGTCAGTGCAGGCATCCTTGGCGCGACTCCAACTGGGTTATATCGATGTTGTCATTGTGCACAAGGCAGATCCCATGTGCCCAATGGAAGGTCAGAGTTCTGCACTTCTTTGTTCTAAACAATACAGCTTCACATTTATTGTAAGAATTGCTGTTGCCAATCGAACTGCACCATAAGTCTGCTTTTACCGGTTCTCACGGTCTCTTAGCTTGCGGATTTCTTATATTTTTTTCCTTCTACCCTGAAGATGGAGGTGCTACGTTCCTCCAAAACGTCGGTTAACACCACATATACACAGTGCCAAATCCCAGAAGTCTGCTTTCTTCAGAGTTTAATATATTTTACTTTATTGCAGAGGTGGTCCGGGCAATGAATCATGTGATCAGCCAGGGCTGGGCCATGTACTGGGGCACAGCACGATGGACGCCTGTCGAAGTAATGGAGGCATACACCAACTGCAGACAGTTCAATTGTGTGACACCCATCTCAGAGCAATCGGAGTACCACATGTTTTGTCGTGAGAAGACGGAGCTTTACATGCCAGAACTGTACAACAAGATTGGCAAGTCCATTCAGTGTTCTATGGTACTACTAAACACAAAATAGTCTCGAATTAAAATGTGCTATAATACCATTTTTTCTAGTCCCTCATATAGTGAAGAAATTCCCAACCTTTTATGGAGTTCTTTATAATTTTTATGAGCCTGTCACTTGTCCCTATTGTCAGCTAAGTTAATCCAGTTTTCACCATTCCATCTGTATTTCTTTCAGATTCTATTTCGTTGCATCTCCTATCTTTGCTCAGATCTTTCAAGTGGTCTCTTTCTCTCTTAGTTTCTTCCAAAAACCTGCATGCATTTTTCATCTCTCCTGTGCTTTCTTCATGACACCCCATCTCAACCTACTTCGTTTGAGCATTCTGGCAAAACTTGACAAAGAGTACAATTTATGGTGTTCCTCATTATACAATCTTCTCCAACCTCATGTTACATCTTCCTTTTACATCCAAATTCTCCTCGGCACTCTTTTCTTGAACAACCTTAACCTGTGTTCTTCACTTAATGTATGTAAAAGACAAATTCTCATGCATTCCTTCCTCAACTAAATCAACACAGCTTTTATTCCAAGACAAGTTTTACAGATATTACTTGCTGTCCAAAAATGTTAGCAGCCAGTCTGGAAACAGTATGTGGGTGTTCAGTTCCTGTGTAGTTTGTACACATATTTTAGGGCCTGTTTATGCATATTAATTGATTTCTTCCACTGGTCTGGTGTTAAATATTTGGAAAAACCTACATTTCAAATGTTGTGCCTCTATATTCCAGCAATTCTATATTAACATTAAAAACCTGGGTAAGGAGTATGTGTATGATACTGCTTACATGTAAACAATTACAAATATTTTGCCAGTTCTATTCTTTGAGGTTGTGTCTGGAAAACTTAACTTCAATCTAATGCTCCACGTCATAACTGCTACCTGTTTCTGTTTTCCAAATCAGTAGATATAAATAGACTGCATCATAATGACACTGACTAGAACTGCAGACAAGTCCTGATGAAGGACTGTACAGTAAGAAAGTAAATACTTCTGTGGGGTTTTTTGTCGTTACTCGAATGACAACGCACTTCTTCGGAAAAGTTTGTAGGTCCTGAAAAGGACTGTTGGTTGCTGAGATGCTTGACCGGTGAGGTAGCACGGCACGCGCCGTTAGGAAGGGATGTTGGTTGCGGTGTGTTGAGGCGACTGAGTCAGTCGACTGGCCGCAGTGCAGCCGTTGCTTGAGGTTGCTTGGTTGCTGGAAAAGGTTTGCTTGCCGAGCGCGGTTGCAGGAGTGGAGAGGCGGTAGCTACGCCAGTGGCCAGTGTGTCGGGCATGACTACCGGCGAATTGAGGTGGCTGAGTTGCCCAGTGAGTCGGGTGTGACTGCCAGACAGCCGTGGCAGTCGTGCCTGGCACAGCGAAGCGCCAGTGCCTCCGAAGACCAAGTGCTGGCAACGAAGTGTGCTGATTGCTTGTAGACTTCTTGAAGACTGCTGATCGTAGACTGACTGGAACTGATGACTTGCGAGCTTGTGCTCTGCCTTTTATACAATGTGTGATGGCGGAGCGAAAATTTGCTGAGCACTGGTTGGCTAGCATGTGTGATGATGTGGATGCGGGCTAGCAGCAAGCGCTATATAAATGTGGACGTTGGAAGCAATTTGATTGGTTAGCGCGCGTGATGGTGAAAAGTGAGCGCTGTAGAAATAGCGTGATATGTGGGATGTTCCCACACTTCCTAAAAATTCCTGCAGTTTCCTGTCTTCATCTAGTCTGTTTGGTAAATGTAAAGTTGTCACCGTTCTTAATTAAGCACCACACCATGATGCCATATGAGGAAACAGAAGTATAGCTCCATGCATTCTAAACTTTGTCCCAAGTTGGAGGTGAGTGGTCAGCATCATGGCTTACTTATCACTACCCTAGCTGAGCTAGCAACTGGATAACAATGATATCTGGCTGATTCTATAGGTGATGTGACCTGGAGAGTACCCTGTGTGGAAGGATATTCATTGTTTATGACTGACTGCACGCTAGAGCATCACTGAATCAGCTGACAGAAGTCCAAGATTGCCAAATAGTCATACCCTGGCAGAAACTGCAAGAATTATTTGAAAACCCTTATGGAGGATTTTTAGGAGGACATCTTGATCATAAATGAAACTGAGGGCAACGTGAGACTACACTATTTCTGCCTACACATGTGCCAGCTATATGACAATTGAGTGGCAGGCCGAGGCCCTTGAGCCTGAGGCCGGTGTCTGATACACTAGCATAACATCTATGCACCATTAAAGATGGATCACCATTGACATTGCCAAGCCAGAGAGAAATCATTATCTCCTGATTGCCATGGACTATTTCACCAAGTGCTCAGAGGTCAACACATTCCCTAACCAGGAGGCATTGACTGTGGTTGATGTTCTGGTGATGAACTCCTTCTGCCACTTAGGGGTTCAGAGGGAATTGCACAGTGACCAAGGTCAGAACATTGAGTCTGGGATCAAGCAGGATATGTAACAGTGCCCCATAATGCACAAATGCATCCACAGTCAGGAGGCATGGTGGAATACTACGTTAACATAGTGGTGGACCACTTGAGGAAGGTCGTTCTGACACGCCAGAGAGATTGGAATGAGGGGCGACCCCTCTTCCTGCAGAGCATCAACCGAAAAAGCAACATGCCGGCATGGTGTTCAGGAATGAGCTGCGCCCGCCCTGTGACTACATGGTGGACCTTGTTCATGGCTGCATGCCACCCTTTATTATGCCCATCAACATCTGAAAGTTGCCAGTGACAGGATGAAGGCCTGCTATAACCTCCTAGCCAACTCTGCTTTCTTGTATAAAGGAGAGAAGGTCTGATTATGCTGCCTGACCTTAGCTGCTGCCGTCCTGAATGCCCCTTACTAGGCCATCACCCAGAACAAGGAGGCAGTGTACAGCATTCAGCATCATTCCAGGTCAAAGAAGATGTTGGTGCCCTGGGACTGGCACTGTGTCTAGTGGATACTCAGGATGTGCACCCTTGAGGAAGGGATTAGCATTGCACAGACTGAGAGCAGGGAAAGAGACTAGTCACCTGCCAGCTTGTGTGCATGCATTGCCACAGTATCTCCCTGGGTCTTCTAACAATACAAAGCGCCTAATCCACTTACAGAGTCACTGGGTAATTTTATAAAGTCTACAGTCATAAAATGGAGGCCATTGGCCTCAAGAGAGTAAGTTGAGTCTGCACTTAGGAATGGTGAACAGGTTCATATGTGGTAAAACAATGCAATGAAAACCAAGTAGTGGGCTCCTAACTCTCAGACACAAGTTAGCAAGTGCAAAAAGAGTGCAGTAGTGTACAAGTGTGAACTAAACCAAACTGGCATGAAGATCATGGCAATTTAATCTTTATAAATGAGCAGACTGTCAGCTTTGGTATGTACTGAGGATTAAAATGGTGTAAAAGTGAGACCAGTAGAACACCTCTGTAAATGGTGTGTAGAGATGGAATAGAGCTGACTGCTTCTAGGAAACAGTGCTTAAGGTCATGCCCTCAGCCAATGGCTATGCAAGATCAAGGCATCAGTACACCTCAGTTAGTCAAGGTGATAGTTCTAGATCGTAGGACATTATGGTGATAAAACAATGTAATTAACTGCATAGCAAGAACATTATACAAAGAACATAGACTAGTGTAAAGCGGCCTCCATAGTCTAGGGGTAACGTTCCCACCTCATGACTCAAGGTACGTGGGTTCAAACCCGGCGGAGGTCGTGGAATTTTTAAGGGCGGAAAAATTCAGGGAACAAGTCCTCTGGGAGGGACTTTAAGCCGTGTGTCCCGTGTTGTAGATTTACGGCATGTAAAAGAACGTCATGTCTTTAGGGGACTTCTGAGCTAAATTACAGGCCCTTTCCCGCCCAAGTAGTCTCCAATGCCTCTGGTGGATGGGGGAAGCATCAAGGTACCGGGGGCCGACCTCATTGGCTCTACGGGGGCTGATGGCACGCACTGTTACCGGTAGGGTATGGAGACAGTAGAAATTAAAGGGGGACGCACAATGTACCAATAACTGGTCTAAGTGCATGGGGAAATCCACCCCCTCTCATAATAAATACATACATACATACAAACATACATACATAGACCAGTGTAATTACTGTAAGCATAAAGGAAAACGTGTATCATTCCTAGGATCACTGGATTCCAGTGGTGAATCCCCTATACAGTCCATCACTTCCTTATCTACCGATACATCATTTGCTCTCAGGACAGATTATTCAGGTAGATTCTAAAGGGTTCTGACGATGATGGATGACACGCAGAATTACTGGGGTTTTTGGATTTTTTCCATTGTCCAGAATTCTAGGTAATAGAGGACATGACGTTTCGTAAACTGGATCTGTTTCCATCTTAAGGTGAGAAAGGAAGACACCTAATCAGTTGGGCCCCTTAGAGCTAATTTCAATCACTGGATGATTGATTGATTGATTGAGTGATTGAGATTGACCCTTTCTAAGGGGCCCACCTGAAGATGGAAACAGATCCAGTTTCGGAAATGTTGTGTCCTCTATTACCTAGAATTCTGGACAATGGGAAAAGTAATTCTGTGCAGATTATTCAAGTTATACATTCTACACATTAGTGGATTCTGGCACCTTTAACACATTCATATCCCTATGGGGAGGGATATACACAAACATTAGGTTCCATAACCGAATGTCTCCAGGTTTGTCCATTCACTTACAATTTTGATGAGCAGAAAATGCTTACAGTAGCATATGTAAAAATTTAAATATTTCCTGAATTTCAGTGACAAAACATGAGAATGTACTGCTTTGTAGCTGCACTTCGTTAGTGGGGGGTGGAGCCCAGCTGGGTCCACTTGGCACAGCGGCCACTGATTGTCCTATTGTACCTGTCCTGGGCAACTATGATAATGGAGAATTTGGTGGAATAAAGATTGGCAGGGGAAACCGAAGTACTCGGAGAAAACCCGCTCTAGTGCCACTTTGTCCACCACAAATCCCACTTGACGAGACCTGGGATCGAACCCGGGCTGCCGTGGTGGGAAGTCAGCGTCTAACCACTTGAGCTATGGCATGGCCTGTAGCTGCACTTACTTCTGGATCAACCCCTTGAAAATCTCCATTTTATTTTGCTCACTAAGTCAAGGAGGGGGACATGAATGAGACATGTAGCCAAGCATGGAGGAGATGAAAGATCTGCGTGTAAGATTGTAGTAAGAAAATTTGAAACCTGCACCAGTGGTGGGCCATCGCACTGTATAGAAGTCTGGGAATTCTTGATGATCTGGGTAACTGTGTACCTCTCAAGGACTTAGTTGATGAAATAAGTCACTGTCACCCAAATAATTGGATGTACCTTACCCATCAAAATATACCACTTGGTTAAAAATTAATAATGGAAGCTGTGTATTCATGAATGGTGTAATTTCTGGGGTGATATGTATAAAGCATGGTTTTTATGCAGCAGAAAACTTAATTCATGACCCAAGATTTCAGCTGGTGATGATGATTAATTGCCTTTGCACAGGTGTTGGCCTGATGGCATGGTCTCCGCTCACTATGGGCCTTGTCTCGGGAAAGTTGGAGGATGGAGTTCCTTTGTTTGCACGGTCATCTTTCAAGGTGTGTCCAACTTGGAGTAATTTCCTGTTAATTATGCCACCATGCAGCTATATTTTTGCTGGAGTTTATATACATATCTTCCAACTTCTCACTCTATGTATCTGTCTGTTACTTATTTCATTCTTCCTGCTTTTCCTTCAGTCCACTTATCAGTTATCTCTCTTGTCCTTTTCCTTAGCATCGTTTTTTCTCGCTTTTAAATACATCTGCATTAGTATTAATCTCCTTCAATTTTAATTTTAATTGCATTTATTCTTATTGAGTTTTAATTTTGTCTTCTCTACATAAATTTCCCTTCCTTCCTTCCTAGCATGTTTCTTTGTCACATTATTCTCATATTCATTACTATCCTACTATCTTTCCATTCTTTTGTTTCCTTTATTTCCTCAGCATTCATCTTGTGGGATGAAAAGCAAAATGAAACCCAATACTCTTGCATGTGGGTCTCTGGCATTGCACAGTGGCAACGAATGGGCTGGGATGCAAATAATTAAACCATCTCAGATGTTGGTTCCAGAGGCCAGTTCCACTGAATTTCCAACAAATGCAAATGCCACGGGATTGTTTTCTAATATACTGTTGGACGTTGTCCATCACGTTTTTTTGTATATTTAAAACACACCGTGTTTAGCAAGCTGGATGTACTGCCATCATCAGGTGTCAGGATCAAGAATTATGTTTAGTTGGGACCATTTGAAGTAGCTGGTCTTGGTCACTGGGCCAGACTTGTTCACCTCCATGTCATGCCTCTGATATACAGTGCTTTTCATTTCCAGCCAGATATTATGAACACAGTTTCTCACTCTGTCATCATTTTTTAAATTATGAGTTATGCAGTTCAAATTCACATTTTATGATTTGAATTCAGGTTATCATCTTTATGTAAGAAAAAATGTGAAGCTGTGCCTGTGCCTTATGGGGAGTGGAAGTATATTTCATACATTCTTAGTATCTTTATTTGTGAAAATAAGTGGTCAGGTTTATGCTCTGGCCTCTTTACCTTTAGGGAAAGGACCACTTAATAAGAGGGGAGGTGGGTTCCAGAGCTAGTGTCTGAAGAGAAAAATCCTTGACCCTGCCAGACAAACTTACCGCCATCTGTGAGCTGATTGTCTAGAGAAATGTGGGAGTCTGGACATCTCACAATCCTATGGGCCTTCACGGTCTGTTATGGGGATAGCTTTGCCTTTTTTTACCTACCAGGAACTGAAGGTCAGTTATCCAGCTTATAGTGCAATCACTATAATCTCTGAAACAGAGAACAAATGATAAGCTCTGATGGATTAAAACGTATAGAGCAGAACAAGCGACTCCAATTTTTGTTGTTCTACCCTACATCCGAAGATCTTCAGAAAGGGGTAGGCTTTGTTTTATATTTTCTTGGAAACTTCGATTAAGTTGTAAGAAGCAACATATTGTTAACTTTAAATATGAAGATGCTGGGGGATGGATTTGCTTTCACCAAGACTGTCACTCGCTACAAAATTATATTTACAGCTTTATTTTAAAGTATAAAAATATAGAACTGAAATACCTGTAAAACTTTTATGCTGCTTTGTAATGTGTTTCTCGCTTTTGCTGGATAAAATTATTTATTTTTTGATTTGTTATAGTAAGTATACAGTAATATGAAATATTGCTCCTGAAACTACCTAGCATATTGTGATATAATTTTTCGATCATAACTTTTCTGTCTATAATGCAACAAATCAATCTTTCATAAAGACACTAATTAACTACTCAATGAATTTAATGATTAATAAATTAAAATCAAATTTCTCTTGTGTTCTTTCATATCATCACAATAAATTTTGTAAATGATACTATAATTATTATAGATGTTAAATAAACTACATTAATTACACTGCCTTGCCAAGAATTCAACTCTTTTGTCTGGTAAGGGTTTTGAAACATTAACTTTACAGATGTCGTGGTAACTAAACTGGCATGGAGGTGATACACTGACTGCTTTCAAAAGAAATGTGTTGGATGAATTGCATAACGTATAGTTTGACGCTCTCCTCATCGCACAACCACAGATACACTCAAGAAATAGGGGTGAAACCAAGGAGCTTCTGCAGTAGCCCTGTAGATCTTGGGTTGTAGCGGTAGGATAGTCAGTGGTGTTATTCTCTTCTGTTTGTATGCCAGTAAGTGTCCCTTCATTTCTTTCAGAACAAATACTCGTCATTTAGCTGGACAGAAGATGAAACACAGCCTGCCAACAAAGAGGTAAGTGAGAGGAACTCGAATAAGTCAGATTGTATAACATTTTAATTTTAACGTTGAAAATATTATTATACAAGGGCGAAAACACAGTGAAGCCAAAAGTAACAGAAAATGTAACGATTTGCCTGTAAGTAACAGAAAGTTTAACAATTTGTGATTATTGATACCTTCACTACTAAGCAACTGAAGATCTACTGTTGACTTCGTTACCTTGGAAATGCGCTCAGCCAAACACATAGATGGATCTTATCATATTGTGAGTGAAATACGTTTATAAATGCGAGCTTGAAAAAAAATTTAACCCATTTTGTTCCATCACTTACGGTTTAGTAGTTATGACCATTTATTTTTAACAAATATGGCTAAGTCAATTCCACTGTTCAGTGGATGACACAATACTATAGGCGAGCTGCCAGTGTATGATGTCACACACTTGTAAGATGTCCTCTAGTAATAGTTGCGTTGCATATATGAAAGAGTACAGGAAAAGGAAGTGGTTAGAAGAAGGTAATTGTAATAACGTACTCAAATGAACAAAGTTAAATGCCGAGCGACAGCATGAATATAGAGAAACATAAAAAAATATCTGCTGAATTGTAACACTCTATAGATTACTGTAACTACAGCACACAAAATAAAGTCTTCAATATTTTCTTGCTAGTTGTTCCTTGATGATGAATCTTGACTGGTTAACACTTCACAGCTGAATGTTCAACTATTGAAGTGCTTTCTGAATTCTAGTATGAATGAATGAATTGAATTCACGAATGAACTCTCTTTTATAAGTTTGGGAGGACCGAATAGAAGCTATTGGTCTCCTGTATCTGTTGTAGTTGAAACGCTTGGTGATCTCAAGATTCCTCATATCCATGGAAAGCTTTGCTGAATCTTTGTTGACATGAGAATGAGTTTGAGCGAGCCGTTGCTTAGCAAACGGACTTCTGCTTGTTCATTGCTATTCCAGCTTTCAGGCGGTGTTTACAGAAACATTGCCTAGCAAACGATGGTTGGAACATTTGATACAGACCCCCTGTACAAATGCTACAACATTATCCAACGTTTTTAATGCGGATAAAATACCCGAAGATACGAGGAGCATTCTGTATATAATGCCTCCTATTTTTTTAATGAAAACTACAACAGATACAGAAAGCATAGCAACACAGTTAAATAGAGCAAGATTTCAGTTACTTACAGTTAATTTTTCACATGATCACCACCATTCGTTATGCACTTTTGACAGGAATGAACAAGAGCCTGTATGCCGCGCCTGTAAAAGTCTGCGCCAGCAGAGGCTAGCCACTTTCTTACAGCTGCAATGACAGCATCGTTGTCTGGAAAATGTTGCCCATGTAGTCCATCTTTCATAGGCCCAAAGAGATGGAAGTCGGACGGTGTTAAATCGGGTCTATAAGGTGGATGTGGTAGGACAGTCCAGTCAAACTGGTATGGGGTCTAGCGTTATCATGTTGAATGCGAAATGTTGTCTGCTTCTCTGGCCTGACTCGGGAAATGCGGGCTTTCAGCTTAGTCATCATCGCCTTGTAGCGTTGAGAATTGACAGTCTCACCAGGCTCCAGGAAATCCAATAAAATCACACCCTGCCTATCCCAAAAGACCATGCTCATCACTTTCCCTGCCGATGTCTGTGTCTTGAACTTCTTTTTTCTTGGGGAATCCGGATGTCACCACTCCATGGACTGTCCTTTGGATTCTGGCTCATAGTGGTGACATCACGTCTCATCTCCGATGATGATGCTGTCCAGAAACTTGTCACCTTCTCCTCAAACTGGTGCAACAGGTCCTGACAGACTTCAATTGCACGAGTTTTGTGGTCCTATGTAAGCATCCGTGGGACCCACCTGGAACAAACTTCGCGATAATCCAGCTTCCCCAACATTGTTTCCAATGCATTAAAGCCGATATTAAGCTGTGCACACAGTTCCCTTGGCGTTATCTGCCGATCTGTATGGATGAGCTGATCGAGATGCTGTTCATTGTGAGAAGTGGCAGCTGAGCAAGGGGCGCCCAGGGCGTGGTTTGTCGTGCACTTCACTTTTGCCACTGTTGAAATGCACTACCCACCGCCTCACTATGCTGACATCCACTGTATCATCTCTGTACACCTTTAACAAGCATCGATGGATGTCAGTGGGTGAAATTTGTTTGGCTGTGAGAAATTCAATAGCAGATCTCTGTTTCGTACGCACTTCTATGTCAGACGCCATTTTGGTAGAGTGCTCTGCTGTCGCTATCTCTTGTATGACAACCAAACTAAGAGTACATTGATGGGAAGGTTCAACCTTTACTACAACACCACCAACATCCAGCTCAGATGTTATAGATTAACACAAAGAAAGAGGAGGCATCATATATGGAGCGCCCTTCGTACTTATGAACTAGATGAAATCGGCTAATATTTTCAACGTTAATCCTGGGAACCAAGATTCCCCAATCATTTTTTTACTGAGAAAAGCAGAGCCTGGTCTTGTGACTGTTAAAGTTTGTATTACATTTTGTATGTGCAATAATATAATCTGTTGTTAAGTAATTCATTTTTTTGCTGCCTAACTGAGGCAGCACCTGTTGTTTGTGTAATGCATTCCCAAACCCACAGCGCACCTGTTGAGATCAAACATTCCATTCATGTTCATGAAACAATTCTTGAACTGCTGATCAGAGTTCTCTTTTACAAACTTTTGAGAATTCTATGAAAAATTTTAAGTCATTCTAATCTTTACTTTGAGACCAATGTGCAATTCTACACCTGTCTTGCTAAATATTTATCAGAGAGAAAAATATTTTGAACAAATGTTTTAGTACATATTGGAATACGTTTTATGTCCGTTATGGTTTCAGGGCCAAATACACAAAAGCCATACTACTTGTTCATTCCCAAACCCGTGTGTTCAAAAATTGGCAATGGCCCCTGAAAACAATTGCATTTAACCCATTCACAGCCATTTGCAATTAGCCACTTGGCTCTTATGTCTTGGTTTTTCAGCACTCCATTTTCACAGAGTGAATAGAAGTTGGGTCCAACCTTCTGGCTTTTCCTTGTCCTAGTTGCCCAGATGCTGTAATGTTGATTCAGCAATACTGTTGTTCCAGAATTCTGAGGCTTCTGGATTTCAGACTTCTGTCACAATATATAGAGATATCGAGATATAAAGGCGGGATGGCCGAAAACATTGAAAGCTTACATGATCCATATAGTACTAAAATATATAAAAGTAGAAAAGTAAGCTAAGTTTAAGCTAAGGGGTGTATCACCTAACATGATAGTGATAAACTCTCTCCTCTAATGCTCAGAAACTCGCATAAAATCCTAATGTTAACTACATTGATCAGAGGTATTTTGTAGTACAGGGAGGTTTCACAGTAACTAGAGTATTTCAAGGCTCTGGGTTTCACAGCGATCAGTGTGCTACTTGCTGTGAGGAACATGCAAATGTTTACAATGAATCAGCATGCCTGATGGGCGATAACATTTGGAATGAATTAGTCACAATTCACAGATCACAGGAGGTGTTGAAAATTCTGTCCTTTCTACACATAGATATTTTTTTGCAATTAATTGTTTGATTGAAGAAAACAGGAACAACAATCCTTACACATACAGCATACCAGACACCAACTTCCACTGGATGGCTTCAGCAGCTGTGTTGCCATTCTTGCACTAGACTTTGACTAGCTCTCTTTAGCTAGATGTTTCAGTGATTTTCCAGGTGTATATTCAAGTCTGACCCTTAAGTCATCTAACTTCTCGTCAGTAAGCACCCTTCACTCGTGTTTTTGTTTCTTGTCTATTAGGAGTCCCATTGTTCTAAGTTTATTCAGCAAATGGTGAATTGTTTTTATGCTTGGAACTCTTTCATCACGAAATTTATGTTGAAATTTTCGCTGACATTTTCTGGTATTTCCATATTTCACATACGTGTCATACAGAAGTACAGGTTGCTCTAAAGTATGCCGCACCATAATGCTCATTAACTGTGACTAAGAACACATGACTAATGGAGCTGATAACTGCTGCCTTACTTACTTTTTTTTTTAAATTCGCTTAATGGGGGGTGGAGTCCAACTGGGTTCACTCGGCATGGTGGCCACTGATTGGCCTATTGTAGCCTGCCCCAGGTGATTATGATGATGGAGAATTTGGTGGAATGAAGATTGGTAAGGGAAACCGAAGTACTTGGAGAAAACCCGGCCCAGTGCCACTTTGTCCACCACAAATTCCACTTGACCTGACTTGATCAAACCCGGGCCGCCTTGGTGGGAAGCCAGTGACTAACTGCTTGAGCTATGGTGCGGTCTTCACTTACTTACTAATGGAGCTGAGCCCTTCTTGAGGAGCTGCCAAATCTGCAGCTACTCAAGAATTTCCCAGCATTTTATGGAACCCGAAGGTTCATTACTGTGTTCAAAAGAGCCCTCCACTGGTCCCTATCCTGAGCCAGACCAATCAAATCCATACCATCTCATCCTATCTTTCTAAGATCCATTTTAATATTGTTCACCCATCTCTGCCTTGGACTTCCCAGTTGTCTCCTTCCTTCTGGCTTTTTCCCCTTCTCCTCCCTTCGTGCTACATTCCCTGCCCACCTCATACTTTGTGACTTCATTATTTTAATTATACTTGGAGAAGAATACAAGTTATGAAGCTCCTCATTATGCAGTTTTCTCCAATCTCCTGTCACTTCATATCTCTTTGGTCCAGATATTCTTCTCAACACCCTCTTCTTAAACATGCTCAGTCTATGTTCCTCCCTTAATGTCAGAGACCAAGTTTTACACCCATACAGAACCACAGGCAAAATTATAGTTTTGTATATTCTAATATTTATGTCTTTAGACAGAAGACAGGATGACAAAAGGTTTTGTACTGAATGATAGCAAGCATTGCCTGAGTTCCATCTCCTCTTAATTTCCCCCTGAATTAGGTTTTGATTTGTTATAGTCACTTGCACATATCTGAACTGTGCCACATTTTCAAAACATCTGCTACCTCTATTTATGTCATGGTTTTGCCCTGCATTTTGGTGATGAGACAACAACATATACTTAGTTTTCTTTGTGTTTACATCTAGACCAACCTCATTAAAGTTTCTGTGTTTCTCTTTATAGTATCTATATTATCACCCAGTAGATTCACATCATCGGCATATACCAATAGCTAATGTGTCCCATTTATTTCAGTCCCACCTGGTTTTCCTGGACCTTCCTAATGGCATATTCATTTTTTATCCAAGATTTGACGAATGAAAAAGATTTGATCTGTAGTTGATCTGTTATGTCGAAACCCACCCCGATGATCCAGAATAATTTAATCTGTTTATGGACTTAACCTTGAGAGAAGAATATTGGACAAAATTTTGTATGAAGTTGATAGCAGTGATACCCTTTAGATAACTGCTGACTACTGCTGACAAACCATAAACAAACTCACACATGAACTACACTGCTTTCTGTGAAACATAATACCATCAAGCGGTTAACAAGTTAATTATTTCCCTTCATTCCAAATGTTATCAGCTGATTCATCGGCAAAATTCTTATGCACCTCATACACGCCGGTCGCCGTGAAGCTTGGAGCCATGAACTCGTCAAGGTACTAAAAGCTCTCTCTTTGTGCTATCCTGTCAGCAAATTTGTCAACATGGTACCCAGTATCTGTCATCTGCTTTCATCAGACGAAATCTCTTAAACAAGAAAATTGTGCTTTAGATAAAAATATCTTTTGTTACTAAATGAGTTCAGTTAGGCACTATTGAAAATATAACAACTGTTAGAAGATACAACTCATAAACAAATGCTTGAAAGTATCTTATGGCTATTATTGTAAATTAAAAAAGATTATCAACTTCATCTGGAACAGTTGCATTCTTTTATATATTTCTCTGCAGCTGACTGTTTAGAAGATGCAAATGTGAAAAGAACTTGACACTAAAAAAATATATTATTAATTGTTATGCTGTGACGGCTTTCAATAAAAGAAATATATGATACACAACAGGATGCAGTCACTGGGAAAAGAAAAGTGAAAATAATTTCAAGGATCTATACCAACTTTGAGAGCATGTTTTACTTGCTTGTATTCTTTTTTTAATTTGCTTAGTGGGCGGTTGAGTCCAACTGGGTCCACTCAGCACGGCGGCCACTGATTGGCCTATTGTAACCTGCCCCAGGTGATTATGATGATGGAGAATTTGGTTGAATGAAGTTTGGCAGCGCCACTTTGCCCACCACAAATCCCACTTGACAAGACCCAGGATGAAACCTGGGCTGCCGCGATGGGAAGCCATCGACTAACTGCTTGAGTTATGGCGTGGCCTTTATTTTCTTGTAGCTCACAGTGTTTGTTTCTGGTTGCTGAGTTCCAAATAATTCCATGTGGAGTTATTTGGATGAAACTTGTTCACTGTATGCTGATCTCAGCTGGAAGCATAAATAACTGTATTGTCCCTTCAGGGTTACACATGGCTGAAGGAAAGGCTGCAGCCAGAGGAAACAAGACGGCAACAGGAGAAGCTACGTGATATCTCCCAGTTGGCAGATAAGCTGGGCTGTACAGTGTCTCAGCTCGCTATTGCATGGTGCCTCAAAAATGAGAGTGTTCAGTGCCTGCTGTTGGGTGCCACCTCTGTCGAGCAGCTATATGAAAGCATACAGAGTCTGCAAGTGAGTTCAAATGATCATACAATTTTATGCAAGTTATATAAAATTTTTAAATGTTGCGGTTATACAAATTTCTATTATTTTTATTCTTGTTGTTGTTTTTGTAATATCATCATCAGCTCCATGATCGGCATCATCAGCATCATCATCATTATTGTCGTGTGTATTAGTTACTAATACAAATACAATACTACTTAGTGTACTAGTGTAGACAGGGTTTGGATTGGTGAATTGATTTATTGGAGGCTCACCAGTTGAAACTACAATTAATTATATCCTCTAAAGATTATTGTATTTACTGTATTTGCAACACATAAATAAAGACCACCCGCAGCACCCCATACGGATGGAAGGCATAAATAAACGGGGTGCTGCCTGGTGCCCCGAGAGGATCGCTAAAGACACTGGCTAATTACCAACCGAGTGCCATGCAGCTCTCAGCACGATGCCTCACACCTTGGCTTAGGTGATCTGGTCCTGTTATGAATAAGACCCTCAAAAGCCTCCAGGACCTAGAGTGCCTGTTTGGGGGGAGAGGGGTATCCCAGGTGATTAATGGGAGTTCGACACCAGTTAGTCATGAGGTTGCGACCAGGGCAACCTACACAAGAGAGTCGCTCCTGGGGGTTGCTTATGAGCTCCCCTATTCCCACCCCTCCACTTGGGTTGGTCAAACCGTTTTAGAGTGTTGAGCCCTAAGGCTTGTGACACCTTGTCGGTATTCCAGGGAGACAACTCAAATAGACAAAGCTATCCCATGGGAGTGCTCTCCCGCATTCATCCCGGGTACATCGTAGTGATACCCAAGAGTCATTATGCCGCCGTGTGGGAGGCTCTGGTCATAATGCCATTGCACTTTATGGCAACTCAGCCACCAGTCCCGGAAGGTCATACTGATCCAGACCCCGAGACTGTCATTGCTCGGCGGGACCACAAGGAGGTGTCCCAAAGCTGTGTCCCAACGCATCCCTGGTCCATCAGGCATCCCCCCAAAACAACAGCCGTGGTTCAGCCAACCTCACTGAGGATGGCATCATTACCACCTGTAACATTGGACATAAGAAAGTCACAGTTACCTTGGGATCAAACCTGGGCTGCTCTGTAGAAGAACAGTAACTGTGATATGGAGCTTAAATGTGAAGCCTTTTTGATAATAAATCATGAGTCCTGCATTTCATGAGGAAAGTGAGATGGTTGGAAGTTTTAGCCAGCTGAATCCTGAGTCTAAATTTGGAATATGTACCAGGTCCCTACTGGTTATGTAACTAAGAGCTAAAAATCTGTGACAGTTGTACATTAGTATAAATATTATGTTTTTGGACATTATCCATCATCCTGTCTAAAAGTGCCGTCCTTTTTATTTTTCAAAACAATGTTTCAGAGGCTGTATTCTGCAGATAAAAACTACTCAGTTGGACCCAATTGATAGAGCTACACACACTTCATGCATCAATGCTGGGATTTCCATCACTTCATATGATTCCAGTTGTGTCTCCATTTCATTAGTATAGCATCCATATACCCTTTTTAAATGCTGGACACCTTTGACACCTTGATTGGTCTAAATACAGTTTATGCCATTGATTTCTGCAGTATATAAGATTTTATCCTCTTATTGACTGTTTACAGCTTTTAGTAAACGTGTAGGCACTCCTCCATTATGTTGCATAACTTTGGACAAAGCACAATAGAAGTGTGGAACAAAATGGACTCAGGAAAATTCATCGGTAATCATTCACAGAAGCAGTGTTAATACCTTACAGCTCACTGAAGTAGCTGTAGTGATAAATTGGTTGCAAGGAATGTTTAAACTTCTATCAATTTACATGATTATCTTTATTTACATAATTTTTCCTAATAAATGTTATATTTTAGGTTCACATTTCTTAGGAGAAATGAAAGGTATAATGTTTTAATTATACCTGAGCAAAAATGGATTATAAGCATGACAGATTTGTGCATAAGTGTATTTATGCATTATGTTTAACGCCTAAATTTCTCAGAATTACTGGGGTTTTGGACATTTTCCATCATCTGATATTATAGAGACTAGAAAAAAAACGTTTTGGAAACTTGGTATGTTTCCATCCTAAAGTAAGGGGGTAAGACACCTACTCAGTTGGATCCCTTAGAAAGAGCTAACTTAGGTCAAGTGATCGAGGTTAGCCCATTATAAGGGAGCAGGTATCCTCCCCCTCACCTGAGAATGGAAACAGATCCAGTTTCCGAAACATCGCGTTTTCTAGTCTCTAGAATACCGGACGATGGAAAAAGTATAAAAAATTCTGAGTGTTATACACCATCATCAGAACACCATAGCATCTACCCTAGAATTTCTGTATTTTATGCAGTCCATTTTTTCAGACAAGAGTCCCCCATACAGTTCTGAAAATTAATAACTTTATTTTCCATGTAAGTATACCATTGGTCATGACAACATTTAATTTTTACAATTTTATATTAAATTCAAATGTTTAAGTGTACAGTTACTATATGGACTCCGCAATGATCTCTTTTTAAAATACAGTAGGAAAACTTGATGGCAATATCTATATTATTAAGGTCCTCTTCTAGACAAAACAGCACTGGGGAAGTTTTCCTCTGAGTACATGAGTTTCCCCTGCCAGTTCGCATTGCACCTAATACTCTTGTTTCTCTCATGTGTCATCTGGAGCTAATAAAATAAATAGGCTGTTTGAAGCCTGAGTACCAAAAGATTCAATCTCACACCACCCTAAGAATAAAAAGAAGCCCTCTTGAGAATGTTACATACATGCATATGATGTGCCTTCATTTAGAGGTGCTAGTTAGCTTTGCAGTGGTGAGTTAACATGTACTGGTCTAATGTTCATACCGAGTTTCACTCATCTGTTTGTTCAAAAGTTATTAGTGCGGACATTGAAAACTAGGAAAATGGGTGTAAATTTTTTCACTAGAAGACTGGCATTGTTTATGACTCATGACAAGCATGATATGGAAGTACATACATTTTCCAAATGTGTTCTTTGCTACTGTGCATTGGTGTGAATGCTGGTTTATTCAAGTTAGAATTTTAATGTTACAGAACTAATTATTTCTAATATTCATTTTTTTTCACGATAATCATTAAATGTGCAATGTATTGAACAAAATTTCACATAAATTTTTTCTGTTTTAAGGTCATCTTTTTTGTGTTTTGCATCAATTTTTGTATGAGCTATATATATATATATATATATATATATATATTGACGAACTTCAGAGCAAAGTAAAAATTTTTTTGCCTTGCCCATAATGTTTCAAAGTTCATTGAAGTCCATTAATTCGTTTTGAAGATAATACTGTGATGTATTGCGCTATGGATGACGCCCCTCCCTCCCAGCCAGCTGTGACATGCCAAGCAGAGCTGAAGTGAGCCGAGTCCCAGCACGTTGGTCGCTAACCAAAGCGAGTAAACACCGGTTGCTAAGCAAAGCGAGTAAACAGCGGTTGCTAAGCAAAGCGGGTAAACAGTGGTTGCGAGAGATGACGGTAATAACAGGGGTACCCATTACGTAACAGGCAAACATGGTGGCAGACAACAGTGGTGCCTATTATGTAACTGTTTTCCCATTGTCCGGCTGACGTTTATAAGGGAACTACACAGCCGCCGAAGACAGTTCTCAAGGCAGCAGTCTATGAGTTGAGTTGGAATCTAGCCAGCGGAGAGTTGAATTATAGTAGTCGCCGAGTTCAGTTGTAACGAGTGAATTGTGATAGTGTGAATTGATTATTGTGTAGGGTTGTAAATTGTGTAAACCCGTAACTTTGTTATAATTAATTGTAGCCGATACTTGCAAGTTGTTAAATAAACAAATTAACAATCTGAACAGCGTCTTCAGTAATGAAACACGTTACAATACATACAGACATACCACATGGACCCAACCTCCCCCAGTATTATCTGTTTCTTGCACTTTATACAAAGATAAATTACAAAATTACATGATTTTCAGCCATTGTGTTTTTGATAGGCCTGCATATTAAATATCAGACCCCGTCCTAGGATCTGATCCTGTCTGTTATTGTAAACTGCATATGAAGGCTATAGGCACCTGTTGTGTTGCAGTTGGTTCCCAAGCTTAACACCAATACAATGAATGAACTGGAGAGAATTCTGGACAACAAGCCCATTCGTCCACCCATGGTATCAACCCTGGCACTTAGATGACAATCAATGTGCCCCCCTGGAGGTGGACCCATGGGGGGTAATGGGGCTGCAGGCGAAAGTTCACCAAAAGAAGATTCAATACAGGAAGAGACACGGGAACAAAAATTGCCATTCTGCACGATCCAGTGACAGGAGGAGAAAGCCTGCAGCCCTGCGGGAAGTGATATCAAACCCATACCTGTCTGACAGCAGTGAGCAATGAAGCAACGGGTTTCACATTACCCAGACATGATTTTCTATTTTCAGTAAATCCTTATGTTGCACATACTGTTAGATTCTAAAATGTATACACATTATTTATTTTCGTTTAATAACTAATCACTTATGGTCATTATTTCTGTTAATATCTGAAGTAAGAGGTTACGTTTGGGGAAGAGAGAAGAAACCTGGTATCTGTTAATACTATTGCTGTTCCTATATAGACCCACCCCCACAGGGCTCTTGTGCATAAACTTCATTCTAATTTGATTGAATGGTGTTCTTGTTCAAGGGGTCCAGTGGTAATGTACTACTACAGGGATTGTATATATAATACCTTTGAAAAACAATTCTGAAAGTTTCTGCACAGCTTTCAAAGAGCCAGGATAATGCAGTTGGTATAGCAACTGGCTACGGGGTATGGTCAAGAATTTTCTCTTCTCCACGTCATCCAGACCAGCTCTGGGGCCCGCCCAACCTCCTACCCAGTGGGTACTGGGGCCTCTTTGACACATCCCTGGAGATGGCATTCTTAATAGTCACCTCTGTGAAAACCTCAAATCTTACAAATGGAGATTTATTTAGAAGCATTTCAGCTGTCTCTGTAGTTAGCACACTACAGATGTATCAGTTATATTGAAAAAAAAACAAAAAACAAAATTCACTAAATCTAAATTATTAGGAAAGTCCGACACAAAGTTATGTTTATATTAATAAAAATTGGTACACTGTTAATAAGAAATGCATGATTTAAAATTTATTGGAAAGATTTTTACAAAGTATATAACATAGCATATTACACACATTTCACAACTTTTGCTTCTAACCCATTATTTTCACTTTTCATATTAATCTCATATTTCTTTGTCTAGAGGGATGAAAATTTTCTCCAATATTTGTATAAATGAGACATATGGTAAAATAAGGTTGGAGTCTACACATTTAATATGAATAGTGTCAAAACATACATTCTTTCTCATAAATTTGTTAATAAACCTATTGTGCTGGTGCTCCAAATTACAGATTTTAACTGACACAAATTTCATGTTAACACAATCTGACATGGTATTCTTATGAAAAGTGACAAATACTTGTGTTATTTGAATTGTGCATTTTTAATTGGAAATTACAATCAGTGAAACTGAAGGAGAATTACACAATCACTTTTCAACTAAAACTGTTTAGTCATATATGCCAAGTTATAAACACACATCATAAATAAAATAAATTCTTTATGTACCCTGTAATTAACTTTAAGATATTCTTAGAACAGGTGTTAATTTTTAATTTCTAACTTCAAACGTCTGAAGAATTTAAAAAATTGCATTCATAATTTACAATTTGCAGCAGATGGAGGATTCATTCATTCATTCTTTGGTCAGACTACACTGAAATAATAAAATGATCATAGGAACTTTGGATAATACATTTGTTATATAAATGAGCAATACAGGAAAGACATGCCTCCTTGTCCTACTTCCACTATTGACATGTCAGTCTTTGTGTAATATGTAAACTATTTATAATGCAACAATAACTAAATCATTACATATTCATTATGGATACTGTAAGCCAATTGATGTCTGTGACACAACCTTTTCTTATAAGACAATAGTCTAAATATATTCACTGGTGAGCCAACTATTTTCCTCCAACTGTTGCTTAGTGGAAAATTGAATTTTCAGTCTAGTATCTTTTGAGCAAAGTTACATTATTTTCTCATGGTGGAATTTTTAAGGATTGGATATAATTCATAGTAGTGTGTCTTTGTGCTCTTTTTGAGCACAAATTTATTGGTTATTCTTTAATATTTAAAGTATGTTATGATGTATATTAAAAAAAAACTTTTTGAGTCAAAATGATTAAAGCATCAGAGATGTTTTAGATCTGATTTTACATTTGATAGGGAATGCTTAAAGATATGTCAGCAAGCAATTTAATTAACATTACAGACTATATATCATATGTATATAGTTAAACATTTCACTTCCAATGAAAGAAAATATTATTGTGCAATACAGTAATTAACTATGCAGGATTGTAGTCCTATCTTCAGGTTTAAGTGCAGAAGAGTTTACATGTATAAGTGGACATGCTTCTTAACCATGAGGTCCAGAGTATGTTACAGAACTTTGATCTTTGATGGAGTAGATTCAAATTTTATTTCAAATTGCTTGTAAGATATGAAGCATAAAATAAACGAAAATGTGTAGGAATTCTTTAGAGTGATAGGCCTACTTGTGAAATAGGATTTGAGTGTTGCGACTTTAGTTATATAAGTGTCAATACCAACTTTTCATAAAGTAATCACTATTTGTCAGTTTACAAAATATTTTGCATCTAGTTATCCTTGATAAACACTTTGTATGACAATATGAACTGAAAAGAATTACTTATCACAGCAGTAATTAAATAATACTGGCCTGGTAATTAATCACATTAAACAAATGCCACATACATTGTCTCACTATTTGAAACAGGGATGGATGAAACAGAATCATATTTTATGGCAATATATTGAAGATAAAACTATTGTTATTTCTCTAATAAGCAAGATCTTTTGCTTAATGAGCATGGAAGTAATTTTATTTATACCATATTAATAAAATTGTATTTATAAATGTATTATAATTTCGTGTGCATTCATATTTAGCTCAATTTTGGTCGCTTTAGTCGCCATTAAAATCACTTCTTTTCCTAATGTGGCTGCCCATTTCTCACCTTTAATAATACATAATCTGCCTTGAATACCTTTGCTATGACTCAGGCCGAAAATAAGAAGTTAGTCTCAGTATTTCATGAAGAATTATTGTTTTCCAGATAAACTCCTGCAAGCAACACAAACATTTTGGTTTTCTGATTTCAAATTTATTTTTTCATGTTCATGTTTTTTCTTGGTAGCCTACATGCATCTTCAAACAAAAGTGATGAAAATGAAGAAGAGAAATCGAATATTTCAAATATATAGAATTCATGGATAATTTCCATATAATTTATCTTCCAGCCTCAAAAAAGAACACTGATTTTTATGTCATAGATTAGTTTAAGGCACTCGTATGGTTGTGCATGCACAGAATCCAAAACATGTAAATTGTACATATACGTATTTGAGAACCTCAAATCGTGTGTGTGTGTATATATATATATATATACACACACACATGATTTGATGTTCTCATAGCAGTGGTTATGAAGACTATTACCTTCTGGGATATAACGTCTTGTATTTTGTTGAAAGATAGCCGACGTTTCAGAGGAACATATTGCCTCCATCTTCAGGCTCAAATAAGCCAAACAAGATACAGGCACTGTTATCTGTTCGGCTTATTGTACCCTTAAGATGACTTTAAAGGACTACATAGTGCCATCTCACAAAAGATAGTATTCTTCATGTAGTATATAACTTTTTCATGCAGTGCTATTAATATGCTGAAGTGCACAATCACTTTAAGGTAGGGGTGGACAGACCAGTAAGTACTATATTTCTGGGGCCTATCCAGGTGTTTCATTCAGCACAGTCCAGCAATCATACTCTAGCAGGCATGCAGCAGTGTAGGAAGAAAGTGCTGCAACTAACACTTAAAGCACTTAATTTTGCTGAAGTAATGTTACTTCAAATGCTTAATAATGCCATACATTGTTGGCCATTGTTATAGTACTTGACGCCAATTGATAACTACTGAAATTGTACTGGCAAACAACTTTGCTGTCATCATGTTTTATTTTCTAGCATAACATGATGTGTGGTGTTTCAGATGATATCTCTAGTGTAATATTTTAGTTGTGATGTCCCAAGATCAGTGATATATAAGACAATTTGATTTGTCTCTACTGAAAGTGTCTTTGCTGAACCTTAGTATGAGATGATCTTAAGGATCATAGATATTGTATAATTCACTGCTGCTTTGGCAGTGGTCATGTGGAAATTATTCTAACTCTCTATGCAAAACAACACAATTTATTACTATCCTTAGGGCCTGTGTAATAGTTTGTTATATATTAGACAAATGATATTTTTAATTAATGATTAACTGAAGAATAATCAGATATTGAATCATGAAATCTGAAACAGTAGTTCCACTTGATTTTATTGGTATTAGCATTTTATCTTGAGCTGCAACTAACTGCCTTCAGAGTGTTTCTTATAACTGGTTACAACAATTAGATTATGTTTCAATCTCTCCTTATGTGATTATTTTTCTATATGTTCAAAATATAATCTCTGATAAATTTTAATGTAATGCTCATAGAGACTGTAATGGGAAAAAAGTTAGACATTCACGTATCATGCTTCTGCACAACCTTCCATAGTAACTAAGCAATCCAAAATAATGATAAATTGTTTGCATTGCACCCTCATTATCAAAGTTGTTATTATGAATATTAAATAAAATTCCTACTTGAGCACAAATATTAGTCTCAATAAAATTTTGAAGCGAGTAGGAAATTCTATATTAAATCCTGCCAATGTAATAATGACAATGAAAAATGGCACATCCATACTGGAAATCAAGTTAGACAGTATGGTTAGGACTGAAGCCTTGAAATTGCTTACTTATTTAATATATTGATTTTAATCCATCTTGTTATTTATGTAAATGGGAACTATCTTAGTTTCCAAATCCTTCATACCCTTGTGGAACATCTAGGCTGTGACTACTGAAAAATAAGCGATATTTGAAGGAATCTTAAAAAATAAACCTGTGTCAGGGTTCTGTTCGTGAGATGATTGTGAGTGTTACTTGCAAGACTGCCCTATAGCTTGTGGGATATGCATTAGCTTGATTATTACTGTAAACACTTCTCTAATGAAAGTATGTGGAAATGAAATGACAGTGTTGAAATTTTGTAGGTTAGTCATTGAATCACTTCGCATTTTGCCTGAAACATATAGTTGGCAGCAAAACATATTTATACAATTTGCCATGATATTTATGATATCTCAGATAATTCTAACCATAGTGACAATTAGGTGAACTTACCACTTCAGATCAAGTATCATAACACTTCACGAACTGGGCAGTGTAAATATCGAAGCAAAACACTAATAAATAGTTGTAAGACTTGTCTTGTCAAACTTAAATCAGTTGTAATATTAGAAATGATGGAATGAAAATCATATAGGAAGTAGATTTCAACATCCTAAACATACTATTTTACAATAATTACAATGTAAGTATGAGAATTGTTAACTTCTTATTGTTACATAAGTTATTTATTCTGTGACATTTACATATCACTCTCTACAGTTCTTCTTTGATGTAATAGATACTGTACAGTGGGAAAGTTCACAGTGTTTCTATAATCATAGAACTTTTCAGTGCTGCATTGACCAAAATATTGCAACATCAGTGCTGTTATTATAGGAGATGAGTAGCCTCTTTCATTTACATCAAACAATAACAATTTTATCTTCATGCCTACAAATTTATTAATTTTTTTATTCTTAACAAACTTGTTACCAGCATTTTATGCCATTATGAATGGTATATA
>NW_019744144.1:0-192 GCF_002891405.2 Cryptotermes secundus
GGGAAAATGGAAGAATTTCATTCCAGTGTGGTCACTGGAAGATATGCACCCTGGAGCAAAACACTTTTTCTTTCTTCCCATTTCTACTGCAAGAAACAATACAAAAATTATAACAGAATCAAAGTACACTCTCACTTTCTTAAGATTCTACGGTCCTTCTTTAGGCTACACGGAAAGATGCTTAAAATACAG
>NW_019744144.1:348-510 GCF_002891405.2 Cryptotermes secundus
CAGGTGGTAGAATCTTGAATAGGGGAAAGGGCAACACGGTAACTACTGCCTCTAAGAGCGGCGGACGAAACTCACGCTGGGCTCGACCAATCAGAGAGCCTAAAGAAACCAACTTGCATACCCACAATTCCGTGCGGTTATGGTGGTGCATTATATGCAAAT
>NW_019744145.1:0-216 GCF_002891405.2 Cryptotermes secundus
AAGAAATGAATAGAATTCCATAAATTAAATTGGAATATTTGGAGATTTTCTTGATATTCATTGTATTAACTTGAAATGTGTAATAATTTTTGGTCAAAATTTCATAAATTACATTTAAATCTATCAAAACCAAGTTTATATTTATTAACTTAACTTAACATTAATGAATATTGATTTAATTTTCCCTAATAGAAATTATAAATCGTCAATAATTTG
>NW_019744145.1:280-693 GCF_002891405.2 Cryptotermes secundus
ATTTCCATTTATTAAGAAGAAATCTTTCAAATACTGTCTGTAATTCCTTATATTAACGTAAAATCGGCAATGAACTTTCGATTTCTTTTCATAAAATCGGTTGAGGTCGTTCAAAATTTGAATAAATTTCCTTCAAATTTATTGCGAATAAATGAAAACTTTAATAAAATTCATTAAAAAATATAGTAATTATCAGAAACCTAAAGTAATTTCATAAATTAGAGTGATATCTTTTAAAATTGATTGAAATTCGTTATTTTAACTTGAAAATTCAGAGAGTTTAATGTTAAAAATATATATAGATTTCCTTGAATTCGTTCAAATTTCAATCAAAATTCCTTAAATTACCTTCGAATCGTCTGAAATTGTTTTAATTTTCTTAAATATTATGTAATTCGTCAAAGAATGTGTTA
>NW_019744146.1:0-1590 GCF_002891405.2 Cryptotermes secundus
ATTATATATCAGATATTTGAAGGAATACATTAAATTGGAGTAAAATCATTTTCTAAATTCTTTGAAAATCTGTAATTATGGTGAAGATTTCAAAGATTTTTAGGTTGAAATTAAATGAATTATGTTGAAGAAGATCAAATTACTTTAGAATTCCATTAAATTATTATGAAATCTCTAGAAATATAATGAAGATTCAATCATTATGAAATATAGTAAAAATTGTTTAGATTTCCATAAATTTTTGTGGAATCTTTGACATTTTTATGAAATTCTATATATTAACTTGAATTCTTGAGCAATTCTTTATCAAAATTTCATACATTACGTTGAAATATATCAAAACCTGGATTATATTAATTAAACTTAACTTAACATCAATCAGAATTTTCTTAAATTTCCGAATTATAATGCAGAAATCATCAATAATTTTGACAGAAATCCATCGAATAAAAAGAAATCTTTAATATATTTTCTGTATTTCCTCATATTAACATGAAATCGTCAAGAATACTCAGAAAATTTTAATGAAATACGTTATGTTCCTCCATAATCTGTTAAATTCATTTAATTAACTTATAATCACTGAAATTTTTAATTAATATTCTTTTACTAATATAGTAATTATCAGAAATTTTAAGGATTCCCTAAAATATTTTTAATTTTTTTATTAATTTTTACAAATTCTTTATTTTAACGTGAACATTTCAAAGAATTTTAGGTTAAAATTATATATATATCGTTGAAATCGTTGAAAATTCATTTAATTCCTTAATTTAACTTAGAATCGTTCCAAATTCCTTTAAATTCTTGAAAGAATTATGTAAATCATCAAAAAGACTACTAGAATTCGCAAAATTAGTGTGAAAATTTTCGCAAAATAATTGATTTTATTTATAATATGTTGAAATCGAGAAAGAATTCTTGGTTAAATTTAATCGAATTAGGTTAAAGAAGGTCAAAATTAGTTTAGAATTCCTTAATTTATAATGAAATCCCTCAAAATATGAATAAATAATTAATAATATAATAACGTAAAAAAATCGATAAATTTCCATAAATTTAAGTGGAATCTTTGAAAATTTGTTGAAATTCTATATATTAACTTGAAATCTGTAATAATTCTTGGTTAAAATTTCTTAAATTTTATCGAAATCTTTCTAAACCTGGTATAAATTCGTTAAATTTAAGATAACATCAAACAGAATTTTCTTAAAATTCCCTAATATAATGCAGAAATCATCAATATCTTGTACATAATTCCATTTAAAGAGAACAAAACTTTACATATTATCTGTATTTCCGTATATTGACGTGAAATCGTCAAAGAATATTCATAAAATTTTCACAAAATTGGTTGATTTCGTACATAATATGTTAAAATACTTTTAATTAACTTAGAATGACTGATCATTTTATTAAAATTCATTAAACAATACATTAATTATCAGAAATTTGAAGCAATGCCTTATATTGAAGTAAAATCTTTTCATATATTCTTTGAAATTCTTTATTTTTGGTGAAGATTTCAAAATTTTTATGTTGAATTTATATGAATTATGTTGAAGAAGGTCAAAATTACTTTAGAATTCC
>NW_019744147.1:0-388 GCF_002891405.2 Cryptotermes secundus
TAACGGTGCACCCCCGTTCTTTTTCCGTCCCGTAGCTGTGCTTGCAGTGCCTCCTGTTGTTTCGGCTACTCTTCTTCCAGCGACTATTCTTCGTCCGTTATATCGGCTCCCCTCTGAAGACAAAGCTCGTCTCGAGCGGTTTCCTTTCAGCTCGCCAGAAGATCACACTCATCCATCGCTTTCTCCCATGGCACATTCACTCTCCTGGGGAGGCCGGTTCTTCTATTTTACTGGCTCCTCTTCTGTACCCTGCTTCTTTTTTCGTTTTGGAGGGGGTCGACCCCTCCATAAGGTCCAATCATTGCCGTGTCGTAGGCCGACAGAAAATCCGGCTACTCACTTTGCGATCTGCAGTCTTGCAGTTTTTCTCAGGTCTGCGTTCTTCACA
>NW_019744148.1:0-9060 GCF_002891405.2 Cryptotermes secundus
TATTCCTGCAGTAGTGCCCTCTGGTTCAGGATATGTAATTTCAGAACCCAGCTCGAATCCAACAGGCATATGTCCACCCAAAAAAAACATCTAAGTGAAAACATGAAACCATTAACCTTTAAGTGCCGAAGTGCCCAGTTTGCGCCAGTCATGAGTAAGGTCGTCATGCCCAAAGTACCCCGTTTTGTCCAGTCAAGCATTTAAACTCCGCTAGTGGAAGCGCGCGCACACGCCGCTAGTAGAAGCGCATGCACATTCCTAAATATTTATTTTCAAATGTAGTAATTACCAGACTTGAGTAAAACCCTAATAGAGGAATTAAATTAATACCTAACTGAACAACAGCAAATAAAAATATACGTATGAGTTATGCCAAAACTTATCCACGATCGAGTAATTTTATTGCAGATTCTGCAGATAGGTATGTTAAAAATATATTGTAAAATTTGATGTACATACCTTTTTTGTTGTTACCTGCTTGATGTATATACAGTTTCAAATAAAACTACCGTATTCAATTTCACTACGAACGCACACAAAACAGATCGCGCTCTGTATCTCAGCCACGATGCAGCTGTCTGTTCACTCAAATAGAAGGGGCAATAAGCTTTTGCAGTTCTAACGGAAGGTTTTAGCACTGAAGAAGGGACCCCTCTAGCTTTCTCTTGAATAGCCATTCTTTCATTCTTCTGACCTTCAGTCAAAGATTCGAAAATCCGAAGGGTGTAAGCAGTGCTAGCAGAAGACCAAATGATTTTANGGAACAGACATTTAAACGCAAGGGAGCAACGGGCATTTAAACGAGCACCAGCAGCGGGCATTTAAATAAACTCCGGCCAGCTCAAGTTTACCACTATTTCGAAGTCCAGCGTTTAAAGGTTAATATATATTTTGCAGTGGAAGTCCAAAAGTGATTAGTCTTTTCAACAAGCAGTAAACAAATGAGCCATCCAAATGAAAAACGAAAAAGATGACCTATTTTTGGCAGTCACCATTAAGAATTAGTAGTTGCAATGCATATGATTTCAGTGTTGCTTTCATACTTTTAAGAAGATTTGATATTAACCTGCATCCTAACTTGAGTTTCAATTAAGTATTCAAGCTGGTCATCTTACCCAACAAAAGATGATGTTATGTAAACAAGAATTTTAGATCCAAGTCCTAAAGTGAAGGTAAAAGCCAACATGCCCAATGCTGAAAATCCATATACAGCAACTGTAGTTTCCCTGTGAGAGAAATTAATTTATCATAGGTCACAAATATGTTTTATTCCTTGGACCATAAAAGTTTTAATTAAAGAAATTCATCAGTATTGATATGAGGAGCTTACAGACACATAAAATGCTGTTTAATCTTTGTCAGAGCAGTTTGTTATTTCAGTAAATAAACTCTTGAATGTAAAAACAAAAGATACATGAGGGACAGACCATAGACCCCGTTACACGAAATCAGTACATAATTCGGTGAACTGTAAATCAACTTAATTGGAATATTGTTACTTAGAAATGTCTGCATGGTAATGTTCTTGTATTCTGTAATGAGTCTGGAAGCATGTTTATGAATAAAACATTCTGTACCACAGTGTCTACCGTTTTTACTAACCCTAGGATGTGAACTGTTTACAATACAAGCTAACATTATCAAATATTATAAGAATTGCCACTCTGAAGAACTCAGTTTTCTGGGATTTGGCACCGTGTATATGTGGTTTTAACCGACGTGTCGGAGGAACGTATCGCCTCCATCTTCAGGGTAGAAGAAAAAATATAAGAAATCTGCAAGCAAAGAAACCGTGAGAAACGGTCTGCAGATGGAGGCGATACGTTCCTCCGAAACGTCGGTTAACACCACATATACACAGTGCCAAATCCCAGAAGACTGCATTCTTCATAGTCACCGCCGTGAAAGCCTCAAATCTTACAAATTGCCACTCTGTTAGAAGTTGTGTTTAATAATGATAATGCTAAAATTTTTGCACATAGTTAAAACATTTCAAAATTAAAGATTCAGTAATAAAATATTAAAAACATTAATTTTCTGCCACCACGTATGGGATATGTCTGATTTCCATCACTCTCTAATGAGATTACAACATTATTTCATGTTATGTTAACTTTATTTATAATATACCAGAGACTGGCTATTTGAAATCAGAGAAAGTGACAAAATTCTTCCCACAGCAGTTAGTGTTTATCAAGTAAGACTGACTTACTTGAACTTGTGTGTCTTGTCTAGTATTATTCCAAAGATAACAGAGCCCACCATTCCTCCAATCACAAACACTAAGCCAACTTTTCCTGCAAACTCCTCTCCACCCTGAAATAATTACAAATATGACTGAGTGGAAAAGAAAAACCCTGCTTCATCGCCAAATGCATAGTGCTTTGGATATGTTCAACTGGCAGTGTGATTATTTTGTTTTATTTCTTTAACTGGCTTTAGAGCAAATCAAACGCTCAGCTTATCAAGCCTCCCCAAATCAGTTATATTTCTTATTCCACCATCTCTCATTAGACCCCCTGGCCTGTTCTGATTCATAATTTATTCTAAGATAACTGATCCTATGAAATTGATGTGTGGACTATATTGAACTGGCTCAGGACCAGTTGGCTGACTCTTTTGATACATCGTAATAAGTAAAGCATATGTTCTTATAGGTTTTAAAGCTGTATAGTTTTGAAAGAGCCTGACATTTCAGAAGAACATGTCGCCTCCATCTTCAGAGTTCAAAGATTAAGGCAAACAAGAAACATCACAGAGTAGGCAGCAAGCAGAACTGCCTGCTGCTTGTGGTTTTCTTGCTCAAGCTCTTAAGCTGCAGAAATGGTGGTGTGTTCCTCTGAAGCGTCAGCTTTTTCCAAATCACAGTGTTACTCCTTAGAAAACTGTATTATTCGTATGAGTAGTCATTGCTGTCAGAACCTCACATTCAGTGGTAACAGATCTTCATTTTCCACGAATATCAGAGAATTTCTTCAGCTGCCTACAGCTGAAGAAATTGAAGTGGGGTTCACTCCAGACTTGGCTTAATGTATATCTTAATGCTTGAGAATACCAATTAGAATTTAGAATATTCTATCCAAATTAATCAATTTTTTTTTTTGGCTTATCCAGAAAGTTTAGTGAGTACTAATGACTGGTAGATATTAACAATTTGCGGGCCGCGGACCCTTTAAAAGTTTTTTCGCTTTTAAACGTGGTGAACTGGTATTATGCTTTTAGGACACGTTAGGTTGTAACACACTATACCTTGCTCTAGCGCTACGCAACTGCAATGAATATTGCGTAATAAATCTTCGGAATGTATGCTAGGTATTCAGTAATTTGACCTGGGTGCCTAGGGTCCCTACTTCAAACGGAAATAAACTTTGTCCCTTTCAGCTGTTTATGTACAAGGCAGGAAGTTAGTAGAGGGGAATATGTTTCAAGGACAAAAGAGGTTGAAGGCAAGCGATTTCTCTGACTTCTTTTCCAATGAGCTATCTGACATGCCTTGTGGAGGAGTAGTGATTAGTGACTCAGACAGTGGAAGTGACTGGGGTCAACAAAGAATTGTTGCCACAGATAATAAAAGTGAAAGTTGCCTTGTGGCTTATAAATTGTGCCTTTTTCAATTCATTTTTGGTTTACAAAAATCTAAACTCTGATTCTAATTTGAAATACAAAGCATTTGCGATGAATGTGGCAAAAGCTTGGGCTGCAGACCAGATGGTGGTGGCAGAACCAAAGTCAGACAGACTTATTGCGACCTAGCGCATCAACTCCCACCCAACGCAGGCCTCATGTGGACACCCCTGGGCGACTCTCGGGTGATATGCAGAAACATGCCCTCGTGAAAATTGTGAAGAGTGAACATTCCAAGGGGAAGCATCCTTCTAGGCAATGCCGTGTTTGCGCAGTTCACAAAAAAACTACGACTCTCTACATTTTCAAGTGTATAATGTCACTTCACAAAGGGGAATGTTTCCAGAAATATCACATTCTCAAGCACTTCTAGGAGCATTGGTAAGTTTTCTCCAAAAATTGTAGTTTAAAAATTAATTAGGAGACTTTATATTAATTTTTAAAATGAACAGTGCACAAGTTAGGGTAGTAGGTATAAAAAAGTCAGCCCCCAGGGTGATTTAAATACTTAAATCGCTGGTACGCAAAGTGTTAACAATGTTTGCACAACAGAATTGTTCTCGTATCTCTGGTCTAAGGTCAGTTAGAAATAATCCCACTTAGCTTATGAGTAAAACAGTTGTCTGCCTCTGGAATAGATATTTGTACATTACACACACATATACCGGGAATTAAGACAGTACAAGTTGATTAGGCAGCGTGCTGAGTGAGTTGATTACTGCCACTGCCAGACCATAAGTGAAGAGGAGCAGAATGAAGCCACGGTTTTCCAGTAGCCTCTTCACTCCCAAGAAGAACCCATTCTTTCTCCATGCAGCCTGTAACTTGAGGGCCTGCTCTGGACTTGGTGGTAAGGGAGGTGCCGCTTTGAAAACTGAGTATTTAACATAAATAGTGACAAATAAAACCACAACATATGATGCAGTGTGCTCAATCTGTAGGTTCACATAGGTATTAAATAAAAGGAATACAGGAGGATGGAGAAATGATGTAATGAAGAGCTTCACGAGTTGTACTCTGCACAAAATATCACTAGGGTGGTCAAATCAAGGTTGATAACATGGGGATTACATGCAACTTGCATGAGGGAAGTAACAAACACACAAGTTGGTTAGAAAATCTTAAAGACATGAACTAGATATAATTGTCTCAGGACGGAATCCAGTGACATGCAAATATACTTTCTGTTGCCAGTTTCTTTTAATTTTTAAGCAGTTTAAGCAGGTTCATATCTTAGCACCTAGTAGTACATATTCTACAGTCAACAACTTACATGCTATGACCAGTATTAATACAAATGTACCGGCTCCTGCAGTGCAGTTGAACATCAGTGAAAGATCTGAACCAATCTCTTCAACATCATCATGATTCTTCACGAATATTGGTGGCAGGAGGAATCCGGCTGCCATTCCCAGCTGCAAACACAATTACTGTTCATTAATTTAAATGTAAATACACACAAAATGAGCGTTCTTGAACCATCTGTTGCAATATTAAGGCCTGTTTCAAGTAAGAAATGATTCTTGAAAGTTGATATCCTTTTTCTCTGAGCTGAACACATATTGCATTATCATCCTGAGAAGTTTGATGGTACATGTATTATTATACAGAACAAAGGACATTACCATTCATACATTTTGTTTCATATGGTTGGCTTAACCGAGAGCAGGGATAGCTCAGTCACTATGGTGACTGGCTACGGGCTGGATGACAAAGGGGTCAAGAATTTTCTCTTCTCCATGTCACTCAGACCAGGTCTGTGGTCCACCCAACCACCTACCCAATGGGTACCAGGGGCTTTTTCCCTGGGGGTAAAGCAGCAGGGGCGTGAAATCGACCACTCACCTCCAACTAGTGCTGAGGTCGGGAAAATGTGGATCTATACATCCACTCCCCCATACACCTTCACAGCATAGTGCTTAATTAGTTAAGCACGTACAATTTTACCTTTACCTATTGCTGGAAAGAACAACCCATAAGATATAGTCTTTATTTAGTTGTAGCTGCTCTGTAATTTAAGAGGGGAAATCTTGCAGGTGTGGAGCAGGATACAGCAAGTCGAACTGAGAAAATGAATAAATTGCTCCGTGCTATAAAATAAAGGAAGAAAAGTTTAAATAGTAGGTTTCGTGATCTCTGATGATTCTGGCTTGGACAACAGTAATAAGGGCATAATGACAGACATGGCAGATAGAAAGGCGGCTAACAGTTGAACTGATACAGGAGACAGTTACAAATGCTTTAACGGTTATTGTAACCATACATCCCCTCGCCAAAATTATGTAATTAAGGGTATGAACAACATATGCATTATTTAACACCATGAGAGACGCTCGTCCGGCGAGATACCATCCCAGGACCGTATAGTTGTAATTCAGCTATAGTTCTCCTCAGGCTTCGGGAGTCACTATTGTCCCTTACGTCGTCAGTTTACTCCCAGTATCATAAACCCATGAACTGACCTTGTGTGAGACCGGCCAGGAGGGGTCTTGGGTTCCCTGCAAGTGTGCCTTGAAGACCTAAACAATTTATGGGCTTCTCTAAAAATGTAGGACAGATGCCGGGCTCGACCCTTGGCTTTCTCTTTTTATTTTCTCGTTCTTTAGGCCAACTGGGGGACCTGTAAAGGGAGGGTAGTCGGTTATAGGGAGCAGAGGAGGACAGTTGTTGAAATGTAGACAGAGAATAGAGAAGTGTGTTACAGTAGGAGTAGTGAGTAGGGGGATGCTAGCTAGGAGGACAGTGTAAATATTGATCTTTGAATGAAATTTTAAATTAAAACTGCAATAGTCGATGTTCTGGAGCCCCGGATTCATGAACCCCGAATTGTGTTCCACTCCCATCTCCCAAGCACCCGTATCCTGAGAAAAAGACCTCTAGCTTGAGCGAAAGTCGTGGCAGCTGTACATCGACGGACAGCTACATTATCTTCAGAGTTCAGGCTCACAAATATTGAAGCACTGATTTTAAAGTTCTGAAGTATTTCATTTTTAGTATCAAGTGTTTAGATTATTACTATAATCTATCCACTGCTGATTAGACTAAAGTCTCATGGATTGTAACTTACAGAAACAAATTATGCATTTCTGATTTTTTATACTACTTCCATACAAGGCAATGAACAGTTTTCTTGTTCAAAATATATTCCTTCTTCACTGGCAGATTTCTATTGACAGGAAATAGCAGCCTTATTGCTGCATTATGAAGATCCTTAATGCACATTTTCAGTAGAGTTTGCTCCCAAACGTTGCTTATGTTACTTTCATTTTTAATATGATTTAAAAAGTGGCTGTCCACCACGTGTGTACGAAACCTGTGTTGAGTACATTATCTGCACTGTGAAAAATATTATCTTGATGCTCTTTTCAGTACTGTTCCTACACAAGCAATAGTACTGCTACAGTACTTGTAATTTCTGCATGTATCACAGAACATTCATTAAATCGCCTACTGGTAATATACAACTGTGCTCAAGTTCTTTTCAGGAGTGCACAAAGCAATGTTGATGTTTCCTTAGCCAATCTCCAGATGCAACACCCCTTCTGTAACTTCCACACTAGTGACCTCAAAAAATCGATACATCTCATTCGAAAAGATTATATGTACTTGCAGATTATATTACTTCACATACCCAAGCAAACTGTTGCTGCACCGTGGCAAGGAAGTCCTTTTGTAAGAAAATTACAGTACATCTCTTTCTCCCAACATTGATCCATTCCCACTTGCCCTTTTGGACATTTTNTTATTTTATCATGTATCCTGTTCAGGTCCATGCTCAATAATATGTGTCAAGTTCTTCTTATAAAATATAAGTTAAAAAACATTTAACATTTGTTTTAACATTTGTATTTTTAACTTATATTTTATAAGAAGAACTTGACACACATTATTGAGCGTGGACCTGAACAGGATACAGGATCAAAATATGTGGAAAAACGAATGTGATTGCGTGTGATTGTGCAACTGTGTTCGTATACCTGAGGATGACCTCTTGAGGTCGAAACATGTAGTGTGACAGTAAATAAAAACGTGTTGTGTGGTCGGTAAAATTAACTCTAATATTGATAATTCAAATGTTATGAGCTTCACCGAGGCTCAGTTTACTATAACTTTCTTTCTACGTAAACCAATTTTATACTTTAGTGCCTATGGATGATCACTGATTCCATACCTGGTGTAGCTTATTACATGTAATTTGTTAACAAGAAATTAAGAAATAAATCTGAATGAAATAAAAATAAAACAACGATTCATTTCATGAATGATGAGAAGTCATATTCCTATCTAACACCTACAACTGTTTAATAGAATTATGTTTCATCAGAGCTTTGATAAGATGTATGGTGCAATCAGAAATGAAGCACAGTGCTTATAAAAATAATTTATGACATGTTGAAGATAACATTTTATATGCATAGGGTTTCCTAGAACGAAACGAAATATTCTCCATCTTACTCTATGGACTAAGGTAGTGTTTCCAAACTATGTTCTGGCAAGATAATAGTGCTCTGCAAGCTGGGCTAAGGAGTTCTACTACTGTAATCTCAAATGGCGGTCTTTACCATGTTTTTCACAGAAAACATAGTTAGTGGATAAAGTTTCCTCAATTTTGCACATTCTCACAATCTGTTAACATGAATTAACTTTTGTCCTATATGCATACTTTACATGCTTGCTACCATTCAGTCCAGAACCTTTTGTCTTCTCATCTGCTGTCCAAAAACATAAAAATTAGAATATACAAAACTATAATTTTGCCTGTTGTTCTGTATGGGTCTCTGACATTAAGAGAGGAACATAGACAGGGTGTTTGAGAACAGGGTGTTGAGAATATTTGGACCGAAGAGAGATGAAGTGACAGGAGGTTGGTGAAAATTACACAATGAGGAGCTTCATAACTTGTACTCTTCTCCAAGTATAATTAGAATGATCAAGTCAAGGAGGATGAGGTGGGCAGGGCATGTGGCACGAATGGGGGAGACGAGGAATGCGTATAGGATATTGGTGGGAAGGCCAGAAAGAAAGAGACCACTGGGAAGACCTAAGTGTAGGTGGGTGGAAAACATTAAAATGGATCTTAGAGAGACAAGATGGGATGGTATGGATTTGATTGATCTGGCTAAGGATAGGGACCAGTGGAGGGCTCTTGTGAACACGGCAATGAACCTTTGGATTCCATAAAATGCTGGGAAATTCTTGAGTAGCTGCAGAATTGGCGGCTTCTCCAGAAGGGCTCAGCCCCATGAGTAAGTAAGTAAGTAAATAAGTAAGTATGCATAATTTGTTTTACAGGGTGAATCGTATAGAACCGGCCCAATGAATTTGCCAATAATTCCGCAGGTGATGCATATAACCGCTCACAATTACGACATAATAATCCGTGGGCCCTGCTGAGTCGAATATACACCACTACACCCACAAAAATTGGGTTTTTGG
>NW_019744148.1:9164-14673 GCF_002891405.2 Cryptotermes secundus
CTGCTCTGATCACGGCACACAATCCAAGATAAGATATGTGTAAATTACTTTAATATCTGTATGGTGTATTTTATATTACAGCTCATTTCGTCGGGCCGGTTCTATATGAATCACGCTGTATTAATGATTGTTTTTACTGCTGCTGCTGCTGTTACTACTCATGATGTAGAGGTGACGTTATGATATCGTGCTTTCCGCTGTCAGTACTAATATTGTTGCTAGTTCGATTGATGTCACAAAAAAGAAAGTCAACTTTTGAATGTGTTCTGCGCTCCGAAAAACTGTAAACTTTGGAAACAACTGGGTTACTGTGTTCACAACAAAAGTGCCTTAGTCAGAGCATTATTTCCATATATCATTCGCAATTACTATGGCGTGGAACTAGCAGTGGAAATGGGGTGATTGGTGTTATAATGGAAATGCCAAATTTTGAATATCTTCTGCCATAAATGACCTCCTTTCAATGACCTCACAGAACTGAAATACTTATTTCATATACTTGGCTGTTTTTCCGATGCAAAAATGAAGATGTATAGAATGAACGAAGGTTGTATTAATTTTCCAATCAGTTTTCAAGACTGGCCTATTTTAGCGTTCAAACAAAATGACGAACGAGTCGTCAATTGTCACGCTGAGCTGGAGCTACACGTATAAAATTCGCTTAGTGGGGGGTGGAGTCCAACTGGGTCCACTCGTCACGGCGGCCACTGATTGGCCTATTGTAGCTTGTCCGGGTGATTATGATGATGGAGAATTTAGCGGAATAAAGATTGGCAAGGGAAACCGAAGTACTCGGAGAAAACTTGCCCAAGCCCACGTTGTCCACCACAAATCCCACTTCACCAGATCCGGGATCGAACCCGGGCCGCCGCGGTGGAAAGCCAGCGACTAACCGCTTGAGCTATGGCGCGGCCATTACATTTGAACTAGAGCTATAAGGTTGTGATGTTGCTAGTCTCCCTCTGAATCCGGCTGTCGTAAGACCGACACAACATGACTCAGCAATGAGTTCGGGAGATCATGCATAAGTCTACCGTGCTCTCTCTCTTTCTCTCTCTTAAGTTTGGCTGAAAAATCTTATCTTTCCGTTCAAATGTCCACATAACCCCCGAACAACCTCTTTAAAATCCATATTATCTGCGAAATATGATATTAATTTGTAAAAGTCGCATAAAGCAAACAGTAGCTGCAATAAATACTGATTAGCTCTCGCCATGTGACAATTATTCTTACCATTCAACCAACATTCTCCCACATTTTCCTCAGATCGTAGTACTGCATTTTATCGCTGAATTCTTTGTCTGCATTTGCGTTCACTGTGTAATAATCGTGAAGGCAGTACATTGCAGTATGAACACATTATTCGCGTGCAGAAAAGTATTTTTGTTGCATATATCGTCAGTTCATACCTGATTTCCGAACACTCCAATGGAGCAAGCAGTTGACACTTGATCGGAGCCAAACCAAACGGCTGCCAAGCGCGGTGGGATACTCACAAGAAACACCTGAGACAACGCTACAAAGGTCTGTCCGGTAAAGGTGACCCAGAATCTGTCGGGTGCAACTGATACTGCCTTAATCCATGAACCCAAAGCAGTTCCCAGAGTGCCCAAGAATATAGTCCATCTCAAACCCTACAACAAACACAAGAAGTAGATAATTTCAGGAATTCTTGGCGATTCAATCCTACGTGTAAATTGGGTCCTATTTCTAGGTGAGGGTGTGTATAGATGAAGGCAATATTGCCGACTTCTATGGTACTTACTAGCCCCTATCTTTAAGCTCAGGGATCTCTGCAATACGGCCCACATATTCATGGGCCACATCGGACTATACAATCTAGAGAAATATGGAGACAGCAAGATCTCTGAAATATAATGAATAGTGCCATAATTTAGAAACAATAACCACATTCGCATAAAAATTCATATCAGCGGGCAAATATGAGTGCGATTTGATATGCTTTATTATGGTCACTCTTCGCATCAAAATATGAATTCTGAATTTACTTGGAACTCTTATGTGGCGAGACTTAAAAATAAGGTTATACCAACGCGGATAGGAGCACATGAACCGGGTTTAAAACATAAATCTGAAAATGTGCCCCGATATGGGGGGCAAGCCAAACATCTGCCGCCTGCTGGAGTTTTTGACAAAATCAAAGTTTAAAAATATAGAAATACGGCAAACATTAACATCACAAACTGGATATTTTTTAAAGTATTGTGCTATCTACTCTTTCAATACAGAGACCCACAACTATATGACAATCTGAAAATAGAAGATTCTTTAACCGCTCAAACGCATATGTACACATATTTTCTGGTTACACCCTCCTTGGAAAAAAGAATCATAGCGGCGCTCATGTTTATGTAGGTCCATTAAAGGCCAAACAGTGAAGCTTACTTCAAGACTAAGATCTGGTCATGAGCGTCTGAGTGGGCTCTAAATCAAGAGAAAGTGACTGGCAAACCGTCAGTCGTAAAATGACTTTGAAACGAAGCAAGAAGTAATGAGGAATTTTGTAGAAACGAAGCGGTAGGATATGTGGAAGACGAAGGCGAATATTTGCCATAACCATGGTGGGCCTTTGATAGGGCATTGGTGTATGGTTCAGAAATAACGTGGTTGGAAGACATGACTATTTTTGTGAAAAAAAAAGAATGTAAGAAATTTGTGCATGTAGGAAGCAAGTGGTACTATATGAGGAAGGTGAAGGTAACAAATTTGTATAGATCTGGTGGTACGTGGGTAAGACATTGGCCTAGTATTGGGAAGGTACTGGGTTCTAGACCACTGTGTCTTTTGTCAATAGTAATTGAAAAGTGAATAAATAAATACGATTTTTCTGCAGCTATAAATCAAGTCGTATAATATAAGGACGATCTCAGACAGCTACGGAATACATGTTCTGGTGGTCTAGAGGTAAGGTACCTCCGTTGTAAATATAAGGTTCGTGGTTGAAAACAGAAGTATTTTTGTATTCAAATTTTTATGGGATTATATAGCGAAATGTAACATAAGAGGGAGATTAAAGGTCAAAATTTTCAGTGGCATTGGTGGCCTAGTCGTAAAACACCTGCGTAGTGAACAAGAGTTCTAAGGTTCGAGAGCAAGTATAGTTTTGTGATTTAGAAAGTAAGTGAATTGATTTTTCTGGAATTAAAACCAAAGATCTAGCTTAAGTGGAAGATAAAAGAAATCAAATTTCAATGGTGCTGGTGGTCTAGGGGTAAGATATCAGCTTAGTGTTCTGAAGGTCCCTGGTTCAAAACCAGTAGGATTTTTGTGAAAAAGAAAATGGAAAGAAGTTAGGAGAAAGGGTAAAGGAGGAGGGATAGATAGAGGGCGGAACCGGGGGGAGGGAAGATTTTTTGCTTTTTTTTTGCGGCCGTACCTGTTAGGGCGCTTAAACAATTTAAGCATTGTGTTTAACCTTTAACGTCAGAAGTGCTCCGTCTATGCCAGTGACCACAATAGTCCTCGTGGCCAAAGTACCCCGTTTTGGCCAGTCGGGCATTTAAACTCCGCTAAACCATACACCAGTGCCTTAGCAAAGGCCCACCATGCACTTTCGAAACGTGTATATTTGCTGCAAATCCCAAGGCAAGCATACGACATTGCAGGCATAAATAATGCTCTGTGGACGGTACATTTCATCTTAGAGCTTAAGCGCTCACTTTTCAATGAAGGACATGCTCTAATAAATGTTGTGATGGTATTTACTTCGATCATTTATGTATCTAATCCTCTTACCCAAAAATATACAGATGTTGTACATGACTCACAAAGGGGTTCTTCGCCTGTTCAATATGAGATGACACTCAACCGATTTAAGCTGATTCCGTTTGTCACAGTCATCATCCAACTTGGTTTCCACTTTAGGCCCAATATTATTTCGACCAATTTTCCAATTGAAAAGCTTCCACATTTAATCCGGATTCCTTTTAGTCGGGTTTTGCTATAGTAGCGATTGGCTTAGCGCTGGACGGCCGAGGAGTCGGAGTTAGGATCCAGGTAGGGCAGGATATTTCACTCCGTGTCGTCCATATCGGTTCTGGGTCCCACCCAGCCTGATATCCGGTGGGTACGGGAGGCTCCTTCCCTGGTGTAAAGCAGCCAGGGCGTGAAGCTGAACATTCACCTCCAATTAGTGCCGAGGTCAAGAACACATGGATCTATACATCCCCTCTCCCATAGGCCTTCATAGCATAGTGCTTAGTTAGTTAAGCACACGGACAGATTTATCTTATGTCTTTTTAAGCACATACAATTAACATATGCAAGGAAATGGGGATAAGCTCCACGCATTCTGAGTCTCAGCGCAAACTCAATGGGAGGATGAGTTTGCCCTAGAGCTATTTGGACGACGTGGAGAAGAGGAAACACTTTTTCCGATGCCGTGAATCGACCTTCTATTTCTTAGTCGATTAGCTAGTAGCCAAATAACTAGACTGACCGAGAAATTAAAAACGGGTTGAAATCTTGAGTATGTTCCCGAATCTGTACATATGTACCCTGTTAGTAAGTAAGTAGACAATTGTAGTATGCGTAGTATGTGTGTGTGGAAATAATAAATGCCATCCTTCCTCGAGTGGAGTGTTACATAGTCATTATAGTATAGGCCTCATTAATAGACCCTTAATGATCACAAGGTAATTGTGACTTGCAGCTGAAGTAACTAATCGAATAATTACTTATCGAACTTAACTATGATCACGTGATTGCCCAGAGAACTCACGAGTGTTCGAAACAGTTCACCTTCACGGGGAGAAACTAATTCAGATCTATTTGAAGAAAAAACTACGTGGTCTTTCTCTGCAAGCGAACTATACCGACCGAGCAACCGCCGCTTGTCGGCGAAGTTAGTGCCAACTTTAGCGAATAGAGGGTGTCGCGTGGTCAACACAACGGATGTCCATGGCAGTTAATCTCGGTTTTCTAGACCGGAGTCGCTATTTCCTCGAAATAGCTCCTCAATTATCCTCACGAGGCTGAGTGGACCCCATTCCAGACCCACTACTTCTGAGAAAATATGGAAGTGCCTGGAATCAAACCCGGGACCTCTGGATGTGTAGGCAGGATCTCTGACCACTAGACGACAGAGGCGGTCCAGATGTATTCGTCTACAATTTATTGCGCACATGGTTTGTAATATTCACGTTTACTGAAATATTTTTGTGTTAGTCAGTAACAATGGCCTTGCAGCAAGAAATGCCTTCGCCCGCTCGAACACAGAAATCGTGGGTTCGAATCGCTCTCGGAAATGGATGTATGCCTGTGTTCTATTCCTGTGTTTTTGTTATCCTATATAGGTAACGATCTTGCGATGGGCCGATCCTCCGTCCGAAGGGTCCTACCAACTGTCTGTAAGACTCATAGTTTCAGATAAAATTTAATTGGGAAGAGGCCAGGTGTCTAGTACATCGAAGAAAGAAGAAATTTGTCTTTTATCAAAGTTTTTGAAATTAATTTTAATTATAACTTATTTATGTTATTATGTTACAAT
>NW_019744149.1:0-200 GCF_002891405.2 Cryptotermes secundus
AACGAAAATTAGCAAGCTAGAAACGCAAAGCTAGCAAGCTAGCAAGGCAAAGATAGCAATCTAGATAAACATAGCACGCAAGCCAGCAACGCAACGTTACCAAACTTGCAACGGAAAACTAGCAAGCTAGGAACGCAAAGCTAGCCAGCTAGCAACGAAAAGCTGGCAAGCAAGCAACGCAAAGCCAGCAAGAATGCAAC
>NW_019744149.1:280-496 GCF_002891405.2 Cryptotermes secundus
CCACGCATATATAGCAAGATAGCAACGCAAGTAACAAAGTAGCAACGCAAAGTTAGCAAGCTTGAAAGGAAGGTTAGCAAGCTAGCAAAGCAAAGCTACCAAACTAGCAACGCAAAACAAGCAAGCTAGGAACGCATATCTAGCAAGTTAGCAACGCAAAGCTAGCAAGAGAGCAACGAGAAGCTAGCAACCCACATTAGGAAGCAAGAAACGCAA
>NW_019744150.1:0-635 GCF_002891405.2 Cryptotermes secundus
AAGAGCCCTCCACTGGTCCCTATCTTGAGCCAGATAAATCCAATCGATACCATCATATGTCTCTAAGATCCATTTTAATATTGTAAGGCTGACAACCTTGTCGCCATCTGTGAGTTGATTTCTCAGAATTACTGGGTTTTTGGACTTTGTCCACTGTCCAGTATTATAGAAACTAGAAAACACATTTCAGAAACTGGATCTCTTTCTGTCATCAGGTGACAGCACTAAGACACCTACTCTGCTGGGTCCCTTAGAGGGAGCTAACCTTGTTTATAGTTTCTAAAATAGGAGACAATGAACAAAGTCGAAATATAATGAAGTTTTTGTAACTGCGGCAGTTGTCAAATTACACTGGAAAATCATCACATCTGATCAAGTATGGGGTCGCACCCAGCCTCCTATCCTGTGGGTACCAGGGGTCTTTCCCAGTGGTAAAGCAGCCAGGGTGGGCATGGAGATGATCACTCACTTCCATGAAGTGCTGAAGTAAAGAATGGTGGAGCTATACCTCCACTCCCACATATATTTTCATGACACAGTGCTTAATCAATTAAGCACAGGGACAATTCTACCTTTACCTTACACATGAGTCTGCTTGTTTGAAGACACTTCAAACATTTAATTTCCTTTAAACT
>NW_019744151.1:0-1907 GCF_002891405.2 Cryptotermes secundus
GGTACCATGAGAGGACCAGTGTGTGTATAAATCAGCAATAGTGCTGTATTGTCTGTATTTAAATGTCATTAAGAGAGATTGTAACCAAGCTGCTAATAAATCCAATCATCCGAACTAGAGCCTGTCATTTTCTTTGCACATAACACACTACATGCAACAGTATGTTTATCATGGAACCTGAGTTCATCTCAACAGTATAATTCATAAATCAAGCTCACTGTAATGCTGGCATCAGTGCTTCTCAATTTCCTGAGGAAAACCCTTAATATATTGCTTGAATATATGTACCAATCTTCATGAAACTTGGTATGTATATCGAGTCACATAAAACCATCTCAATCGCATACACCATAAGTTTCTTCGATCAGCAGTTCCAACATTACAGCCTCTAAAATTGTAGTGGTAATAACTGCAATGTTGGTTAAATGCCTAAACAAATCTTCATGAAACTTGGCACATGCCACCTCTGCCCATCTCAACAGTGCATTTCATAATTCCTTGCCATCTGTAATACCAACACTATAGCCTCTGAAATTCTTGAGGTAATACCCTTAATATTACTCGAAAGCTTGAACCAATCATCATGATATTTGGTGTGCACATCATGCCACCTGAGGCCATCTCAATGGCATACTTAAGAAATCCCTCTCATTAGCAGTACCAACACTACAACCTCTCAAAATTGTTGATGTATTAACCTTAATATTATTTGCATGCCTGACCAATCTTCATGAACCTTGGTATGTATATGATGCTATCTGAAGCCATCTCATCGGTGTGCTCACAAATCAGTCCCATTAATAATAGGAACATTGTAGCCTCCCAAAGTGGTCTCCTCTATTGACCTCATTATGCATACATACTAAAGTTTTCTTTCTGCTTGCCACATCAGACAATAAAACTACATTGAAAGCAAAATAGGCGATTAGTTCTTCCCAGAACTTCTTGTTCTATATGAAATCAAATATAAAATTTTCTACAATATTATAAACATATACCTACAATTAACTATCACAGAGTTATTCAATTTTACACATACCTTCTACTTACAACTTTCCCAGACAACTTGCAGGATAACGTTTCTTTGAAATGTGTAGGAACACACACACCAACACTTTTACTTGTAATTTCAAAATCTGAAAACAAGAGAGATATACAGACACATATTTCATGATGTATGGACAAAAGCATCCAGGACACAATAATTACATCTACAACTGATGATTTCAGACTTTTACAGCAGTTCAATGTGAATCCTGCATTCCTGACACTTCAGGAACAATTACTGTCTCCATCTTCAATAAGAAATGACTACCCAAATGCTCCTACTTTTACTTACAGCATAGGTCCACAGGTAACTTGGAAATGTTCTAAATTAAATCAATCCAACAGGCCAATTTCCATGGACCTTGGGACCTGTACTATAAATACAAGCAGATGCCACTGGGAAGTCACTTCACCTTAAACCCGAAGACAGTAAAGAGCTTCAGAACATTAACAATGTAGCCTATGTAGTCCCATGACCAAAAAACAGGACACATATCAACAGCCACCACTGAGGATTATAGTCTTCTGGAAAGTGATACCAATTAGTTTGATAGATACCAATGTTTTGGAGGAACCTGTGACCATTGTCTTCAGGGTGGAAGAGTATGTGGAAAAAGGTAGTCATAGATACAGGGTAGGGAGAGCAGAACCAGCACTGTGAACAAGTCATCACTGGTAACAATTCATGTAATTCATATTCTGCTTAGCAAATAACTACGGTCGCACCACATGTTTATGACTTAACACATTTCCAAAAATGGATTGCAAGTTGAAAATTCAAAAACAAAGTTCATTATAACATTGGATGTATACGGTTATTCTGCTGGAGCTCAAAGCTCATGCCCATTTCTTTTTTAATA
>NW_019744152.1:0-1531 GCF_002891405.2 Cryptotermes secundus
GCATGATATCAACGCAAAGATAGCAAGCTAGCAACGCAAAGCTGTTAATGCAAGAAACGCAAAGCAAACAAGCAACGCAAATCTAGCAAGCTAGCAACTGATAGATAGCAAGCTAGAAACGCAAATATAGCAAACTAGCAACGCAAAGCTAGCAAGATAGCAACGCAAATCTGGCATGGTAGCAAAATTAAAAGTGGCAAGCTAGCAACGCAAAGCTGGCAAGCTAGTAACGCATACCTAGCAAGTTAGCAGCGGGAAACTAGCAAGCTAGCAACGCAAAGGTAGCAAGCGAGAAACGCATAGCTGGCAAGCTAGCAACGCAAAGCTGGCAATGTAGCAAACTAGCAACGCAAAGTTAGCTCTCTAGAAACTCAAAGCTAGCAAGCTAGCAAAGCAAAATGGCAAGCTAGCAACGCAAAGCTGGCAAGCTAGCAACGCATACCTAGCAAGCTAGCAGCGGGAAGCTAGCAAACTAGCAACGCTTAGCTGGCATTCTAGCAAAGCAAATATGGCAAGCTAGCAACGCATAAGTAGCAAGCAAGTAAAGGGAAGGTGAGCAAGCTAGCAACCCAAATTTAGCAAGCTAGCAACGCTAAGCCGGCAAGCTAGCAACGCATAACTAGCAAGCTAGCAAGCTAGAAACGAAAAGCTAGCTCCCTAGCAACGCAAAGCTAGCAAGCTAGCAACGACAAGCTAGCAAGAGAGGAACGCAGTCCTATCTAGCTTGCAACGCAAACAAGCAAGTTATAAACGCCAGGCTACCAAGCTAGCAACGTAAAGCTAGCAAGGTAGCGAAGCAAAGCTAGCAAGCTAGCAACGCAAAGCTAGCAAGCAAGACATGCAAAGAAATCAAGAAACACAAATTTAGCAAGCTAGCACAGCAAAGCTAGCAAGCTAGCAACCCAAAGCTAGCAAGCTAGCAACGGAAAGGTACCAAGGTAGCAACGCAAATCTGGCAAGCTATAAACGCAATTTGGCAAGCTATCAACGGACACCTGGCAAGGTAGCAACCCAAAGCTGGCAAGCTAGCAACAAATATCTAGCAAGCTAGCTTCGCAAAGATAGCAAGCTAGCAACGCCGAGATAGCAAGCTAGCAACGCAAAGAAAGCAAGCTAGAACGCAATGCTAGCAAGCTAGTAACGCAAAGCTTGCAAGTTAGCTACGCAAAGCTTGCAAGTTTGCAACGCAAAGCTGGCAAGTTAGCAACGATAATTTAGCAAGGAAGGAATGAAATGCTAGCAAGCTAGCTACGCAAATCTAGCAATGTAGCAAAGTAGCAACGCAAAGATAGCAAGCTAGCAAAGAAAAGTAACAGGGTAGCAATGCAAAGCTAGCATATAGCTACGCAAATCTAGCAAGATAGCAACGTAGCAACGCATAGGTAACAACGCAAATCTAGGAAGTTAGCAACGCAAAGATAGCAAGCTAGCAGCGCCAAGCTAGCAAGGTAGCAATGCAAAGCTTCGAGATATCAAATAAATGCTAGCATGATAGCAACTCAAATCTTGCAAGCTTGCAAAGCAAAGCTAG
>NW_019744153.1:0-356 GCF_002891405.2 Cryptotermes secundus
GCAAGCAAGCAAGCAACGTAAAGCTAGCAAGCTAGCAAAGCAAAGTTTGAAGCTAGGAACTCAAAGCTAGCAATCTAGGAACGGAAAGCTAGCAAGGTAGCAACGCGAAGCTATCAAGCCAGCCACGCATATCTAGCAAGCTAGCAAAGCAAAGTTTGAAGCTAGGAACTCAAAGCTAGCAATCTAGGAACGCAAAGCTAGCAAGCAAGAAACACAAAGCAAGCAAGCAAGCAACGTAAAGCTAGCAAGCTTGCAACGCAAAGAGAGCAAGCTAGCAACGCAAAGCAAGCAAGATAGAAGGCAAAGCTAGTAAGATAGCAACGCAAAGCAAGCATTGTAGCAACGCAAATCTAACA
>NW_019744154.1:0-636 GCF_002891405.2 Cryptotermes secundus
TTGCTAGCTTGTTATTTTTGCATTGCTAGCTTCCTAGCTTTCCTTTGCTAGCTTGCTTCATTTGTTTTGCTAGCTTGCTAGCTTTGATTTGCAAGCTTGCTAGCTTTGCGTAGCTTGCTTGCTTGCTAGCTTACGATGCTAGCTTCCTAACTTTGCTTTGCTAAATTGCTAGCTTTTATTGCTAGCTTAGTAGGTTTGCGTTTCTAACTTTCTAGATTTTCTTTGGTAGCTTGCTAACTTTGCGTTGCTAGCTTGCTAGATTTGCGTTGCTGATCTTGCTAGATTGCTACGTTTGCTTTGCTATCTTGATAGATTTGCGTTGCTATCTTACTGCTTTGCGTTGCTAGCTTGCTAAATTTGCGTTGCTAGCTAGCTCGCTTTGCGTTGTTAGCTTGTTAATTTGCGTTGCTAGCTTTGCTAGCTTTGCGTTGCTTGCTAGTTTTGCGTTGCTTGCTTGGTAACTTTGCGTTGCTAGCATGCAAGCATTTCGATCTTGCTTGCTAGCTTTGCGTTGAAAACATGCTATCTTTGCGTTGCTAGCTTGCTAGCTTTGCTTTCCTAACTTGGTAGCTTTGCGTTGCTGGCTTCCTCTCTTTGCGTTGCTAACTTGCTAGACATTCGTTGCTAGCTTGAGAG
>NW_019744155.1:0-35994 GCF_002891405.2 Cryptotermes secundus
ACCCATAATTTATGTCCTAATGCAGAGTAGTATCTCTATTGTAGACTAGCTCTGTGACGGATAAAATCTTCTCACATAATACATTCAGGACTACATGTTCTCACTAGAGTACAACTTTCTGCTATTACTGATATTAAGAAAACAAATCAGTTACCAAAGTCATCAAGATCCCAGTCGATACCTTTCACTCTGCCACTGGGGAAGATGCCAATGTGGAAACCAGTGCGACAGTACAGCTGCATACGTGGTCCATATACCGGATTGCCTGGCCTAGAAGGCAAATTCAGGCAGCCTGCCATTGCTCCAGGTGAGAAACACACACAACTGAAATTTGCAAGAGAGATGTGGTTGAATTGTTACTTTGCTTCTTGTAAGTTTCTATATATGTTGCAACCTCTGAAACTGGCCGGGTGGTTTCCTCTGCATAGGGCGCAGTTTACTGGAGCATTTGGATTCTTTTTAAACAAGATTGTGCTGTATTTGCCTCCACATTTAACACAAGTGTACGGTCTTGCACAATACGTTTTTCTATGCCTGTAGCACTGACATCTTGCACACTGTACAATGTAGTTTTTTCCTTGGGGGTTCGACTGTTATTTTCATATTACATAAGTATATAATAACACATATGCTCTTATTGTTTTCTTTAGGTTCTAGCGCCATGAAAAACAAAGGCAGTGGCTCTTTTGTTTGACGATGTCTGACGTTACTAAATTGCAGACAGTAAGGGCTTCTTTTTCTAGTTCCTCTTTCATTTCATCCATGGTTACCGAGTGATGCAGATTTTGTATTACTATCCTATAGGGTGTTTCTTTTTTCATCCGGTATGTAAGATGTTCTATTTTTTCTTGTTGGAGCTGTCTGATTAATTTTTGTTAGGATTCTGATGTGGTCACATTGATTTTTATCGTTTCATCTGAGAGTGCTTTGCAGTAATAGTCCTCTTCTTCTATTGTTGTAGCTAGGTGGTTTATCATTTCGTGGTAGTTGGTCACCCCGTATGTACGTATATGTATACATATATATATATATATTAGTGGGGGATAAGATGGATGGATGAATGAATGAATGTATGAGGGGTAGGCCTTCTCGGCCCTTGCACCGTGATGTACGGCGGTCTATTATTTCTCTTGGTTGTTTATTTTTAGTGTTTGTTGCTGTTTCATTTGTCCCATTTGTTTGCATATCCTCATCTGAGAGCCGTGAGAGCTCTTCATATATGTTTTGGGTATTAAAGAGAAGGGAACTTCCTTCTGTTGTTGTTTCTGGTGTTTGGTTAGATCTTTTCCTTTTCTTTACCTGTTGTCAAGTATAGTTTGTTACTTCTGGCTCATTTTGGGTGATATTTTTGTTATTGCTTGTTGATGGGGTTCTGTTAATTGTTGTTTGCTCAAAAGGCATCATATTGTAGCTGGTTTGTTGAAATTGGTATGGTGGTACTGGGCCTGTGAATTGCTGTTGCATTACCTGTTGCTGTGGGTCTATACAATGACCCAGTCCCGCTGCTGTCCACGTGCCGGCCGCCTCACCGGAAGGTAGTTTATCAGTTGGTTTTTTTCTGCAGTTTCGGTAGAAAACAAAATTAATTATTATATTCTAACACAACACTAAGTCTTCTCAGTCCGCTTTCACTATTCGTTACTACGTTATCGATCTCAACAATGGTTGCAAACGATGGATCACTGACTTGGGACTGAGGTTGCAAATGCTATCTCGATAGGTCGCTCTTCTGCCATTAGCGTCAAATTCCTGACTGATTCCACCTCATTCCAAAAGTGAGCGTTCGTCTTCCTCCTCCATGACCTCCATTGTCCTCACCGTCCTCACTGAATCACTAACTGAATAAAACTTTCGCCTACCGCCTTCATAACGTTCATAACCCATTAACAACTTCTATGCTTCCGTCAACCACTGCCGACCACAGCGCCCCCAATGCCGGTCTGGCCGCTTCGGAGGAAAGAAAATTTCATGCAGTACACGGCCATATCGACCGAGCTACTCCGGGGCCACGAATATGGGGACGAAGTGAAACTTTGAATTTGGGACTATACGTGGTATCTTAGGCATATGACGTGTTCTGAGACTGTATTAAAGTGAATTATGAGCTGAATTGGTCACTAAATGGTAATAGAATTGTTTCATGGTTGTCATTAGTCTCATCATACAGAATTCGACAGGCTTATCTGAAAAAGAGGTGTCATAAAATGTTTCCAGAATCTTTTCTCCCACACTCACAATGCTGTCTCGATATGTCTATTTCACATTAAAGAAATTCAAACAAATATACTCAAAGATTTAAGACTGAAGCAATTTAGTTCTTAAATATTACATTCATCAATGCAGTTCCTATAAAACAGAAAATATTATTCATGTCCATTACAAAGACACATCAGTTGATTGTTCTTCATGTTACTTTACGACGCTTTCAGTATCTACAATAATATGCATGTAGACCCGTAACTTGGTAACAACGAAATTAGCTGCTATTAAAAGCTGTTGCTAGGTGTTGAGAATTGTGGACTCTGGCCGTCGCGGTAACACGCGTTTCCAGCGGTGACGTAACAGCGGGAGACGTGTCAAGTTGACACTGCTGTTACTACGTGGCAAATTGGAATCGCGGTAACGCGTTTCCAGCGGTGACGTAACAGCGGCTATGGTAACAGTCCAGTAAACATCTCCCCACCCCCTTCCGCAGTGACATAATAATACCTCCCACTGTGACGTGGCAAGTGGACACTGCTGTTACTGCGTGGCTAATGGGAGTATAAAAGGCCGTCTGAGAGCTTTGTGAGCCATTGTGCATGCTGCCGTAGTTAGTAACGAAACGAATAGTGAGAACTCAGCGCTTGCAGAATTCATCTATAAAGTGTGTGGAATAGCAAAAGTGTTATAAATTCACAGACAGTAAGTCTTAATTGGATTTTGCGGTCTCAACGAAACCTGTGTTGGACGGACTAACTATTACGTAGTGTAGTCAGAAAAAGCCAGGAAAATGAATTTAAAATCAATCTTCATTCTAATATGCCTATCTTATCTGGTATATTTCCAGATATACCCTAAAATACCAGTATTCACACCAATTCATAGACTTGAAACAATCGCAGAACATGGACCGATCTCAGGACCTGAACTCATCTCGGGACCTGAACTAATCTCAGGACCTGAACCAACCTCAGCATCTGAAGTGATTCCAGCAACCGAACCTATCCGAACTATTCAGCCAACACAAGACCCCGAAGAAATTGTAGTTGGAACCTCTGACACAACAAACAAAACAGAATATGCGCAGTCCTGTGCATTTGAGCGGAGTGGCTTACCAGAACACATCGAGTATATCTGGATGATTCTTGGCCTCCTGCCCCTCAGCTTCATCACAACCGTTATGTGTTTGAAGGGGTGTTGCCACAGTCGGCGGGTTTCCAATATGGAACATGAGACAAGACAGCCCAGGATGTTATTACACCAGAGTCAACGTGTCATGCTAAAGATGAGAGGTACACTGGACAAATTGCTAAAATTGAAAAATCGAAATGCCCAGGTCGAGAAGCAGCTGAACTCATTATCCCTTAATACGAAGACGGATTATGAAAAACTTATTCAGTTAGGGAGTGAGTTCCATTCATTGAAGATTATTATGAATGCGCAGAGAGAACGTTTTATTCAGTTACTCAGAGATTCAACGAGGACAATGGAGATGGAAGAGAAACGCCCTTCTCACATTCACGATGACAGGGATTCAGTGAGGAATTTGGTGTTGAGCAGAGAAGAGCAACGCCTAAGTTTCCAGCAACTTGTGGATATAATGCCGACAATGGAAGAAGACGAAGACGAAGACGCTGATGATGACGCCCAATTTCATGATCAGCTAAATTCCGCGAGGGCAACTGAGATGGAAGAAGAACGCTCTGCTCACTCTCACGATGACAGGGATTCAGTGAGGAATTTGGCGTTGAGAAGAGAAGAGCAACGCCTAAGATTCCAGCAAGCTCTGGATATAATGCCGAACATAATGGAAGAAGGCGAAGATGACGAAGACGAAGACGAAGACGATGATGATGACGCCCACTGTCAGGATCAGCTAAATTCCGCGAGGGTAACTGAGATGGAAGAGGAACGCCCTTCTCACGTTCACGATGACAGGGATTCAGTGAGGAATTTGGCGTTGAAAAGAGAAGAGCAACGCCTAAGATTCCAGCAAGCTGTGGATATAATGCCGACCATAATGGAAGAAGGCGAAGATGACGAAGACGAAGGCGAATATGACGAAGACGATGATGATGCCCACTGTCAGGATCAGCTAAATTCCGCGAGGGCAACTGAGATGGAAGAGGAACGCCCTTCTCATTTTCACGATGACAGGTATTCAGTGAGGAATTTGGCGTTGAGAAGGGAAGAGCAACGCCTAAGATTCCAGCCACTTGTGGATATGATGCGGACCATAATGGAAGAAGACGAAGATGACGAAGACGAAGACGATGATGATGGCCGCTGTCAGGATCAGCTGAATTCCGCGAGGGCAACTGAGATGGAAGACAAACACCCTGCTCACTTTCGGAATGAGGGGGATTCAGTGAGGTCAATGGAGGACGAAGACGAACTCACTGCTCACTTTCTGAATGAGAGGAAATCAGTGACGAATTTGAAGATTAGGGCCGATGAGCACTCTCTCAGATGCCAGCAAACAGAAATACGGATAAGTGAGGAAGACGAACACGATACACTCTCGAAGCCTACGGTAGAAAAGGAGAAGGCAGTTCCATTGAACAAGATGAGGGCGGTGTTGGCGCCACCCACAAATCCCAAGGCAAGGACAGCCAAGGTCTCGTCTCAGAGCAGCCCGTCCCACAGGCCTGGTAGGAATAATGCGAAGACATGTTACAAGAAGGTGGACTATAGCAAGGTAAAGGCCAAGGTTGACACCTGGAGGAAAGCGCCGGCGAGAGAATGAATCTGTGTATGATAGTGATTTATAAGATGTAGTCATAAATTGTTGATTTATAAGGTGTAGTCATAAATTGTTGATTTATAAGGTGTAGTCATAAATTGTTTTTAAGAGTTCAATAAATCTTTTTATCAATCCAAGCCCCATGTACGTGTATAGTCACACCCTTACACTTGACAGTACAGGCAGCCAAATGGCAGGATGGTAAGATGAATGATGGACTGGAAAGGATTTGGAATGAAAATGCTGTGATAGTACATCGATCAATTCACGAACGCTTCCTTCCCAACCTTTTCTAATTCATCGTTGGAGTTTGGAATTCTGAGCAGAATCTCCAGGGTAGTGACTTATGTGCTCTTAAGTTTAAGAATTTGTTTATCGATGCCTCTTATAATGGGACAACAAGTGAATACCAGTTACTTGGGCGATAGGTTGAGTATTTTACTAATATCTTATACCAACGTAACGTGAGTTGTGACGTTTGCAAATGGGCAGCAATGCAAATGTATCACGTGTATAAGCTTCCGATATCTTAGTGAGTCCGGCTATGAACCCCACGACCAAAATAAAAACCCAATATATCGCATCGACTTTTTCTTAAAATAGAAGAGTGTTACAGACACGGTCTGCTAAAATTATGGCTCTAACGCCGCGTTTCAGGTTTGAATCGGAAGGAAAATCTAACGAATCCTCAGGCTTAATATGCTGATCAATAATTGGTGAATTTCCAGTTTTGAGTCTATATAAAAAAAACGAGCCTTTAATGCTAGCAATTACCGAGGTAAGAAACGTCTCTTAAGAAGCAGGTATACGCTCCAAATTAGCAGAAAGATCAACACATTCGGAATTTGTTATTGCATGTATCGTTGTGGGAACTTTTGCTTAAATATAACTTTATTGTCTTTATTTAATTTGCATTTTCTATTCTCCCGTGATTCAAATCTTGATTCTGAAGCCTTATTTTCTAAATCTCGTAAATTGTTTATGTGAAAGGTACACAGATTCAACTTGTTAAAGCAAGTGTCACGTAACTTCGAACAATGCCAAGAGTAAACTTGAATGCGCAGAAGAAGTTTTTCAGACAAGGGGGTTGGTTCGAGGGTGTGGGAAGTGACAGGCGGCCACTTCTGACACCCTCGAACCCACCCCCTTGTCTGAAATTTTTCTTCTGGGCATTCAAGGTTACTCTTGGCCTTGTTCGAAGTTACGTAACACTTGCTTTACTAACTAAATATACACGTACCAAGCAAAATGCAGCGGACAAATGTCCTCACACTTACAGCAATTGCAGAATGAAAAGCCACTAAACTCACAATACGTTTATCTTTCATTATAACTGGAATTGAGCTGTTATTTAATACAGAAATTCCTATAAATAAGTAAAGTTCGTGAAATATTTTATTCTTTCAGATGTGGCTATGAAGACTGCTGTGATTTGCATTTTGACACATAGCTACCAACGATTTTGAGAGAAATGCCGCCTTCTTCTTCTGAAGATGGAGGCAACAAGTTCGTCCGAAATCGCTCAGTCATTTCCGTCTCTAACGGAACCCAAAACTGTTCACAATATCTCTTTTACTCAAAATTACATTAAAATCACATCAGCTGCTACATGTTTCGTCCTTACTTGGCCATCTTCAGGAAATTGTTCGCTTACTGAAATTGTCGCACTGCACTAGATCGTAAATTAGTGTATTCCGTGCAATTGCATATCGTCGCTCACACTAAAATGAGTTTGTCTGAGAATGAAAACTCTCTTAGTTCCGCGTTATTTTCCTTTTGCGGCGTCCATGCTTGTGTCCCCTTCGAATGTTTGTCCTCACTAGTTGGGATATAAACATTTTCATTTTCTCTACCAAGTCCAGGTCGGCTTCGGGGCCCATTGAGGCTAATATGCTACTAGTATCGTAGATTTTTTTCTCTCGTGGGTAGAGACCGAAACATGAAATTGGCTCACTTCCATCCGGTGCCAAGGGTAACAATTCGTGAACCTGTACCTTTACTCCGCCTCTCTCTTTATGCCATGGGCTTAATGATGTATAGGGACTTTATTTCCTACCTTTACAGTAAACTTTTCGTTTTAATCTTCATAAAATATTTTACTTTCAAGTCATCATGTTATCATCAAGGCTGCAGGTATAAATACAAAATACAACACGAAGGAAGTCTGCTGAAACATTCAGGTGTCACAGAAGTTTACTAACAGAAAATATTTCTAGGATTTGAGGAAAACCTAGGCCTGCTTCATGTTTCATATTTTGATGCATTTTTCTTTAGCGAAAACACTTTCTTTGTACCACACATACTTGTGAGAAAGCTAACTTATATTCTATTCCTAAAGCTCCCTTCATTTCGTTTGGCGACACGTATACTGAGAACCGTGTTACGTTTAAAGACGTTCCCGGAATTTTGAAAATCTTTCTGTTTTGGAGGAACGTCGGTTAACACAACATGTACACGGCGCCATATCCCAGAAGACTGCTTTCTTCATAGTCACCGCAGTGAAAACCTAAAATCTGACATCTTTCTGTTTATTTTATCAGTTCTCATGCCGACTGATGGAAGAAAGAACAGGTCCCGATATACAAACATTTTCTTTAAATATATCCACACGAGAGTGCACTGCATTACGTTAGGAAGATCTATATCTTATAGTCGCAATAAACGATTCCAGTAAGTCGCAACAATTTTAACTTACGCGTAAGTACGACAAATGAAATTTAATGGAATAACTTTAAGAGCAATTCAACAGTGGAACGATGATAGACTTCTCCGGCAAAGTGCACAATGGAATAGGGTAAGTCATGATACCTGAGGATGATAAGCTTAACCCTAAGGCAAACGACTGTTTTATTGAACTGACTTTACGCAGTAGTTCAATTAGATATCTGTTAACTAAGCGTGAATAAAATTCGAGACTTTTGTAAGATGGACTGCGGAAAATCAGTCAAAGCTAGAGCCTAGTGCGGCAAATTCAAAATGCGGACATCATCTGTGTTTATGACTTATACAAAAGTAACTAGTAATTACTGAGATTTGATTTAAGGAGCCATCAATTTCCGTCGAAGCGTTTCATTGCTTTTACTCTGCCTACCTTCGATACATTCAGTAATTCAGTGTTGAAACTACACATTATTACTGTATTTTAATAGTAATGAATGAATGAACGAATGTATAAGGGGTGGGCCTTCTCGGCCCTTGCACCGCGACCACAGTGACCTATTGTGCCTCTTTTTAATAGTACTCGAAATGTTATTTGAAACAATGCGGCAACGACAAATTATTTTTTTCACGCCGATCACTTACGAACTGCCGACATGTCTGCGAAGTCTTGCCGCTGCGAAGTCCATTTCATCGTCATCGCTGGAGCTGCTGGCCTCAGCCAAGTTCGTGGCAGCCATTCTGCACTCGGAACTAAAGCATTACGAGTAATGATCGGATAAATGAGACACAAGAAGTGCTGGAAATAACACGTCATGTTCAGTCTTGCAGAAGGTTTCGTAGATTACCGTGACTGTCCAAATCATAAATCATTCATAATCTCAACTAATTCCAGTGCCCATTTCCATCAAGTTATCAGGCAACTTTGAAGCACAATTTCAGGTTATCACAAAAAAAAAAAACTCCGTGGTCTGTAGTTCACAAGCGAACTATACCGACCGAGCTACCGCCTCTTGTCGGCGAAGTTAGTGCCAACTTTTTCGAATATAGAGTGTCGCGTGATCAGTGCAACACATTCCCACGGCCATTAATCTCGGTTTTCTAGACCGGAGCCGCTATTTCCTTGAAATAGCTCCTCAGTTATCCTCTCGAGGCTGAGTGGACCCCGTTCCAGACCCACTATTTCTCAGAAAATCTGGTAGCGTTGGGACCTCTGGATCTATAGCCAGGAACTCTGACCACTAGACCACAGAGACGGTCGAGGTTATCTCATCGATATTTAAAGATTATTGTCTTCCGGGTTGTGACGCCATGTAGATTGGTGAAACGCTCAGTGTGTTGCTCCGAAACGTTGGTAACGTTATACCATAAGTCATGTCGTCACATTCATAATTTAGCTATAAGTTTTACACTGTCCGCACGGTTGTCATTTTTAACGCATGGGCCTATCTTTGAGTGAATTCATACGCGTGGTGTGGCACTGAAAGAGCAGGACAAGCCAAATGAGTGTGCTACTGATCTCTGAAGAATCTGTTGTGATAGTGGGTCTATATTGTCAATTACAAGTAACCCTGACATAAGGCTACGTTACGTGAAACATTTAACATGAAATCTGTTGGCAGTCTTATGATCTATCTGTACACTAAGTGTCAAATGCCTTCGCCAGCAAACTTGATCTGTAATTGGGAATAAGCATTGAAATTCTGAACCTGATAGGATTTATGTTAAAATTCTTTTCATGAACAGAAGCTGATGTATATTCGTACCCACCTTAGTTACACATCTTACCTCAATCTATTTCCGAAGATGACAACTTCCTTATGCAGGCAACAGATTTAGAGACACAAGATTGTGGCCGTCATGCGCAACACTTACCTAGCTCTGATGTGATCTGCTCGCCACGAATGTATAAATGCTGTTCATTATGAAATCTCTCGTAAGACAGAAACGGAAAATGGGCACGATGACGCATTTCCAGTCTAGGGCGAAACTGGGCTTGGAGCCAGCCAAAGCTTGCTTGTTTCGATGGCCATGGGCGCCGCCAGGATACTTTATTGCGGCGTCGGAGAGGGGAGGGAAGATAAAAATTTGCTTAGAAACACTTCCTGTAAAAGCTCTCCCTATAACAGGACGTGGAGGCCCATAGGGTTGTGAGACGGTGAGGCTCCCACTTTTTCTAGACAATCCGCTCACAGATTAAGATTGTCAGCCTTACGCGCCGGCCTCCCTTTAACCCCCGGAAGATTCCTGGTATTCGTTTCTGTTATAGGCTGAGTCTACTCAAGGCCCATAGTGCGGCTGGAGGGAATATTTCATCGACTGACATGGAAAAAAATTAAGGGTAGATGAATACAATTTCTTTCTAACACAATTTTAACTTCTGGTAGTATGAATCATCAACATCATCATCCGCATGGGTTCAGTTTGTTAGCCCATTACGTCCTCAAATATGAAGCATCTTCGAGGATTGTTGTTTTTTTTTTGCAGTTACCGGCCTCCTGAAAATCCCCCTAACCTGAAGGACCAGGGTTTTTATTAGAGTCTTCCCTCCCTCAGGTTGCCTGCAATAGCTAACAAATCCTGTCTACCTTCCACATAACCCTGAGATAATGACCTTACCAGGTGCTACGCACCAGGCCGGTGGGACCTGTGGCTCACTGCTTAGCAACGGTCGTTTACAGAGCCATTACCTAGCAACGACTGTTGCCTAGCAACGGGTCTACATGCCACAGTATTAATGTATGAGCTCATTAAGATAACTAAATGTTTATTAACTCTACAGGACATGGGTGCTAGTGGGGCGACGAAATCAGGCATCAGTCCACTCCCGGAGATTTGTAAGAAATTACAAATTGAAGAAAAATGGAAATATGTCAGATATTAATACCACCCAACAGGTAGCAAGTTGGAACTCTCTCATAAGAGGCACTGCNTACTGTGGCATGTAGACCCGTTGCTAGGCAACGACCCTGAAATTAGCAGCTATACAACAGTCGTTGCTAGGCAATGGCTCTGTAAACAACGACCGTTGCTAAGCAGTGGCCCAACAGATTTGTAACGATTGCCAATGGAGTAACTGGGAAGCAGCGATCTCAACGCGGTCCATGCAACAGCTACGTGGCGCAACAATAGAATGGCCCTAGGGTCAACTCAGCCACTAGCAGAAATGAGTACCAGGAATCTTCCTGGGAGGAGAGTGGCCGGCACGTAAGGCTAACAATCTCACTGCCATCTGTGAGCCGACTGTCTAGAAAATGTGGAAGCCTCAACATCTCACAAGCTTATGGGCCTCCATGGTCTGTTACAGGGATAGTTTTACCTTAATCAACGCCCCCAGACATAAACACATACATCTTATTAAATAAACCCAATATTTTCTAAAGTTCGCCCGTTTTTTCTCTCCCTCCTTGAAAAACAACTGTACCTTTTATGTTTTTCACCTTACACTATTCCACTTTTAATTTTTAAATTTAATATATGTATGTCTACTGTAATTTTTATAATTTAAGGTGCATATGGAATTAATTCAAATCCAACGTAATTTAACACACAAATTTTCAAAATTACACTAGTGTTGTAGTTTTATAGAATTCCACCATCCCTTGTATATTCCTCACATACCACCTGATGACGGTCCATCTGGGCTGAAACACGGTGTGAGTGAAATAATAAAAACATTTGTTTGTATGACTGTAACCTCACCATTTTTATATGGAAGCACCACAAACAGGATGAAACACTACAAGACTAACACTCAACAATTCACTACAAAATTGTAATTTTGAAACTTTCTTAAGTCTGATCCCAAACTTATCTTTTTTCTGATACACATCTGTACATGCCACAATTCACTTCTACTTACCACTATTAATTGCTAGTCTCTGAACAAATTACATTAAAGCTTTCAGACCAAATTTATGCTACTTATTAGTTTAATGACTTCCTGGTATCTTGTTTCACTATAGGAAACAGACACTGTGTGAACTGGCCTTAAAGAATTTTCCCTGCTGGCAGACAATTGGAGTAACCATTTTGTCACTATCTGCCCACCACATGTTATATATTTATTTCACAAGCATAATGAATGGAACCAATTCCTTCTTCACAAGCTAATAGTTGCTCTGCTAGTCATAGAATTTCATATTTTATGACACCCATATGTTCATTATCATACTCACAAAGAGCCTGCCAATGATCCCTACCCGAAGCCAGATGAATCTAGTCCACACCCTCATATCCTACTTCTTTATGATCCCTTTAATATTATCTTTGTATCTATGTTTAGACCTTCAACATGGTTTGTTCCCTTCAGGTTTGTCTACAAAGTTATTAATCTGTTAATGAATTAGGGGTTGGACAGATACATAAAAATTAAAAAAAAAAACACTGTTTCTTGAGAACCATAAAAAGAGACCAAATTCCTGGACCTATTTATTTCCATTTATTCATACACAGCAACATGAGAAACATTTCTAAATACGCACATGCATTTGTTAATATATCAGGCAGCAATTCACTTCTGCACATATGTGACACAAACAGATACATTACAATGGAATAATATACCACTGCTCTACAGACACATAAATGACAGCACAGAGTACTGAATATCATACTAAAATTAGGGCGGGGCCAAAAAAATAAACATCTTGATTCAAGAATGTAAGGATCCAGTCTGCAATCATATAATTATGCAGAACTCTAAATACATATCATAAATGTTCTAATAAAAAACACAAGAACTTGAATAGGAACCCGAGTTTCAACAGAAAGAATAGAAAAATAGAAATACTGTAAATAGTAGTCAGGGCTACTATTAAAACAGTTATGTTAGACAAAATACACCTTAAACCACCCAACTCTCAATTACCCTTGGATAATGGGAGAGACATAGACAACAGAAAATGGATAATGGGAGAGACATAGACAACAGAAAATATTAAATCATGGCTATAGAAAACATGCAGGTTACTTACAAGGATAAAAGTTAGAAATCTTCCATTTTACAAGACATTACTCTTTCAGCTGTATCAAAAATCTGAAGACAGTATCTTAATGGCTGATGCAGTTCTCTGCAAATAAAATTACCTCATTTTCATAATTCTGAGAATGTGTTTTGTAATCGATGTTTATTAGGCTAGATATCTGATATGTCAAACTAAAACTCAAGATTCAAATGGCACTGCAAATTCTCATAATGAACAAGAGTATATCACTGAAATACTACAGAAGAGTATCCATTTGGCAATGTTCCTGTTAATTAATTACTAATTTAAACTGACAAATGTCTATTCTGAGTTAGTCATAAAACAGTTATGCTTTAAATTCCTGCTAAACACTGTAATTGTAGTCCACTACAACTGAAACTGGCATCTAGGAACTCATATTCTGATCAGAGAATTTTAAGATTAAAATAAAATAACTGACATTTTTCTGTTGGAATGGACATATTGAACTCAGTCCAAGAATTACCCCCCCCCCCTTTCAGCCAAAGAAACTGGACGTGGTGGAGTTCACAGTTAAAATAAATGGACTTTGAAAAACATTTGATCCCATGAATGTACTATCTGAGGTTCTCACCGCAGTGATTATAAACAGTTCCATCTTCTGGGATATAGCACCATGCAGTCCACTATAAGTCAACTGAGATTTCAGAGGAATGCCACCCCCTTCCTCAGAGTCAAAGAATAAGCAAAGTAGGACAACAGAAGAGGCAATAACAGAGATGGGAATGACCTGGAGAGAGGTTAAGGCATTAGCAAACAAGAGGAGAAGATGGAAAAGCTTCACAGGAGCCCTATGTTCCACTTGGAACTAAAGGAATTAAGTAAGTCAAGTCAAGGCAAGAAACAACATGAAGCAGGTAGCAAGCTGCTTGCCCCCCAAACATCGGTTGACTTTCAACAGAATACATGATGTTATATCTTAAGACAATGAAGATTCTTCAAATGGTATTCCACTGCTCTTACAACTACATTTAAATAACAATGTGTCTGCTGTTGCACAGCTTTCTTATTTTAATCATCTTTGTTGTACATCAATAAATAAAATGGATTCTTTAATTATAGAAAGATAGAGAAATATATAAGATTACCATCAGTTGATGACAAGATAAAATACTAGCATATTACAGGAGAAAACTTAAAAATTCTGGAGTTGAGGTTTTCCTTGTCATGACTAAGAAGAGTAGTGTCTTCTGGGATGCAAACCCATGTAGTTTGACTGAGGCTCATCACTGTTTCACCCCCAGAAGAGTACACTCTTCAAACATAAAAGTCTCATAGATATAGAACACTGGTGCGGACAAAGTGGCTGACCACATTTCAGAAATGGGTTAGTCATCAACGATAAATGATACAATCACAAAGAACTCAGCACAACCTTAATTCTAATATGAGTGCTTACAATTTAAAATCACTTAAACTGTAATAGAAAATTTGTGTAAAACACATACCCACAGTCTCATGTTGCTTTCATTCTCCTGCAAAACTTTGGCAGGTAGGGCTGTCAAATGCAAAACAGATAACAAGCACCTTACATTATCACCATTCCTGGAGCGAATACAGATGTGTGACACACTGCTTGCTGAGGAGCATGTCCAGTGTGAACAGCCAAGCAGTGATGTCACTGATTACAGACAAAATACTTACAAATGTGTAACTGTCTCATGGGAGGATGATGAACTGGCATGGATCTGAACAGAACCACTCACGGACTACTTCAAGGTACAATCTCATCATTTGCTGTGACTAACCATTAAAATTCTCAATCAGGATAGGCAGTCTCTTGGAGTAAGGACTGAAACCAGGGCTTTCAATACACACCAGATTTGCTACTTCACCCATTTATAAACTCTTCAAGTTAGGGAATTAAGAAGTACCTAGAAGAACCGAGACTTTCAAGAGCATGACATTCATACCGGACTCATTAAAATTAATTATCAAAATTATGATCTATGGAGCGGCCTCCGTAGTCTAGGGGTAACGTTCCCACCTCATGACTCAAGGTACATGGGTTCAAACCCGGCCGAGGTCGTGGAATTTTTAAGGGCGGAAAAATTCAGGAACAAGTCCTCCGGGAGGGACTTTAAGCCGTGGGTCCCGTGTCGTAGATTTACAGCATGTAAAAGAACCTCATGCCTCTAGGAGGCCTCTGAGCTAAATTAGGCCAAAAGTTTCCGGCCCAAATAGTTTCCAATGCCTCCGATAGATGGGGAAGTATTAGATACCACTGCCAGAGGAGGGACAACCTCTCTGACAGAAAGGGACTAATTATTACATACCACTGCCAAGTAGAGGGTAGAAACCTTGCTGGCAGAAAGGGGCTAAAGTATTAGGTACCATTGCCAGAGGAGGGACTAACTCACTGACAGAAAGGGACTAACTATTAGATACCACTGCCAAGTAGAGGGTAGAAACCTCGCTGGCAGAAAGGGACTGATAGCGAGCACCAGTGTCGGTAGGGGATGGAGACGGTAGAAATTAAAAGGGGGATGTACAATAGACTATCAGTCGCAGTGCATGGGGAAACCCACCCCCTCAATACTGAATCACTAAATGATCTATGGAATGAATGTAAACATAAACAAAGGACTGAGTGCAACAACTGGGGTAACACCAAGTTGTTGCATGTTAAAGTATTATATAAATTTGCCCAAAATGTTACTGAAATTGTTGGCAATGGACCCCAGGCATTCCAATTCAAGTGTATTTGTAAAGAAGCTCTCTCAATTTACCAGTAGGATTTCAGGTTCTCACTGAAGTAGTTATGAAAGATTGTCCTGAACATTTTATTGTATGGAAGGTCGATATATTTACATGGTGTGTTACTTAAATTACATAGGTAAGTCAATAAGTAAGTTACAAATGGATATATAACTTAAACTGAGTACTGATTTGAGAAATGCTTCTATTTCTCAAGATAATCTCCCTGTATATTGAGGCACTTGTCCCATCATTTCATAAGCACCTGAAGACCAGCGGCATAAAATTCTTTGGGCTGCTGTCGGAACCAGGCGGTGACTGGGATCATGAAGGCATACTGCTCACTGCATTCCAGCCTCAAGGACAAACAATAAATGCTGACTCCTACTATAACATCCTTGGGAATCTTCAGGAAACATTCAACAGAAGTGACCAGGACTCCTCACCAAAGGCATGTTGCTATTGCATGACAACGCGCATCCCCATACTGCCAACAAGACAAATGAGACACTGCAAAATTTCAAGTGGGAAGTCCTTGAGCATCCTCCGTATAGCCCCGACCTTGCTCCAAGTGACTTCCATTTGTTTGGCCCCCTTAAACATCATCTTTCAGATGAACATTTTCCCGATTATGAAGCTGTAGAAAGGGAAGTCACCGGCTAGTTCCGAGAGCGGCCCAAAGAATTTTATGCTGCTGGTTTTAAGGGCTTGTGAAACGGTGGGACAAGTGCCTCAATGTACAGGGAGATTATGCTGAGAAATAAAAGGATTTTTCAAATCAGTACTCTTATTTAAGTTCTATATCCATTTGTAACTTACTTATTGACTCACCCTCATATATGTACCCAATTTTGTAGCAAATTAAAGAATAATATCCTTAAACATTTACAAAAAAGGTTAAGAATTCTACATAAATATTTGCAGAATCAATTATAGCTACACTATTTCCCACATAAGGTCTACATTTAAATGTATAATGGTATAAACTATTATTTGTAAGCTATTCATTAACAAACTTTCTTTTACCAAAACTGGATAGTGGAAGATTCAAAGAAGTGTCTGTTTTTCATCACTTCTATCAGTGGTAAATATTATCCTTTCTAAAATAAAGAAGTGAACTCATTTGGAGTCTGGAGCTTTAGAGCACTTCAATAAGAAGCAGGTGCTGGCTTACCTGCTTCCCATCAAGAGCACCCATGAGACTGTTCTATGACACATGCAAATAGTGAACCACCTTTACAAGCATAACGTATTGGTGTTCGAAACAACTCCCTCAGTCTTCGATCCACTTAACACATATACAAGATACATAGTTCTTCTATACTAAAATATTCTTGTATCATAATGACACAAAGACAGTCAAAAACACTGAACTACAATACCGCACTGTAAAATTTATCGGCTACACATTTTGATAAGTTGTAAAGAATATGTAACCACATTACAGTGCCAAATTAGCATGCTCACTGCTAACAGTGGTCAGTGCTTCTCAAATGAACATGCTCTTTCAGTGCTCACGTCTTACTACCTGCAAAACTACCTAGAATTCACTCACACAAATGTCTATTCAATTAATCACACAATAGTACAAGCTTTGAAGAAACAAAATATGCATTAATTCCTGATATACATGTGATAGAAATATTTGTTAGTCTACTTAGTCATGGCCTTTGGGAACAAAGAATCACATTTAAATGCCTGACAATGAATGGCTTAAAATGTAACAACTGACTTCACAACTGAAGACACACACACACTGTCTACTGCTGCTCTGACAACACTGAGCCTACATCATCCTACAAAATGGTGTTCTTGGATATGCTGGTGTCTGTCTCCCATATCAGGCTGTGATGGTCATTCATCAGTCTTTGTGTTCATTACATGATTCAAGACAATAAAAAAAGATATATATAAATTATATTTCTTTCTGACATACCACTGTTTAACCAATATTTTCTAGAAAATTCACATCCATCAGAGATAAAGACTACATAACCTGAGGTTACATTTAATTCAGGAATGATTAACTATACAATCACTCTTCAATGTAGAAAAGTATCTGTAATTGCCACATACTTTGCTTCAGGCAAACACCACACCAATCTCATTCAATTCCATGTCAGAATAAATTAAGTATTATTCATATTATCACAGTACTTAAAAATGCTATTCTTTTTAAGAAACAATGTGGAAATTATTGGCTAAACTGGGTATTAACCTGTACACATTCTTCAATGCACAAAATTGAAGCGTAACAGGGAACTTCAACCTTTGTACCTATTAACAAAATTACATTCTGCCACACCCCATTACAAATATCTTACAGGAATTCACTGTCTGTATCTTTAAAACTATACGTTACAGGCCAGTCAGTAGTGTAAAATTAAATTTGAAAGCGCAATTATGTTAATTACAGAAGTAAGAAATGTAGTAAACTATGTTCTTATAGATGAAAAAAAAATTGTTTAAAGTCAGTAGCAGAGAAAGCTGGATTTAGCATTAAACTTGTAGCCTAAGCATAGACACTGAAAAAAATCTTACTTATCACTAACACCTAAGGCACTCTGCCTAACCAGCATAAGACAAGCAGTGCTTATGGAACAAACACTGCTATAAAATATATTCTAAATTAACATTGTATTCAGAATATGAATACCTATCCATCACCTTCAGTTGCTTCTCTTTAGCTGAATGCTGTAAAGAAAATACAAATTATAAAATCTGCAACATTTCTGTTTCAGACTCAAGCTATTACACATAACTTTGAATTATAACATATCTTTTTTTTTAAATCAAGGATATATAAAAATTGAATAAAAAACAAGTATATAGTCAACAATGGTAAATATGTAGCTTTGAACATAACAGTCTTAACAATCAAGTTCCTTCCGTCAAATGTGACACTTAATGATGCTTTATCAGTTTAAGAGGTTATGAGGAAAGTGTCACATTTGAAGGAAGGAACTTGATTGTTAATTGGTTAGTGTGACGGACCAGAATGAAAGACCATAAATATAACAGTCTTATTTAAGCCTTTCAAGCCCTCAGGACTAAAACATGACATCTGTGAAACAGTGATGTCAAACTGAATCTGACAATTTTAAATTCAGAAAAAATATACTGAACATGGACCTAGAGTCTATCATATCCTCAAATAAACAGACCTCAAAATTGGAACATTGTTAAATTCAGTTCAATATTCACAGAAACACTTCCCAGTCCAGGAGTACAACAGTTTTGAAATTGAAGCAAAATGTATTGAACCTGGTGAGATATAATATGCAAGATATAAGGATCTCTGAAATTTAACACTAAAGCAATTACTGAGGGGGCTATATGCAATGCATGCCACACAGACCAAATTATAGAAGAGAACACAAATCCATCTTGTTTTAGGTATACAAAATACTGGAATGAAACAAACACCTTTGAGCAAACTAATCAATCTAGGAACCAGATTTGTTTGTTTCCGACATCTTATAGAACATGTTCGGTGTTCTAATTCAAGCAAACCCAGTAACAGCAGAAATGGCCTTTTTCCACTAGCAACTGTATATCGTCTACAGCATAACATCACTTTATAAAAATCAGTCAAACAGAATAAAACACAACTTCTGTGAACAAGAAGAGTAGTGACAAAATATTTCGGTGTAACTCTTTGGTGAAAAGAGCACACTCAAATCTTATTTTCTTAGAAAATGCACTCAATATATGAAATATTAATATTCAGTTTCCATAAATGAACCTTCACACACATCTCTCTGTCACTTACTGTATATCCATTTGCATTGCCACCACATATGCCTTTCAATAAATGCAATTTAAAATAAACTTCTACCAGCTAATCTTGAGACATCCATTATACTAAAAACCACTGGTGCCACATAACCTCTTAAACTGATAAAGCATCATTAAAAAAAATAAAATACAATATAAGGGCAATCTGATTACCTGAAATTTCAAGTACAAAATCTGACACATAAAAGGCCTAGGACAACTAACCAACATTCCAGGACCAACACTTGAGTACAAATGTACATAAATATTATCTAACTTTGCTATGATTCCTTGGTTTCTGGACATCCATCATTTATGAAACTAATTTGCTGTTGCTTATTCTTCAGGTTCTATGATTATGAAATAAATGCAAATATCTATATTAGCCAATTTATCGTTGCCATAACTTGGTAAAGGAAAGGTTACTACAAAAACAGTTATTAACTTATTTATAATCACATGGTGGATAAACTGATGATGATGAATTAGATTTAGTGTGGACCAAATGTAATTGTTCATATTGTGAAGTTTACTGTCTTCTTGGATGTGGTTTAATGGCTAGGTACCAAAGTTTCAGACAACCAATTTCTTCCATCTTCACAGAAAATCTGTAAGCCGCAAAGGAAAAAACAAGTCAATGATATATGGAATGGAGGACAGGAACCCAGAATAGGAGTGAACAGACGGGGGCAGTATAAGATGAACGCAATCTTGTGGCACTGAAAAGGCCTGACCTTCTAGATAAGGAGCGCCTAAGAACAAACCACTGTCATTCTTAGCCTCTTCCTATCTATGAGTGGAGCCCTTTTCAGTTCCCATGAGCCCATTCATTTTATACCACTCCCACTGGTTCACTCTTATTTCCAGACCTTGTTCTCCCCTTCTTATAATAAACTGAACATTTTCCTCCATGCAACTTATTATTCTACTCTGAAGATTCAGGCAGCATATCCCTCCAAAATGCTGGAACCTGTCAAACTACACAATGTCATACTATACGCTTCACAGTTACTGATCACCAGGGCCCGGATTTTGATGACATGTCATCTTTTTTTTCCTTGTATCCTATGCAAATATATAAATCTTGGATATGAGCTGCTGGTTACAGAAATGTAAATTTTATAGGTAATTTTTTGTCATTTTTTTTTGCATTTTTAGGTTTAAGGTCATTTTTTCATTTTTGGAGTAATTTTGTGGTAAATTTTTGGACTTTTAAGGGTATTTCTTGTCATTTTTCGCCATTTTAGGGAATTTTTCTTCATGTTTTCTGAGCTGTGAATAACATGGAAGTGAAGTGTTCTTTTTTTCTCCTTTAGGTCATTTTTCTGGATTTTTTCAGTCATTTTATAGGTCATTTTTTAATATTTTCAGGTCATCAAAATCCAGGCCCTGCATATTAAATTTCTGGGTCATATTTTAGGTCATTTTTCTGGATTTTTTCAGTCATTTTTTAAATATTTTCAGGTCATCAAAATCCAGGCCCTGTTGATCACATATTCATGTTGTATTCCTCTGGATTATGATGCGGTGTAGCATGGTATGTAGGTACCAATGTTTCAGGCAAATATAGTGTCTTCATCTTATTCCCTGCAGATGAAGGGAGTATGTTCCTCTGAAATACTCGTATTCACTGTCACATTACAGTGTTTGTCATAATTCAGAAGAACACAATATGAAGATTCACTGACACAGAAACCTGAAATGTTGTTCTTGTTATCAAGTTTCAATTGTACAGATATTAAACCTACTTAAGATGACGGGTGACATGACTTTTGCCTCTATTTCCAAGTAAAAGTCACATGAAGTAATTCAATAGGTCAGACAAGTGAGATCAATTTAATCAACAATGACGAATCTCACTCTTTCTGGTTCATTCCCAAAAGCAAAAAATGATCTCACAAGATGACACATTATACATTTGGAACAAACTGGCAGATTTCTGCAAATCATCAAGTAAGTCTGCGCTGACATCCATTCTTTTTTAGAACCCCACTTGCAACAAATGGTCCAACTATCTGAATATTTGATAATGCTGGCAATAGTGATTATAATGATCACAGATAAAAATGTGATAAGACTCTCAATTTCATTAATACTCCCTCTCCTACCATAAAATCTCTCTGGAGTCCAAACATGAGCAGATCACATGTAAAAGTTTTCACAGTTTGTTTCCTAATGTTGTGTGGGGTCTGATCACATTTGGAGCCCCAATATTAAAATCTTAATCATGTTACTGTATCACAGATTGTGATTCAGAGTAATGCAAATGTCCATCTCAACAATCAGCACATTTTATACATTTCTTTAAACTGTTAACTCCATGTGAACTTCTACAACCTTTGTTGAGTCCCCAATAACATAAACATTAACAGACTCTAAACCGCAAAAACCCAGTAATTCTGAATAAACATTAATGTTTATTTAGGCTGAGTACAATGGAAAGTATAATGTTATATTTATAGATTTAATTAGAGTTCTCAGCATGAAATTTAAACAAAATCTGTTCCCCAAAACTAGATCTGTGACAGACTTGACCTCTTCATAAGACGGATTCATGCAATTTTCTTTCATATATACATGTTCAATTCTTTTTTTAAATACTGTAATTATTTTGCTGGAATGTATCTGACATCACCTGTTTTATACAATTTGTTCAAATTTTTTTATGAAAGGTTAAAAGTACTAACTAGCAAATTAACAATACAGATAATCAATAAAATAAATAAATAAAAACATAAACTGTTTAATTATTTAACAGATAAATACATACTAAATAAATAACAAACATGAAACAATAATTTTAACAAAAAATAAACATACACAAATTAATACTTAAAACAAGATTTGCAATAATCAGAATGCAATAAATAATATAGAATTCTGCTACTTTGGTTCAGTGAATCAAGTGAGTTTGACAAAAGTTCCTAAAAAAAAATCATGTAAAACATTAAATCTCCACTGAACAAGTTCAGATTCATTTTAATGCACCTGAATTAAATTTAGCAGATGCCTGGTCCCCATTTAAAGCAGAGCATCAGTTGTGTAAATTGATTTTTTTTTTATTTTAGAAATCTGCCTAAGTAATAAGCAGAATAGTACTTTTAAAAATTTGTCATGATTACTCCTTCACTGGAATTCTTTTATTAATTTGCTGCCAGTATTAACAACTAACAGGGCATGCAGTAGCATAGTTGGTTGAGGGGCTATGCTACAAGCCGGAAGGTCACAGGTTCAAGTCCTGATGAGGTCACTGGATTTTTTCACTTGACCTAATCCTTCCAGCTGCACTATGGCCCTGGGGTCGACTCAGTCTCTAACAGAAATGAATACCAGGAATTAATTAAATAATTTTCCTTGTGGAGTAAAGTGCAGCCAGCACGTAACGCTAACAACCTTACTGCCATCTTTGAGTTGACTGTCTAGATAAGGTGGGACCCTCAACGTCTCACAACCCTATGGGCCTTCATGGCCTGTTACAGGGATAGCTTTACTTTTCTTTTATTAACAACATGCCAGTTCTTAATATTCCATATTAGGTTTGAAGATGTCCTTAAAAAATATAACATTAAAATATTTAATTCTTAGTGGAAGACTTGAAGTGAGCGATTCCTGAACTGCAACTAAACTGGCCAACTATCTCATATAAAGATCATTTAAAATTACATGCTTGTAGGGTTGAAAATGAAAGGCACGAAAATTAGTTAATATGGAGATTCATGATACATACTGTCTAACGGTGTGCCTTGTTCGATACTTCTGAGATTCCTATGTTTTCATTACACAACGTGTATCAACTTTCCATTACCAAATATGATTTGGCATACTAACCTATCCAGAGGGATCACAAAAGGAGATAACAAGTCGATGTGTTTACTGCACACACCTAAGGTTGCCTTATATGCACTGTAACAGTATTATGTAGGTTTTAGTTATTTAGAGGGTACACAGTAGCGTAGCCATTGAGGCACTATACTACAAGCTGGAAGGTCGCAGGTTCAAGTCCCGATGAGGTGACTGCATTTTTTTTTTTAATTGACCTAATCCTTCCGGCCGCACTATGGCCCTGGGGTTCACTCAGCCTCTAACAGGAATGAGTACCAGGAATTAAATAAATAATTTTCCTGGGAAGTAAAGCGCAGCCGGCACGTAAGGCTGACAACCTCACCGCCATCTTTGAGCTGATTGTCTAGATAATGTGGGACCCTCAACGTCTCACAACCCTATGGGCCTTCATGGCCTGTAACAGGGATAGCTTTACTTACTTTTACTTGTTTCAGCAAATACGAGACAAATTACTTCATCTACACAACAAAAAACTTTTATAATTTACAGACATTATACAGGAAAAGAACAATTTCATTCTTTCTCAAAAATTAGAAAGAGGAGCATAAATGAAGATAAAACTTCCAAGTAAATTTGGTGTATGCACATACCTACATGCGTTTGATACCATGCTTTCCACAGGTTCTGCTAATCAAGCTCCAGTACCTATTCTTATAGCAAGTTATTAACCCTCTTACTGCTAACCTGAGTGCACAATTGCACTAAATGTGGTCTGCATTGTGTTAGATTGAGTACGCACCATTTACTTCAGTACCTACTCTTAGGTACAATACTGTATGCACATGTCATCCATATATACACTATTATAACCAGAAACATTTTTTTTGCATTGCAGCCATTCCTATTTTGTCTCTTTATAAGTAACCGTTGTGAAAAAAAATAATACTGGCAAGAATACCGCATTCTGCAAAACCAAGAATTCATGTTTCACGCTTCAGCAACCACTTGGGAGGAGCATTGAATGGATAACATATTCCAAGAAAGGCAACAAGATTTGATGGGTTTAAATAAATAATATCAAACTCGCCTAACAGAATTACATTTTTAAAATAACATTCTTTTAAGAACCTTCTCTTCTTTGCAGTATGAAATTCAGGGGAGAACAAACTTGTTATGTAAACACACACAAAGCATAAGAAAAAAAGTCCCACAGCTAGTAAGTAATCAATTATCTCTATGCAGACATATAGAATAAGTTCGCTACGAAAAATATTTAGAGCTGCTTTTCTTTGTTTACAATGTGCTGTTTGTTGTTATGGTGAACTTGAATTTGAAAGATAATTAAATCCAGGTATTTCTGGTTACAAACCTATCAACCACTACCCTCTCAATGGACCAATTAACCTGTTAAGCATTACCCACTGAACCAACCAAGAAAGTGAGGCAGTTTCTGCACAGGAATACCATCTGGAAAATATGCAGAAGTTATTATTATATTTCATGTAATTCTTTTATATATGGTATATGGGTACAGCCACTGATTTTAAATATTGTCACAATTTTAAGGAGTGTACCTACAGATGAGTCTTCCATTGGTAATCGTATTTACTGGACTCTCTGATACAGTGCATGACTACTAGCAGACTGCTAGTAATAAAACAGCAATTTTCTTCCAATTGTGACTGAATATACACAAAATCAACCAGAATTTTGAGACTAACTTAAATTAAGCTGTGGGTCACTACCAGTCTGTGGACCACTAACAGAAAACATTACCACAGCCCATATCTTACTGCTCAAGAGTTTTATGCTACAAGACAAAGTAAATTAATCAAACACTGTTTGTTTCTTGCCATTGTGCTCTACCTTAACTGCCTGCAGACAGATCCAAATCACTGACTTCATTCTACAGATATGTCATCCCCTGATCCCGAGTCAATTTCTCTCTGTGAAAAAATAAGGCATACAGCTTACTACAAAAACCAGCATTCTACACACATGCATAACACACAAAACCAACTTGTGGGGAAAAATGCTATTGGTGTTTCAAGGAAAAATGCAGCAGACACAATAAAGAGGCACTAAAACAAACATGGAGAAAATTACAAAGTAAGGAGCTTTGTAGTTTGTACTTATCACTAGTATTATCAGTGAATAGCTCAAGGAGGATGAGTTAAGCAGGAGACACTGTCCTCTGGCAGGACATGGTGAACTTGGGGCTGCTTAATTTCAAGGTGTAGGAGTTTCCTTGGACAGCTGATGGCTGCTAAGCTGATCAAGAAATATTCTGCTTTTAAAAAATCCAGGTATTACTTTTCAGTTCAGACTAGGATCACTGGATCCTACCCTGAGCCAGTGTATTTCAATCCCCAACTTCAGAGTCAGTTTCTCAAAGGTCAACTTTGACATCACCTTCCAATCTCTGCCTAGGCCTACAACATAGCCTCTTCCCTAAGACTTCCTGACCGAAATGTTGTATGTGTTACCCATTTTCCCCCCACGCACTACATACTTTGCCCATCTCACCCTCCTTGATTCTGAAAAGGCAGTTATACTCATACTTTCAGAAGCCATAGTTAAGTATAGTTTACTAAAATTTCTTTCTTTCTTATTGGCGTCATGAATAAAGGAGAAATTTATCGTCTTGATAGAAACCTACGCTCTCCAAAGGCAAATTATTTCCACTTTCTCCCCTTATTATCAACATCATATTACACACTGTCACGTGTTCGTGACTAGACATGGGTTTTAGACTAACTGGATCTACTGAATACTCGGGACTCATAATGCTCTCACTAACCTCCACATTCTACAAATCACTACAGCATACATTAAGCCTTCTCAGTTTGTTCTGTCTTCACCGGTCACTGCCCGATGACAGTTTCTAACAATGGAGATTTCTCTGCATCTGCGCTAGCAGCCAACCACCAACTACAACTGATGACTTACAATAAACTGCTAACCACAGACTACTGACTGACTCACTTATGGTCAATACACAGCCTTCGCACAGACCACACAGAAAACACTGCTTCCCATGGTTCTACTTTTGCTGCTCCATTATTCTGTCTTTTATGTACCATGTCACAATATAATACTCTACCAATACATCAAATTGTATCCTTACTGTTTAGTACAATAGTGACCAAAGCAAAGCTACTGTATAGCTTCAAGCTTGAACATTACCTTTGATGATTCTTCCTGATCCTGTGTATGCTGAAGGCCAGCACAGAAGTGAAGCATGAGCACAGCCAATGCCTGGACCTTCTCATCTGATTTGCCAATAAGAAACGCTATTCTTGTATGTTCTGACGGGTCCCTGGTTTCCTGTTCTTTCTGGGCCAATTCCATGCGCAGCTGCGTCTCTTCATCTATTGCTGATTTTAACTTGCTAATCTGTTTAACACACAACACTATAACAACACTGGGAAGAAGGGAAGAAGCAGGCAGTTGGGAGTTCTATAACAAAACTGTAAAACCCTCTGAAACTATATGCGGTCCCAGGTCATATGCCCATCTAGCATTAACTATTATCTTCCACTGACAATTTTATGCAGAATCATGACATATTTATACAATGATATAATTTTTACCACTATTTATTCTACCTGTGTTCTAATTACAATAGGTACCTAATATTAATTCAGATGATGACATATCCACAACCAAGTTCAAACAAAACCCCTCATTTACCTATGTAAAAACCCACATTGAATTACAGTTTAAACTTGCAAGCTGTCCCTGTGCCTAATTAATGAGGCACCATACCATGAAGATAGCCGGTCACGGTAGCCAAGCGGTCTAAGGCATGCACTGTCTTCGCTCGCTCGGAAGCCGGGATCGTGGGTTCAAATCCCACTCAGGGCATGGATGTTTGTGCGTTTTTCTGTGTTTGTCTACAGGTAGAGGCCTTGCGACGAGCTGATCACTCGCCCAAGGAGTCCTACCGAATGTGTAAGATCTAGTAAACCGAAGTGAAACGGAGAGTTTCATTGAGGTAGGCCTAGGCCCAAATTGGGGCTGTAGCGCCACAGAAAAAAAAAATACCATGAAGATACATGGTGGGGTGGCGGTAGAGTGCCACATATTCTAAGCTTTGGAGCTAGATGGAAGTAAGATATCAGATTCCAGACCTGCTTACTATATCCCCCCCCCCCAGTACCCACTGGAAAGGGGGCTAACAAGACTCCAGAAACACTCTGGATGCTGCGCACAAGAGAAACTCTCTTGTTCCTTCCTGGACTCAAACTCCAGTTCACTGGCTGTCCAGCCTGTAGCCCAGCACTATACTGACTGAACTATCCCAGCTCTCTTTAATGTTGTACTGTTCAACATTTTACATTCTTCGGTCTATATGCAACACATTGATTCATTTAGTTAAACATTGCCAGTTCACAATGACAAAACCCTCCCAGAACATCAGTATGTAATAAAGTTAAAATTAATCTTAGCATTTCTCGCAAGTACAGTCAACTCTCGATTATCCGGGGGCAGATTAACCGGTTTGCGGCTTAACCGGGACTACTGAGGCTTTTTTGAGGCTTATATGTTGTTTAATATTCATTCACTTTTGTTTCACATGGTGAGTTGCAACACTATTTTTGCACTAGTGTGAACCGAGCTCTGCATTCTTTTGTCCCGTTATGCTAACACAATGTTCTAGGGTAGGGGTGAAAGAATGCAAGGATTTGTGGAAAGTTTCAAGGCCAGATACATCACCCCAGTTAGTTTCTTTGTATCGATCTTCAAATGTGTTAGCAAAATGTCACGGCGTAAAAGGAAGCGTGTTGTGTTAAGTATTCAACAGAAAAAGGAAAATGCCGCGAAAAAGTAAACGACAATACTAAATTTTTTTAAGTGTTAAGTGTGAATATTCGTAAAAAGTGTTGGATGTTGTTGAAGACTGTGATTGAAATAACTAATTCATACTTCAGTGGAATGTAAAAAAAGTATTAAATAGGCCATGAGATGACATAAAAATGAGGTTGAATAAATTTAAATACAGGTAGGCCTATAATATTATGAAGGTACAGTATTACAGTACTACTTTTAATAAAATTTGTCTTAACCGGGTTTTCGATTAATCGTGATTTCCATCCCCACCATTATCCCGGATAATCAAGAGTTGACTGTATAATTCATTACTGTACGTTAAAGGTAAAGTTGTCCCTGTGCTTGACTAATTAACCACTATGCCATGAAGGTGTATGGGGGACTGGACATATAGACCCACATTTTCTTAACCTCGGCACCTGTATGATACATAGTAAATGAAAATGACATGGATCAACCTCAGTATAGTGACCTACAAGGAAATATGACAAATCAGTAATAAGGTTTTCCACGTCATGCACTATCTGAAGATGACCAAAATGGTCCTTATATATAATAGCTTTTAACAACTACAATATATTATATACCAATATAAGTCTTACTGATAGTCCTTTCAATCCAAATTTAATACCAATATACTGAAGACCATTTGAAATTACTGGCAAATGTATGCTTGGTCTCTCACACTTAATCCTTTGTCATTTAATTCCATCACTAAATGCTTAATGCTTTCATGTGTGATTCTAACTCAATTAAGTGCTGCCAATGAAAAAATTTTAATGACCCAAACAATTCACATGTGATTGTCAACTTCAGATCTTGCAACATGCATCAGAGTCCACAGTCCCAGATTAATCATGAATTAGCTTATTCCTGACATATGGAAACAGAATAATATTGTACTTGGCTCCATAAGCTTACATTCCTGTCTATGCATCAAATCATGGGTCTGGCATAATTCTTGTCCTGGTGAGTCTGACTGAACCCCATGCTCTAAAGTTAGACTCACTATAATGTGCATATGAAGAGAGTAATTATACTGTTCTGTACACAGTTAACTGACTACTTCCAGGGAGGAGAACCCTTCTCGAGAAATTAACAGTTGCTCAGCTAATTTAAGAAACTCACAAACTTTATGGAACCCAAAGGTTCATTTCCATGATCACACAAGCCTGCCACTGGATCCTACATGGAGCCAAATTAATCCATTTCACATCCTTACACCACACTTCTTTAATGTTCATCTGAATATTATCCTTTCACCTATGCCTACAGCTTCCAAATGGTTTGATCCCTTTAGACTTTGCAATCAACTTCTTCAATTCAATCAATTTTTCAATACACTTCTCATCACTCATCCATACTACATACCCAGCCCATTTGATGGTTCTTCCATTAATTGCTCTAATAATATTTGGTGAATTATGAAACTCGTCACTATACAATTTTCTCTGTACTCCCTGTTACATGTGTAACTTAACAGACTGTGAAGTAGAACAGTATTGCTGATGGAAATCACCTCCCCAAATACTGACAACAGGGAGCAAAAAGTTGTTTTTGCTTACCATTTTGTTTATCTTGTCTTTGCGTTGTGGGGGTGAGAGACTGGAGTACAGTTCCTTGCCAGTTGTCTTTGCGATAGACATGAGATCATCATCATTGGGATGCTGCAGCAAGTGGTCCAGTGCTGCTGACACATCATCTCCGGCATCACTGTCTAGCAATGAGTGTGGAAACTGGAATGGATTTCCAATTAGGGATGCCTATAACAGAGGGATACTACACACTTAAACAAGCTACAAAATAAGGATACTTGGAATTCAAGCACTATTCCATAAGAATAAAAGCCTGTTGCAAGAATGAGTTACATATTTCAATTTCCTAATGCCGACCCAATATATAGGTTATGAAAGAACTGATAGGCTATTTCACTACAAAAGAATTATCATAGTTAACTTGACAGGCAAGAGTTGCCCAGCTGATTAAAGAAACTTCTCCATCTTTTATGTAACCCAAAGGTTCACAACTGTTTGCAAGAACCAACCACAGGTCCATTTTTTCAGGAGATGAATTCAGTCCACACTCACATAACCTATTTACTCGTAAGATACATTTTAGTATACCCTTCCTGCCTACATCTAGGTCTCAAAAGAAGTCTCTTTCTTCAGCTTTCACAACTAAAATTCTATATACATTTTGCATTTCCTTCATGTGTATTACCAAATAGCAATTATAAAAAGAAACAATTCAGGGAAAAGTGTGTAGTGACACATTCTGAGAATAGAAGACTACAAAATTAATGTGATTTAAATTAAAAGACAGAAGGGTTATAGGAAGGTCTAGGAAGAAAGTGGACTTGAGGACAAGCTGCAGAAGCAACATAAAAATGAAAACGTAAGAGATAGACATGTTCCCTCTATAAAAAAAGAAAAGAAAAAAAAAAGAAAGCAAACAATGTTTAAAATAAAGCATTCTGCATGGCTGTCCAACCTCTTTACATATACACAAATCAGATGCTTTATCTACCAACCAACCTGCATTGCAGGTGACCTACAAGGACAAGCCTTACAAGTTCAATCAGTTTGATGTGGACAAAGGTTAAATACATCATGCATCTTCAGATCTGAGTCTATTAATTATGACATTTTACATTACTAACACTGCTAATAATGATGACATCTACTAAACATGATTCTGAGAAGGTTCAATCCTTTTCTCATATCGTTCACACCCTCCTTTTCTCGGGGGTGTTATTTTACAACGTTGTGAGTAGGTGGCCTATATAGGCCATCCAATAACAGGATGACAAATGAACTGAAAGGATCTGAAAGGAAGCAGTCATGGCTTAATAAAGGTACTATCCCACCATTTGCTTGGAGCAAACAACAAAAATCATGCAAACTGTGTCAGGATAACCAGCGTCCAAGCCAAGACTCAAATGGGGCACAGAAAACAAGTCAAGATCATTACTGCTTATCCTAACCAGCATCTTCTTACTGTCAAACTTTTCTTCAGAAATAAGTGTGTCATCACTGCAGCTTAAAAGGCATGTCATTGAGAACATCATGTTCAAGTCAAATGAATGAGCGAATATGGGGATAGCCTTGACTGGCTCTTGCACCACAACCATTGTGATCTATTGAGCATCGCCCTCTGTTTAACCCTTCAACAATCCTACACTTCAAACAGAGCATAGTATCTTACTTCAAGGGGTGTCTTGATAGCTGCCTGATTCCATGACGTAGTGTCCCAGCTGACAAAATCTTAAGCAAGCTATATCCTCACAATCACATAGGTTGATTCATCTTTTCCAGGCACTGTATCCTGTAAGCAGTCCTGTCACCCACCACAGGTAAGGTAAGGTAAGGTAAGGTAAGGTAAAGCTATCCCTGTAACAGACAGTGAAGGCCCATAGGGCTGTAAGGTGTCAAGCCTCCCACATTTTCTAGACAATCGGCTCACAGATGGTGGTGAGGTTGTTAGCCTAATGCGCCAGCCACCCGTTACCCCCAGAAAGATTCCTGGTACTCATTTCAATTAGAGGTTGAGGTGATCCCAGGGCCATAGTTCGGCTGAAAGGATTAGGTCAACTGAAAAATCCAATGACCTCATTGGGAATCGAATCCACGACCTTCTGGCTTGTAGCATAGTGTTTCAACCAACTACGCTGTGTGCCCCCCATCACCCACCATAAATGGTTTCTATTTAGTTTTATTAGTTCCTTAGTTATTCTAGCAGAGGGCCCTTGTAAATACCCCTCTGCATGTTTTTAGTCCTGTTAAGGGCTCCCAGTACTTTTCATGGTCTCTGTTTTGTCGAGTCCCGGACATCCTTCTTGGCAATCGGCACTCAAATTCCACATGTTCTTTCAGGTCCTACAAAAGGACATTGAGATCCCAATGTTCATGTTTCTTGTCTGAACATGTCCCAGACGTGTATTTAAGATACTTGGAAAATGAAACAGTAAGTGATAAATCACTAAGCATGGCCTGGGAGAACAGAAGAAACAATGAGAGCACAGGCCCCAACAGTGCCCACAGAAATCAAGAAAGGTTACTGCTCAGTTTTCTTAGAATAATACTACAAATTCTTGCACTGTTATTCATACAGAAACCCTTATTTTTATTTACTTATGCTTTATTTAATCACACTGTCAGTAATTAACACTATAGAGCATCCAGCAGAAAGATTTGGAACTCATAAATCATTTTGAAGGAAACTACAGGAAATTGTCACGGAAGATATAGGCCAAACTGATACTGAGCAATGAAAGTCGCCTTTGTTTCTAAGCTGTCACAACTAAACAAGAGTGCTGAGTGTCACTTTCTGTTCCACCTACACAAAATAGCTATTGATGATATGTTCAGAAGATGTCACATTAAAGAGAATTTCTTGATAGTACCAATATTCTTTGAGCTGCAATGAAGGCACACTCAAGAATAAGAGAATGGTGTTGGACTGTCCACATGTTTATCACGAAAATTCTAAACCTAAATCTTCAATCTGATGAAAAAATAAATGGTTTTTCATGAATACTTTATGAAATACAATAATATAAAATCCCCATGATTTGGGCAGACCCTGTACAAATATATAACACAAGAGATCAAGGGGAACACTTTATATTTGAATAATTTTGCTTAAATTAGTCACAGACATTCTAAATTCCTCCTGAGGGCATATAAGAGTAACATTCAATTTACATTAGATAAGATAGTCCCTAGTGGCCCGAGACAGGACACCAGCACCCCACCCAATGCTGTCACCCACCCTACATAAATCAACCCTGAAGATGGAGGCAACATGTACCTCCAAAACATCGGCAACATGGTGTAAATACCCAAGAATTGAAGCAACATCAACAAGTTTATAACAATAAATATTTGTAACATTACACTAGTGATACATGCTATTTGCTATTCCCACTACTTTGTCTTTTACCACCACCACTGCTTACAAAAGCAATGCGTTATGGACTGGCTACAGACAGACCACAATGCAACACTGATTACTGAAAGATCAAGACAGACTATGACATTATCACAGCCCGAAGTAGGAAGTGAGTCAGTAAGTCCAGGCAGTGTCTTTGTAATGGTGTAAGGGGTTTTCACACTTTCAATCATTACCTTACGACTGCCTGCTGGTGAATGCTGCGGGGAGGGAGGGAGGCTACGAGACAGGTGACTAGAGTTAGCCATGGTGGGTGGGGCCAGATTGTTTGCTGAGCCAACCCGCTTCAGACTGCGAGCCTGAGCTGCACTTGCCACTGTTGCCAGCAAACTACCGATCCCACGGCGTTGGCCCTGCCAACACGATGGTGCATGCTCCCTTCATTAAGTGACCAATCAGTGGGTTCTCATTTGCCACAACTTATCAGACAGCATTCATAAAAGGCAAGTCACTGCACTACTGAATTCCACATGCCATAGGTTTTGCTGAATACACAAACTGCTAATCAACATGAACATTAGTTCCAAACTGAATTTTACACACTCAACATTACTGTACAGTCACAATACACTATGATAAGACAGACTCTATGTCATCATGGTGCCATCCCCCTTTTGAACGTAAACTGGCAATATACATTTGGCCCTGGCAGATATATGCATATTGTTAAGGCATTTATGATCACACATAACTGAAATCAATGTATGATACAAGAATGAAAATATACAGTAAACTTTGGTATTTGCATGCTTTTCAAATAAATTCTTTGTGATGTTACATCTCTTACTGATATTGACATTTTTAGGTAGAAACCTACTGCCAGCAGACATAACCAAGGATACACATATCAGAAATGGTACTGAAAAAAGGGAATACATTATCTTTTTTCTTATTCTTCACTAATCATATGCTACATCAAGAACTGCTTCAAATTAAACCCACACATTTTACTGATATACTTATTTATTCATGTCATGTAATACTTCCTGTAAGACAAGCAGTACTTGAGAAATTTTATATTGATATGATTTGATCTTTATACAGAGGCACAGTGGATTGATGTGGGACCAAAATGAAGCTGACTTAAGAACTTTTAACTTAAACTTACTGCACCAAAATTCATTAAAACCTGGCTTGAGATAAAATGTGTGGACACACACAGAAATCAACACACATGATATGAATCTTACACATTCATTTTATGTTCTCCTCTGAATGTGTATTTCATGAAAGGGTTTGTCTTGGTCTGATGAGGAAAACAAAATTAATGATCATAACAATGGTTAACAGATGGATACAAAAGAATATTTCTTCTCTCTGTAAGAGTCAAAATCTAGGACATAACAGGTATTCAAAGTTTCATTACACATATACAATACAACCTGAAAATCAAACTTCTACAGAAATTTGCTCTAAATGGTTCTAAAAATCAAAATTAGAATACAATAGGTTGGAGCATAACATATACAGTCAGAAACACACATAAACACTAGGAAAACACAAAAACTGAGGACTAGCAAAAAGATGAACAACTAATACTCCACCACTGTCAAACTCCGGCAAACTAAGTCAAAGCATTATCTCATTAACAGCAAACTAAATTACAGATCCAAAATGTACAATACATACATGATAATGAAAATGGGAACCAATGCATATATAACTGTACAGTCATGTATGAAAACTGATTGACAGTAAAGACACAGATGATTGGAATATATTTAGAGCACAAAAGTATATACAACAAACATTTTCCATCAAAGATGTTCAAGTGTTCCTCCACACTGCACCATACGGATACCATTCTCAATACATGCAAATACAGTAAACACAAACAAAGTCTTAATCAAAATAGTAATTTCTGACACTAATAGGTGTATGTGTTCAAGACTTCATCCTACCTTGAGCACAAAGGGTTTTCTTGCAAATGCTGTTCAAAGTTTACAATGCAACCTTTGGCATGAGGTTTGACAAACTATGGCTTAGTGTACTAACCAATGAATTGAAGTTGTACATGTAATCCCCCCCCCCCAGATGCAGTAAAATTATAAGCACTGCATTTAGGTTTCTTTTTACATTCCCCACAATCCACATAACTACCAACAATACTACATAAAATTAGTGCAAGTAAAGGTAAAGTTGCCCTGTGCTTAACTAATTAAGCACTAAGCCATGAAGACGTATGGGGGAGTGGATGTACAGATCCACATATTGTTGACCTCAGCACTAGTCAGAGGTGATCAGTCAGCTTCACACCCCAACCATTTTACCCCCAGGGAAAGAACTCCCGGTACCCACTGGATAGGAGGTTGGGTGCACCCCAGAGCTGGTCTGGATGACGTGGATAAGGAGCAGAAATAGTTTAGTAAGTAAAGTGACTATGGACTGGATGATCACAGTTTGATTCCTGGTAGAAGCAGGGAATTTTATCTTTGCCACCATATCCAGACCATCACTGAGATCCACCCACCTATTATCCAATGGTTACTGGGGGGGGCTCTTTCCCCAGGGATAAAGTGGCTGGTGTGTGAAGCTGACTGCTGACCACTGACCTCCATCCACAACTGCGATTATGAATATGTTAAGCTTTACCTCCACTCTCCCTGCAGGCTTTCAAGGGCAAATTTAAAAAGCATAAATTAATGCAATAATTGTCTCCATGAAGAGACTCACATAAACCCAAACAGCCTGATAAGAATGTTTTTATTTCACTCAACTTCCCACTCAAATTTTTCTCTAAATTTTAAAGGATTTTAAAATTAGAACTGAAGATTTTATAAGTGCTAATGTGTGTAACAAAAATAATCTATAAACCAGACAGATATCAACGAAGTAGATGTTGATAATAACAATGAAAGGAACAATGTGTTTTTAAATGTTAAATTTTAAACTAAGTGCAGTGTAACAGCAACGTGACTGTATACACCTGATGATGGCCGTTTGAGGCCGAAACATGTAGTGTAAAGGAGAGCAAGATCAAGGACATATAATATATTGTTTGCACTTGGGACGGAGTTCATATCATTTAACGGACCTGTGTGTTTGAGTGGTGTAAGTGCTTCAGAGAGGGCAGAGAATGTGTGGAGAATGAACTGCATGATCGTTGGCCGCGAACATCCATCACCGAGCCAAACACTGATCGTGCAGACCCGCTTATTCATGAGTAGAGGCGCATCACTATCAAGGAACTTGGAGCAATGCTGTCCATCAGTGTTGGTAGTATAGAAGACATCGTGAAATACCACCTGCACTATCACAAGGTGAATGCACAGTGGGTACCATGCACTTTGACAGAGGTGAACAAAATGGTGCACATGCAAGCTGCCAGTCGTCTCCTACAGCAGT
>NW_019744155.1:36441-36920 GCF_002891405.2 Cryptotermes secundus
AGTATGTTGAAGACTGACATGTGCAAGTAAGTGTTTGGCAATTATGTTTTTTTTTTTAAATCAGTCCTGGTCATATTTGAACCACCTTGTATAACATAAAAACAAAATAATTTGAATTATACACTGATTAAATACAATAACAAAATAACACACTATATACTATACCCCCTTGTTGATGTCTCCACCTTATCGTGGTGAGGGGGTTTGAGTATGCCATGGACTCTGAGAGCTATACCAGCGGTAGCATAGGTACTGGCAGGGCCTCCCTTGCTGGACAGGTCAAAGGGTAGGCATCAGACAAAGAGAGACACCAAAAACTGATGCCGGAAGCAGCATCATCAGTAGCGACTTGAAGCACAGAGCAAATGATGCTTGAGATGGTTCAAGTTCGTATAGCAACAGGCGTGACCAGAGTGGTTTGAACGGCTGCTGTACTGTGATGTGGAAAGCAAATGGAAAAACTACCATATTATCACTTT
>NW_019744155.1:38072-39750 GCF_002891405.2 Cryptotermes secundus
GCAGACCTAGATGGGATTTGGAGAAGTTATATGCTCAAAGACAAAGCATGCAGGAGACCCTAGAAGAGAAACTCGGTGCAACTGAAGGTGAAAGCGGAAATGCTGAAATGCAGTGGAACAGTTAAAGAATGCATGTTAGATACTATCAGTGATTTGGTTGGTAAAGTTGAGAAGATAGCAAGAAAACTCTGGGTTACACAGGAGATGATGAGTAAAATGGAGGAGCGAAGGAAATGGAAGAATGTCAACAATGAAGAAGGCAGGAGGAAATACAGGAGACTGAGGAATGAATTGAAAAGAGCCACAGACAGTGCCAAAAAGGAATATCTTGAGAAGATATGTAATGAGATTACAGAATTTCAAAGAACAGGACGTTATCATTTGATGTACATGAAAACAAAAGAACTACGATGGAAAGAGAAACACGGGATTCAAAATATTGGCATCGAAGACTCCCAGGGGAATAGAATAGTAGATCAGAGGCAAGTGCTGAAAATTTGGGAAAAGTATATTACAGAAGTATATGATCAACCTAATCGGCCAGAAACATTAGAAGTTGAACTGGAAGAAGAAGAAGATACAGACGAGAAAGGACCATATATTTTATAAAGTGAGGTGGAAAAAGCTATCAGGGAAATGAGGAAGGGAAAGTCTACAGGAGATGATGATGTACCTGGAGATGTGCTCAAGTTACTGGGAGAAGGTGGCCTGAAAACACTGACAAAATTAATGAACACCATATATGAAATTGGAGAGTGGCCCAAGGACTTTACAGAAGTTACAATGATTGCCTTAAAGAAAAAGACAAAAGCTACAAAATGCAGCGACCATCGCACAATAAGTCTTATTGCACATACAGCAAAGATAATAGCAAAGATACTTAAAAGAAGAATTGAAAGGAAAATAGAGGATGTACTTGGAGAAGATCAGTTTGGATTTAGAAGAGGAAAAGGAACCAGGGATGCAATTGGGATGATGAGAATTATAGCGGAACGAACTTTGGAGATAGATGAAGAACTGTGTGTTTGCTTCATAGACTGGCAGAAGGCATTTGACCGGGTAAACTGGACCAAATTAATGCAGATCCTGAAAGAAACAGGTATCGATTGGCATGAAAGAAGATTGATTAGCAAATTGTACATGGATCAGAAAGTTAGAGTACGACTGGACAGGGGGGAGACAGGAAGTGTGCAGATTGGAAGAGGAGTTCGACAAGGATGCTGTTTATCACCAATTCTGTTCAACTTGTACAGCGAATGCCTTACCAAGGAAGCTCTGGATGGGCTCGGTGACTTCAAAGTAGGAGGGCAAATTATTCAAACTGTGAAATATGCAGATGACCTTGTGTTAATGGCTAAGGAAGAAACTGTGCTACAGGGCATGATTGATAGACTAATTGAAATTGGAAGGTGCTATGGCATGGAAATGAATGTGGAGAAAACAAAAGTAATGAAAATTTCGAGACAACCAACCCCACTAACAATAAACATAGACCAAAAACAAATGGAGAATGTGAAATGTTTTAAATATTTGGGTAGCCTGTTAACAGATGATGCAAGGTGTACTAGTGAAATTAAATCCAGGATTGCCATGGCAAAATCTGCATTTAGCAAGAAGAAGAATCTTTTTACCAGCAAACTGGACTTAAATTTGAGGAAGAAACTAGTGAAATGCTACA
>NW_019744155.1:40028-40749 GCF_002891405.2 Cryptotermes secundus
GTGACGAGAAGACGAGGAAGAAGACGTAAGAAGATGCTGGATGACCTTGGGGACAGAAGAGGATACTGTCATTTGAAGGAGAAAGCTCTAGATCGCATTAAGTGGAGGAATTGTTTTGGAATAGACTGTGGACCTGTCATCTGACAGATTACTGATGATGATGATGATACTAAACAAATTTTACATATAATCCTAACTAACAAGATGTTAACAGGCAAGGAAAAGCAGTCATAACACATAAAACAAAAGATAATCATGACCAACATAAAAAATAAAAACTTTGTAGTCAGAAAAATTTTAACACAAGAAGGAAGAACACAATGAGGCTGAACATCACAGTCCAGTGGTTGGCAATTCTGCTTCATATTCACTAGATGTCAGTCTTCAATCTTGTCCTGCAGATTGGTTATGACAACTACAGTATTTCATGAATTTTCTTAAAGTATCTAAGCAAATTCTTGGATAGCACCTTAAACCGTTTCTTTCCATGTAATTCTCAGTTCACCATTCATTTGTTGCTATGCATTAGTACGTATCTATGCAACTGATAAACTGCTGTTAAATAACATATTGTGACGTGCTGAGCTATGGATGACGCCCCTCCCCCACCCCCCGCCAGCCGTGATGCGCCGAGCGAAGCCGAAGCGAGCCGATGTTAGCCAAGTCCTAGCATCCTGGTCGCTAGGCAACGCAAGTCAACAGCGGTGACGTCACCAAGTCG
>NW_019744155.1:40780-57479 GCF_002891405.2 Cryptotermes secundus
TAGCAACAAGGGTGCCTATTACGTGGCCGTATTGTCCGATCGAGGCTACATAGGGAGAAGCGAAGGCTATTCACAGTCAGTTGTACTGTAACAGTCGCCGAGTCCAGTTGTACTGAGTCAGTCAGTGAGTCCTGGAGCTACCGCCGAGTTAGCCAGCAACTAGTCAGTTGTATTCTGGCATTTGGAGTGTACTAATTGTGATACTGCAGATAGCAGTAATCGTAAATCTGTAATTTGAGTGATTGTAAGTGCGAATGTGAAATAAAATTCGCTACATCGAATACATCGAGAATTTATTTGTCGCGATATACGCCCGATACGCGACAATATGCTAAACTGCACACTTGGAATTATATGTACTCACTTCATACTACAAAATGCCTAAAATGTGGTAACCTGGTAAAAGCTGTCCTTGTAAGTGACCATGAAGGCCCATAGGGTTCTAAGACATTGAGGCCCCCCCATATTTTCTAGACATCGGCTCACAGATGGCAATAAGGCTGTCAGCCTTACACACCGGCCATCCTTTACACCCCAGGATGGTTCCTAGTACTCATTTCTGTTAAGAGGCTGAGTCGACCTCAGGGCCATAGTGCAGCTGGAAGGATGAGGTAAACTGAAAAATGCACCTCATCAGAACTCGAACCCACAACCTTCCAGCTTGTAGCGTTGTATCTTCAGCAAGCACGGGGTTTGCCAGAAATATTTAACTTTCTGTATTTGTACAGCTGCCAGTAAAAATGGAGTCTGTCATATTCCTTGGTATTGGCTCTTATTATCATGATCAGACCTACTGATGAACACATAACAATGTAACTCCAGGGACTGACCTGAGGAGTCCTGTCTCCATTGTCTGCTGCTGTTGTGATTATTTCTGGCTGTGCTGATGCACGTCTCACCTGGGTGGGTGGTACTAACAATTCTAGGCCTCGTGTCTGACCCACATCCTCTGGCAGGGCTGAGGCCCGTCGGTGGCTTCCATGAGGAGTGCACACTGTACCCATCTGACACTTTGTTACACACTTCTTATGGCATGTCATTGCGCAGTCACGACACTGCACTGCATCTTTCAGCCAGATCTGTGTTAACACGCAATTCATAAAATTATCTCTAATGACAGAACTACCACTGAACTATTGCAACAACTTGCTAGATTGGTCTGCCCAGTGTGGGCAAGCCAATAGGAACTCCTGTTTCCTATATAATCTGAAATTTCAGCAAGCTGACTGCTCTGCTTGTTATTCGTTACTTCATGCTGGTTCCTTGCTTGGCTTATTGATGGGTGTCAGCACCATAGATAGTAGTTAGCCGTGAGCACAGAAGCAGGCTGTTACAAGCTGCTACCTAGCAACGATTAGTGTAGATATAGCAAGTAGGCTGACAAGACTTAGTGTGTGCTGTCATGATTTGTGAAGTGTATAGATCAGTGACAGTATTATAATTATTTGTAATTACAAGTCATAAGCATTCAATAACTCCAATTACCAATCCAAACCCATGTCCAGCCATTAATACATGACAATATTAAGAGGAACCTTTAATTTTTATGTATGTGATCTGTAATGTTTTCTCCTAATATGTACACTCCTCGAGGATGGTCTCGTGAGGCTCAAACATGTCAGGGAATTAATACAGTAAAAAATAAACCAGATATACTTAGATGGTGATTTACATTTGACTCTAATGGAAATCTGTTCCCAACACAGTGCAATCTTATATAAAAAAATATGTGTAAAAACATTTGATGTGCCAGCCTGTGTAATAACAGGAAATTTTTTAGCATTACCTTCTTTCCACAGAATTCACATTGTGTTGTTCTGTGGAAATGCGTTCTGATGAAGTCATGCTGCTTCTTGCCCGCCTCCTGATTCTGTTCTGGCCTCGGAAGCAACAGTTGGGTTGAGGAAGGTACCAGCTTAATTGGACTCAAAGTTGGTCTGGATGGGGGACCACCAGTCTGTCCCATATACAAAAATGATAGCAAGATGTCACCATAGCACAGACATGGCTCAAACCCTGAATGCCCAGATAGCACATGGTTACAGCTGAAAAGAAGATGGGACTATGAGATCCATGCAAGGGAAAGAATCCAATTACACAACCCAGAATGTGACAGAGGTCATCAAACATAATGAGAGGGAATGCAGTGCAGCCACATCATACATGCATTTAACTCCTGTGAATTTAACCATATGCACTTTCCAATGAATAAATAAGCAGTGCAGGCAATTCCGTGTGCCTTGCTACTCAGTGAACACAAGACCAGAGAGAGCATAAACCATGACTTTACCTCAGTTTCCACGTATCTCTGACTATCCCAGACACTAGCTGTCAGGGGAAGAGACTAATCATAAAAATATCCAGGATGAGTGGTGAGAGATCAGGTTTACTGTTTTTTTAATCTTTCATTCTTCTATCTCTCTCCCCCCTGCTTTTTTATGCAATTAAATACATAATTACTGTACATGTTACTTGCACATGTACCCTTTATTACATACATTATAAGCATTACAGGGTATATACAAACACAGTACTCTATAATATTATCTATATTTATAGATCAATGCAAGTGTCGTTGTTTTATTGACTGGTGCAATTTTGTATATGCATGTTGATGTATCTGTATTCAATAGGTCTATTTCCACATCCCGCTTTGTTAACCTGTATGGATATACTCGTATATGGAAAAATAAAGAATGAATGAATGAATGAATGAATGAATTAGGGGTTTTCAAGGTTAATTCTGGCAACATGGGATTTTGAGTTTATACAATCTTTACAATGTAACCCCCCTTGCATGATGCAACTCCACTGCATATGGGGTATTACAAGACTTATTACTTTGTTCATAATGAAAGCTATGACATAAATTAAGCATGAAATTATTGTTAATAAAACGAAAAAGCATTCGCAATATTCATGACAAAACTTTACTGAATTTCGCCGGAATTTTGTCATCGTACTATGACATGACATCTGAAAGACAGAATAGTGGAACAATAAAAGAGGCAGCTGTTGCTATGCAACGGCATGTTAAACATGTTCCATGGTAACACATAAACATACAACAGCAGGGAGTCAGATGTCAGAGTTGGCAGTCAGTGAGTGTCGAGTTGCACTAGATGCTGCTACCAAGCAACGACTAGTGAAGACATGGCAGACTGAGAAGTCTTCATGATTTGCAGAGTATGTAGATTAGTGAAAGTGTTACAGTTATTTGTAGTTATGAGTTATAAGCAACAAATAAATCCAATTATCAATCCAAACTCCATGTCTAGTAACTGACAACACAAACAAAGAGACTTAAACAAATTCCAGTGTACCAAATCTTGTTTTGAAATTTCACACATGAAGTCCTCACGCCAAAGGAGACAAAAATAAAATATATTCTCTGTCAGAAGTGACAAAATAATTTGTTTTCTATTTTTTTTTTATGTATATCACAGAATAATCGATTCAGGTCACCTGCTAAAACTGCACAGCTTGCGTTCCTCCACCTTGTCATGCAGTTCATCCTAATCATCTTCATTGCTATGTAAACAGTCTTGATGTGCATTAACCTTTATGAGTCGAAAGACACCGTATGGGGACCTTTAAAGTAAAGCCAAGTGGCCGAAAGACACCATATGGTAACTCGCAGTCCACGCGTCCACACAGTGTTTTAAAATCTAATTTTAAGATAGAAATTCTTGTTCTACTTATGTTATTTTTGGACACCAGCTTTACAAGTATACTGTCTTCCCTCCTGCATCATGTAACTGAATGTTGCATGTGACTGAATGCAGAGTCCGAAGTCGCAATTCATGCACTTTGTCCATATGTAACTCTGTTTTCCACGGGAAGCACACACACGCAACATCTGTCTCGTATTAGCAGGAAGTAGGCCAGTGATGGCGAGTGGTCTCCTCTATTCGTAACACTTATAAAACATCACAATTTCAACTATGCACCATGGCCCCATTTCGCATGGAAGAAGCCGAAATTGAGAGGCCGCTCGTAGATCACACCATTCAGAATGCGAACATAATTTCTGGACACCAGCTTTATAAGTAGACTGTCTTCCCTCCTGCATCATCTAACTGAATGTTGCGTGTAACTGAATGCAGAGTCCGACGTCGCAATTCATGCACTTTGTCTGTATGTAACTCTGTTCTCCATGCGCAGCACACACATGCAAAATCTGTCTCGTATTAGCAGGAAGTAGGCCAGTGATGGCGAGTGGTCTCCTCTATTCGTAACGCTTATAAAACATCACAATTTCAACTATGCAAAATGGCCCCATTTCGCATGGAAGAAGCCGAAATTGAGAGACCGCTCGTAAATCACACCATTCAGAATGCGTTACAGTTTATTCTGAAGGGACGTGGAAGCAAGGGGAATGAGGGGTTATTCCAAGAAAAGTGCCTCTGTGTGGATAGTCCAACATACGAGGTGTGTTCAGGAAATAATGGGAATTTTAAAATTTCGCNGAGTGCCTCTGTGTGGATAGTCCAACATATGTGTATAAACAGGCAGAGTTTCATAAGGACAAAGTAGGATAAGAACTCGCCCATACTTGTGTATAGAGGAAGCTGATGTGACTGGAGAATGTGCAGTACAAACAAACTTCCTCCCCTTTCGCCAGATAAGACATAGTAAGAGAGAATGTCAGCAGCATGCATTTATACTGCAGAAACGTTTTGTGCATTTTTGTGGACAGACACTCAAAATTGGGGAAATTTTTTTTTTGAATCAATGTAACAATTTTTACAGATTCTAAACTCTGTAAATTACACTATCTGATTCTATATTCTTTCTAGATAAAAGTAGCGTTTATTTCGTTCGTTTATCACAAAAAATGTAGAAATCACAGCATTTTCAGTAACATGACTACAATATTTATTACTCTACAATGGCGGGCATTTAAATTAACTCTGGCCCGCGGCCATTATTGGAATTTAAATGGCCCATCTCTTAAAGGTTAACAGAAACTATAGCATGCGCTTCAAAATTTCTACAAAATCTACAAAACTTGAAATTTTAATATAACTCGCCTCATGGCCATGTGAGGCTCTGGAGGCAGGAGAAAGTAGCTCTTGATGTGGTGTCCAAGTTTCGTTGCACAGCACTCAGAAGCAATGGATGATAATGGTATGCTGATGTGACCCAGTAACACATCGCGATCCCCTCTGCCTGTTGGCTTTGTGCCATTCTCAGACTTGCTCCACGCACTCACATTTAGATACCGGTGGTTTTCATGGATTTGGAATGTCACTGATTCATCAAACAAGACTATCTGCAAAAACATATACAAAAATGTCCAGCTTTCACTTATTGCACATATTGACACTGAAGCTTTGCACATACATCACTCAGCTGTTCCGTAATAATGTGCCATCAGCTTCAGGTCTTAGTGCAAGAGCCAGACTAATCATCCTTGAACTGTTACGGAGAAGGCAGGAAATCTTCCATGGCATATCTGATAGTACTGACTCAGCATTCTGTTAGAACTGAGGATTTCTATATGCAACTGCTATTTGGTGTTAAGTTTAAAAAACTTTGCTAATGGTAACAGAACACATAAATGTACATACTTCAAGCTTAAACAAGCACTGTAAGATACCTTGTTACCATTAGCAAAGTTTCCCCCCAACCCCCCAATACTTCAAATTTTGTAATTTCTAACCACCTGGAAGACCCAGGTGAAGAGTGGAAGATGATTAGGGTGGAAGGGGGTGTGAACTGGATTTGACTGGCTCAGGTTACAAACCAGGAGTGAAGTTTCGTGAACACAATAATGAACCTTCACCTTCCATACAAGGTGCGGGATTTCTTGCCTAGCTGATCGAGTATTACCTCTCAAGAAGGATCTGAATTATGGAGTTAGTTGCATATGCACTATTTGGAAACAGTCACTATAAGAATTAAAATCATTTCAGGTAAATGTTGATACCTGGTCATGAGGCAACTCCTTGGTCTTGCTGATTTGCAAGTAATTTTCAGAAGTGGTCACATCTATATCATCTCTATCGAATGAACCTTTGGAATCCTTTGTTTTATTAACAGGTAATGCAGGAGGCTTGTGTTTGTGTTCTGGGCTTGAATGAGCAGATCGACAGAACAAACTGGGTCTTTTTGCTGGAGAACCTGTAACATTTCAACCAATATCAGACACAGTACACACTGTAAATTGTTGCAAGAAATAACCTTCAAGATCTAAGTATGGAAGTATGGTTACTTCATAATTTTACGATGATGTATCAGTGGCTGAGGTCAACAACACCAAAACAGATATGGTAAGGCGACTAAGAATGGTGACTCAGGAGGAATGTATGTACGAAAATGTGAATTTTAACTGGTTGAGTAATTCAATGGTGAAGATATACTATAAGAGAAGGAACATCAAGAATTACACGAAAAATTACTAACCTCAAAATATTTCAATCAACAAAAATAAAAAATAATCAAAGAATCATACTTAGATAAAAATACAGTGTGGGAACATCCCACACATTAACGCACGGTTTCTCCACTCTAACAGACAGCACTCACTCCTAGTCAACATCACATTGCCACACGTTGCTGCCACCAATCATATTTATACAGCACTCGATATCCAGCCCACCTGTAGATCAAGATCACTACCCAATCAGTGCTCACAATCGCAACTGCAAGTTTAAGCTCCACCCAGCAAGCATGGTATAAAAGCGGAGCCCAAAGCTTGCAATCATCAGTGATCAGATTCAGTTCAGAGCGATCAGTCATCAGATCACATTCAGTTCAGTGATCAGTCATCAGAATCGTGAGGTGTTCACTGCACCAAAGACAGTTGCCGCAACTCTCCAGCAACAACGGTCTACTACCAGACAGCTAACGTAGTTGCCACAGCTCTCCAGCAACCACGCTCTGTGACCAGGCAGCTAATGTAGTTGCCGCAACTCTCAGCAACCTCGCTCTGCGACCAGGCAGCTAACGTAGTTGCCGCAAATCTCCAGCAACCACACCGTAGGCAGCAGTTCCTACAGGCGCATGCAGCACCACATTACCAGCTGGACAAACCAGCTGAACAGCCATAAAGACTTGGTCTACTACAAAGGAGCGTTCAACCTTCTGGAATATAACTCTGCATAGTCCAGTGATAATCAACAGACATTTCAAAGGAACATAAAAAAAATGTAAAGCTATTACTGTAACAGGCCATGGAGGCCCACAGGGTTGTGAGACACTGAGGCTCCCACATTTTCTAGACAGTCACCTCACAGATGGTGGTAAGACTGTAAGCCTTACACACCTGCCACCCTTTACGTCCAAGAAAGATTTCTGGAACTCATTTCTGTTAGAGGCTGAGTCGACCCCAGGCCAATATTGTGGATGGAGAATTGAGTAAACTGAAAAAATCCAACGACCTCATAGAGAATCGAACCCGCGACCTTCCGGCTTGTAGCACAGTACCTCAACAAACTACACTACTACGTCCCCTTCAGAGGAACATATCATGTCCATTTTCAAGGTAAAAGAGTAAGTCTAGCAGGAACCAGCATGAAGCAGGCAAAAACAGAAAAAACTGGGTGCAGGATAGACAGATGCATATAGGCTAGGAGGGAACTTGCAAGACAGCAAGTCTCCTCACATAGGTCTCCTTGAGAAACAGTGCAAACCAAAAGGAAGCAAGAGAAGAGTAACTACCTTGGACTACTGTGACTTGCACACATGGAACATAAGTGATGGATCATAATTGTGTGCGATAGGCACAAAAACGAAGAGCATGCAAGAAAAGTCACATAGGGACATGAATACACATTGTAGGGGGGATAGGGGGATACGAAGAGCAAGATATGGCAAACACAGAGCTAGGAAAGAAAAGGAAGCCCTAGGGTTGATGGGAGTCTGGAAAGGGTAGAATTCTGCAAAGAATATCATGATAATTTAATAAATATCTTTACTCAATTCCAGTCCTATGCCACGGTTCATCAACCATCACAATCACAGTGAGAAAAAAACAGAAGTTATTGGGTTGTAACATTATTTCCCATTCTGTATGAAAATTATGTTAAAAACTACATTTTTAATGTTCTCCATGCCAAATTTCAGCACCAAATGTGCAGCATTAATATTATTCAGACCTTAGTACCTCAGAAGTTTACATGGTTGTCAAGTCGGTAATGTTGGCAGTGACAAACCAAAAAGTAAGAATGTGGGACTGCCTCCAGCAACAGCATAATGTCTAGTCCAGATTTAATCACAATCTGCCAACTGCTTATGCAGTTAATATTCGCATGTATGTGCATGTAAGCATCACACTCCTTGTAAAATAATCAAATGACATTACAAATGAAGAATTTCACTGTTCATTTGTGAGGACAGTACCTGGCAAAGAAGCGGGACTTGAGCTGCTACTGTCACTCTCCGTTTTGTCCCCAGAGCCTCTGCGATGTCTGAGCCCAGAGTGGCCAAGTACGGGAGAACCAGGAAGGGATAGCTGTCCATCTGTGTTTGAGATGTGACCAAGCTCTTCTTCATCTTGCTAGAAACAAAACCTCTTGATTAAAATGATTCTTGTAGGATTTGAGGTTCCTGCAGTGGTGGTTATGCACAGTTCTATCATCTGGGATATAATGCTACGTAGTACACTAAAAGCCAGCCAGTATTTCAGAGGAACATGTCGCCTCCATCTTCAGAATCGAAGCATACGCAGGCAAGAAACCAGTATGAAACAAGTAGCCGGATGAAGATCGAGGTGACATGTTCTTCCAAAATGTCTGTTGACTTTCTCAACAGACTACAAGGTGTTATATCCCACAAGACAGAACTCCTCAACAATTATTTTTTGTGACTGAATAACAATAAAATACCTTGGTAAACATATATTAAAGTCCAATCTTTAAAAAGCATCATTACAAAATTATTATGGTTTTTACGAGTTACAAATCTTAGTCAAAGACTAATGAATCACACAATACCAAAACTAAACATAAAAACTTAGAATTTGGTAAGGAAGTAACTTTTATCTCCTTTATTATTCAGCATACCAGTGTTTCTGAGCTAAATATATCTACATATCACCCTGCAAATGTATTTGTGTACTTTCCTAGGTAACTTTCCTTCAGATATACATGTGTGCGCACACTCTATTTAGCCAGCTTTTACTTACACATTTACATATGTGCATACTCATCAGAGAGTTGAATTGAAAGTTCAATGTAACAAATGTCCACGCAAAGTTATAAGAATATTTACACATGTTAAATTGATGATCCATGACATTACTGTTTAAAAGTTTCAGGGGCAAAACTACCAACCTTCATAATGTCTTTATCTGTCCTTTCAGAAGGCTGAACCCTCAAATTAAGCTGCCTCTCCACACGAATAGTGAACTTATCTCCAGTTCCCTTGATGATACGTGCAGCTTGTGCCATGGATGTGATACGTTTCCCATCCACAGCCACCACAATGTCACCATGCCTCACATCAGCTGCACTGGCAGGAGATTGTGGCAGCACAGTATCCACCAGAACACATGCCTGGTAGCGTTCTGCAACAAACTCCTGCTTGAACACCATGCCGAGTTGCTGGAACGGGTTCTTAATGAGTGTGAGGTCCAGGGTCATAAAGCTCGATGTTTCAGACTGAACCATCTCAACCCATGCCGTTGAATCTGAAACATGCCAGCAGAAGTATCCAGAGTCAAAATGAAGACATGTTTCAACTCAAGCTACTTAAATGCAAAAATGCCAACATATACAGGTTGTCCCAGGAGGAATGTGCCAAACTTCGGGAGGGTGTTCCTTATGTTAAAGTATGCCGATATAACCCAAAACACCTATGTCCAAAATTGAACAGTTACAGAGATACTGGCCCGAGAAAAGTGTGGTCTTCTGGCGGGTCCATGCACTGTACTTGTCAGCTGAGACGTCTTATCTATGTTTGTCCTTGAGTGTGGTGATTCACACTAGCCGTAAGCTCATGTGCTACATACAGAGTACGTTGCGGCCATGTCGTGAATGGTTGGTAATTAGTTGTGCAGAGTTGCTGAAATGCCTTTTGTGTTTTCACAAGTGGAATATTGTGATATGCATTTTGTGTGTGGATTTTGCGGTGGCAATGCACATGCTGCTGTTGAAGAATACCAAAGGCGTTTTCCTGATCGAAGGATTCCATCTCGAAGTGTATTTACGCGAATTCACCAGACATTGCGTGATACTGGTTCTCTTCCGAGTGTTTCTGTGCAGTCTGAAAGGGAGGATGTACGAATGATAAACACACGAGAGAACATTCTTGAGATGGTTCAGAGAAGTCCGTGTCTGTCCACTCGTAGAATGGCCTCTCGCATCGGTGTATCACGTATGCAGGTGTGGCGAACTTTACATGATGAAGAGTTGTATCCTTACCATGATCAAAGGGTACAACATCTGGAACCAGGCGACCATGCACAGCGTATGGATTTGTGCCAATGGATAAAAGCTCATCCCAAACTGTTAAGCGTCATTTTATTCAGTGATGAGGCGTCTTTTACGTGGGACGGTGTAAATAATTTACGAAATGTGCATACATGGTCCCATAATAATCCACATGAGATAATGGAAACGAAATTCCAAAAGAGATTTTCCGTGAATGTACGTTTAATACAGTTATGTAGTCGGCTTATACCAGTATGCGCAGTCAGCCATGTTACGTCAGCGCTTGCCAGTGATGTGTCATGTATAGTGCTTGGAACCCTAAGGACAACTATGACATGGCGTGCGAGTTTCTTTGTAGTTCAATTTAATGGCTTCATGTCACTTACAAGTTAGTTTGATGTTACGTACATTATTAACATTACAGAAACCACATGTTCCTGCCAGTTTTAATATGTATTTTGTAATAAACAAGTGTGTAACATCTGTCAAAGTTTCACACTTCTCTGGCCATTATCTCCGTAACCGTTCAACTTTGGACATAGGTGTTTTGGGTTATATCAGCATACTTTAACATAAGGAACACCCTCCCGAAGTTTGGCACATTCCTCCTGGGACACTCTGTATAGTAAGATCTAGGATACCATGAAGATACGAGACTAATAAAAAGATCTTAACATCCACGTACATTACGTCTATACATAAAGGTTCTAAGCAATAGAGATAAAAAGCTGAAGACTTTCTTGCTTTAATGTAACAGCCACATCAGCTCAAAGTGTTGAGTCTCAAAGGTACCAAACAAGACACATTCACAATTGATTCATTATGTGATTTCAGTGTTTCCGTTCCTCTATCATTCTGCCTCAACTTCTGTCAGATGGCTAGAAATGTGTATGAGTATGCCAATAAATATACTGTATTTCACAGCTGGCAAGAAACACACTAAAAAATAATGCAGCAAACTAAAATGTACATGACAGAAGTGCCATCTATGTTTGCTAGAACACTGGAGGTTATATAGTAGCTTGGCTTCAAACTGTAGCCAGGAATGAGGACAGAGACTGCACTCTGTGGACCAACCAAATACTTAATTATTTACAGTTCACTGTAAAACAACTATATTCATTGTTAAATTAATATTTGATTTTTTGTAAATTCCTTTTACAAATTATTCTGTTAAACATCATTTTTTCATTATATATGGACAAATACCGTCTTACGTGCAACAATTTTATTGTAGTTTTTACTTCTTTTTCCTCCTCCACACTACATGTTTCGGCCCTAAATGGCCATCATCAGGTGTGTATTACTCACGTAGCTGTTACACTGCTTGTTAAAATTTAAAATCACCAGTCTTTCTAATTGTATAAAATCTTTTTTAATCTACACGCGTCAATTTGATTTTTAAAATAGCACTTTTTAAAACTTTAATTCAAGTTAAAATGTCTATAAGATCTCCGTTCTCTTTCTTTTTCAAATTTTTTAATTAAAATTTTTCAGGGTACATGCCCTATATCTACGGTGCTGCAGCGGCCATTTCTTGTTTTTATCGCTGTTCATGTGTTGTTCTGTGTAGGCGCTCTCTGTGTGTGTCGCTGCTTATCTTTAATACATTTAATTAAAGAAGGGTTAACAAGCAGTGTAACAGCTACGTGAGTAATACACACCTGATGATGGCCATTTAGGGCTGAAACATGTAGTGTGGAGGAGGAAAAAGAAGTAAAAACTACAATAAAATTGTTGCACTTAAGACGGTATTTGTCCACATATATTGTGCAAGTGTAACAGGATGCTGAAATATAATATCATTTTTTCATATAATATACTTCCAGCTATAATGCAACTTATTATTGTTCCCTTTCCTTCTCACAATATGTTTCAGCCATATACGGCCATCATCAGGTGTCTCTAACTCGTTGACATTGTTGCACTGCAACCACCTTCTTGTATCACATGTGAATGTGATCTCTCTTAACTTTAAAATAAATGGACCTTAATTAAAATCAATAAAACTAGTTAAAACTGAGTTAAATTTTGATATTTTGCTTGGGGTCATCATCATCCATTCATCCAAATGACACTGTTTAAAGTCTCCTTGATTGGATTTATTTGCACAGCGGTATGGGTGTGTGTGTGTTATTGTGTAGTTCCCAAGTATGTTGGTGTAGCCATCATCTGCAACATGTAAAGAACATATTACTGATATTGTTAATTTTGCTATATATTTCGTGTCCTTCTACATTAGTTTACTCATGTATCATTTGCCAACAGACTAAAGGCTACAAGTGAAAACAACAATACAAACAACATAATGCTCACCAACAGCAAGTGAACAGTAGATGTCACCTTCAACAAGATCTGCCATGAGTCTAGTGACCTCAATAACAGTTACTTGCAATGTTCCAGGAGGGCATGCTGTTGCCTCCTCCAACTCTTCCCCTGGCTCTGACTTAGGGAAAAACGGTTTGTAGCGCAGTTTGTAGTTTGGGAGTGTGTGCTTCTTCTTCAGTGACCTGCGAATCTGCACCCAATCCAGTGTGTCAGTCAGTTTGAAAACACGGGAACATAAAAATAATTAATCTAACAGTTCAAAACGGGTTTAAAGAGTTCTCATACAGAGTGTCGAATAAAAACAATAATAAATAAATCCACCAAGCAGAATTCTTGCAAAGCTGATAGTATCTTCACTTAGTATGAAACCGCAAAATTTCGTTACTTCATTCACAAAGGTCCATCACTGGGACCTATTCTGATCCAGCCCAAAACCTCCAACTTTATTTCTTTAAGCAGGTTTCAAATATAATGTATTTTTTCCATTACGTACACTGTGCCAAATAATCCATCAAAGTATAAAGTCCAGTGAGATATTCACTAACACACCAGTACCAGTTTCGTAAGGTCGGAGGTTGTTATCGCCACCCACCCCCCAAGGGACAAATGTCCCTTGCCAGCCATACACACACTTTATTCAATACATTCACAGCTTCCCTTCATACAGACAATATCCTCCATTAGCAACAAGAGAACACACCATTCCACAATTACAAGAAAAGAAAGAAAGGTAAAGCTATCCCTGTAATAGGCTGAAAAGGCCCATAGGATTATGAGATATTGAGGTTCACACATTTTCTAGACAATCGGCTCACAGATGGCAGTGAGGTTGTCAGCCTTACACGCCGACCGCCTTTACCCCCAGGAATATTCCTGGTACTCATTTCTGTTAGAGACTGAGTCAACACCAGGGCCATAGTGCAACTGGCAGGATTAGGTAAATTGGAAAAAAATCCACCTCATCGAGACTCGAACCCATGACCTTCCAGCTTGTAGCATAGTGCCTCAACCAACTATGCTACTGCATGCCCCCACAATAACAAGTAACCCACTTAATATAGAAATATGATATTCAGTCCAAATGATGGTTATAGACAGAGAAGTACACTGTAAAATCTCTTAATAAGCAACATTTATGAAATGATTAGAAATGTGTATACGCTTTCCCACTGAAGAAACCCAAAGTGGGACAATATAACAACAAACAGGATCAGCACAGTGGTAATGAAAATAGCACGGGAGACACCCAACTCCACAATTCATTGAGCCTACAGCTATGCACACCTTATACTGTGCAACCACTAGATCAGGAGCACAAATATACTTATAAGTCAGGTAATGCTCTCACATCTGTGAAGCATGCTGCCTGCATATTACAAGTTTTGTTCTAACTTTCAGTGTTCATTGTGTAACATGCCTAATATTACTTCAAGAGTAACATCTTGTGAAACATATTTCTTTGCATAGTGAACCTGTCCCCACAGTTGTCATTTTTTCTGCCTCTTCTCAGGTGTTCTCCTTTCTTGTTCATGTCCAACTTAATTATATAATTCTTCATTTATCATTCTGTCAGCTCTCAACAGAGCCATTTGTCACTGATATCTATCATGAAATAAATTAGGCTTTTAAATCTCACACACTATAGAAAGCAGTTTCCTCAGCTCCAAATGGCTTGTATAAGGAAACTGCCTTCAAACTGTGAATGCGTTTAGATACAGGTATTACCTGACTGACTATAATAGATGTGATCTGCGGAAGTGGACGACCTTGGAACTGGGACTCAACTTGTAGCTCTAGAACTGGATCACCAAAGAAGCTAAAGGACCAATGAGTGTATGGATGTCGTGTAAACTGCAGCCTTGCTTGACCTGAGAGGTGATTAACTGCAAACAGGAACACATAATACTTCTATCTAAAATATGGATCTCATTCAGCTCAATCTCCCATCCCCTTCCTAGAAACATAGAATATAAAGCTTATAAAATTGTAATTTTATATGGTTGTAAAACTCAAACAATGAAGAATGGACAGAGACTTTCTTTAAGGAGAATATGTGCACATAACAGATGAGAACTATAAGATATGTACAGAAACAGAAGTCTCATACAAATATAAATCACTCCGTCCAATGTGACCTGTAAGTTTTTTACTACGTGAAAACTTAACACCCTTACATGTTTCGGTCTCTGTGGACCATCTTCAGAGGGCAAACATCACTACAAATAGGAAACCACCATCACATAAATTGTTTAGACGTAAAGTACGTACACTTATATGCTACAATACATAGTACACAAAATAGAACATTTCACAAACACAGCAGTTTCCTGGGAATGTAAAGTTTTTTATAAAATTGTATAAAATTTCTTGATGCTAATTAAAAAACTTTGTGGATTGTCAATAATTAAAATAATTAAGTCTCATAATTTGAAAGGTGATTAAATAATGAAATATGAAACAGGCTAGATTTTCAGCAGCCACAGATAAAGTGTATCATTAATTTTCCTTAATGATGGAAGATGAAATATCTCTGATACTGACTCATAAAAATATTGTGTCATCACCAAAATATGAATATGAAAATCTGAACAAACGAACATAAAATTTCCTTCTCTATAAATGACAAACCTTTAACTGAAAGATATGCAGCTTTCCCCAACACCATATTGGCATCAATTGACAGCTGGAATCCACCAGAATACTCTAAATCTAAGCAGAGCTCCAATGTTTCAATATGTTGGTACTGTGGATGGAGCACTGCATCTTTGACAGACACACTCTTAATAGTTGGAAACTGAGTACCTAGACATAAATCTCGGATCTGCAACATAAACAGGTACATGGTAAGAGTCATACAGATATACAGCCTCACAGTAACCTCTGTCTGCATGATGACCATGCAGTGCTCTTTTCTATCCATCTTATCTAATTTGAGTATTTAAGGGCCAGTAAAAAATAAAATGATATTCATTACAACAGTTCCATGAGTTGCTTTATGTACTGGTATGACACTGTTCTCTTACTGACGTTAAGAACAGGGATGAGGGAAAGTTTGGAATATCTTGACCTACAAGACATGACACACCAAGAGAAACAGAGAAAATTATGTAAGCCTAGGCTGAGACCATGGAAACAAATCCCATGGATGATAGGAACAACTGTGTTTGAAGGTTTCTACATTTTGCCTATAACTTTATTCACCTCCAACCTCTCTGGCCAATGTCAACCAGCTCAAAGCCTTGTCACTAATGAAGGTTACCATTATCAACATGTGAACAGACTAAATAGATGACTCAAGGGCTGTTATTTACTTTGTGAAATCACATTGAATCATCGAGGTAAAAACGGATAAGAAATGAAACGCCTCCGTCCAAATCTAACGTTTACTGAAGACTAACTTCATTCACAAACATTACAAGATACCAAAGGTACATTAACAAAAGAAGCAGCAGTGGGTGTGGTACCAACTTATGAACAATATATATCACATGATAAATATGGCCAACACTACAACTATAGTACTACAACACCTCCCCTTGTTGGACATATTTTACAGTCAAAATCTATAATTACAATAACCAAAAAGTAAAACAAGTTTACAATTCCACACCGAATTTCAAACCTATCTTTAAAGACAGCTCATTTATCTTTGGACCATTAGTAGCTTTAGTCAGCATATCAGCACAATTAGTGCTTGAATCTACATACTGGATACTAATATCTCCATCATTAACATATTCTCTAATCTTATGTTGCCGCATTCTAAAATGCTTGTTGCGTTCAGTAATCTTATTCTTTGTGCACATATCATTTGCCTGTAAATTGTCTCCAAAGATTATACTAGGAGTAGATACTGCTACATTAATTTCTGACAGAAACTCTCTCATCCAAATAACTTCCTTGCTACACTCATATAACGCTATATACTCAGCTTCGTTGGTAGATGTGGCTACAATGTCTTGTTTCTTGGACTTCCAAAACACAGCTCCCTTTGA
>NW_019744155.1:57878-84197 GCF_002891405.2 Cryptotermes secundus
TCTAAAAAGGTTACAAAATACTGTTTCCCACCCAAGCTTTGTGGTGTAATTTTTCCACATACATCTGAATGTATCACCTCCAAAACATTCTCTGCACTTTTGGAATTCTTACAAAATTTCTTTCTGTGTAACTTTCCTGTGATGCATACATCACAATTTAATTGACACTCATCTACACCACAAAACTTTGGTAGGGTTTTCATATGTCCAAATCTCTGATGCCATATGGCTTCACACTTCAGGGCCTTGGCCTTCATAAGATTCATTCTCTTTTCTATTTCCATCTTACTACTTATACTACACATCAAACTCTTGCCTGACACTGTATAATATTCACACTGAAGATGGTATAATTGATCTCCCTTTCCCCTGGCTACAAAAATGACAACTCCATCCTTTGAGACTGTTATTATCCCATTCTTTATATGTGCTTCACAACCCAACCTATCTAATTGTCTCATTGACAACAAGTTACAATCCAAACCAGGTACATATGAACAATTATTTAATCTTAACTTCTTGCCTCCATATTCATTTGTTACCTTTAAGGCTACACTCTCTTTACCCAGCAAAGGAGTACTCGTCTTCCTTTTCGCCATTATGACGTTTCCTCTTACACCCTCATTTAAGTTATTGAATATATCCTTGTAGGGAGTCATGTGGTGGGATGCTCCCGAATCAAGAATCCACAGATCCCTGAACTCCTCGGACCTACTTCCTGCATGGGCTGTCATGACAAATTCCTCTGTTGTTTCAATGTGTTCCTCCGCTACTACAGCTATTTCTTCTTCTTCTTCATTCTCCTTTTGAACTTCTGCTATTTTGGCGGTTCCCCCATTATTCTTTAGGACATTAAACTTTGGACACAATTTAGCAATATGTCCAGCTTGATTGCATGCAAAACAAATTACATTCTTCTTTACATTTTGGTCACAATTGATCCTTTTACTTTGGTTTTTGAATTTTCCATCACGTTTTGGGTAATAATTATTATTCTTCTGGTACCTAGACTGACTTCTAAGTAAAAAGGCTTCTTCTTCTTCATTGTTCTCAAAATCTCTGTGAATTTTATCTTGTTTTTCTGTCAGGTATAATTTGCTAATTACCTCTTCTAAGGATGTTTTGTCCTCTTTACTTGAAAAGGATAACATGAGATTTTCATATTGTTTGGGTAACCCGCTGAAAATAAAACCAATATGTGCTCCTTCACTAAACGGTACATTAGCATTCTTCAACTTCAAAATTAAATTTTGTTTCCTCGTTAGGTACTCATTCATGCTTATTTCGTCAGTCTTTTTGGTCAAAGCTAATTCTTCAATCATCAAGGCAATATGGACCCATGTGTACTCACAGTTTCGCCTTTTCAGCTTTTGCCAAACTTCTGCAGCTGTAGTCAGATGTGCTATCGACGGTACATATTTATCTTCTATATTCTCGGTAATAAAGTTAAGTGCTTCCAGATTTGTTTGAATCTGGCCTGGTGTCCAATCCTCTTCTACTCCATCATATCCAGGCTCCACGGCTTCCCATTGCTTCCTCTTTCTTAGGGTTAGCGTTACTCGATGTTTCCAGATTGTATAGTTATCGTCATTTAAAGGTTCTAGGCGTCTTCGGTAAACTTCTTCTGACATCTTGAAATATTATATCGTCTTATTTACTTCCTTTCTTCAAAATCCCATGCAGCATGTGGGACCGAGAAATGGCCGTCTTTTGCCATTTAGGTCCGTATCTTCACTTATCCTATTGTCTTCACTCGTCTTCTGAGTCTCCAATCCGTTTTATCGATGTCCGGCGCAGTGCTTGAAGACTCTGGGCCCATAACCTGTTGTTTCCTTTGTGAAATCACATTGGATCATCGAGGTAAAAACGGATAAGAAATGAAACGCCTTCGTCCAAATCTAACGTTTACTGGAGACTAACTTCATTCACAAACATTACAAGATACCAAAGGTACATTAACAAAAGAAGTAGCAGTGGGTGTGGTACCAACTTATGAACAATATATATCACATGATAAATATGGCCAACACTACAACTATAGTACTACAACATGGGCAACAAACGAAAATATGCTGGTGGGGTAATGGTAACAGCATTTAGGAAGATGAGGAGTAAATCAATCTATGGGACTTCTATTGACAGCCTCAGTACAGTACCATTAGGAGGAGTAAATCAAGAAGATTACAGATGGGACATGCAGCATGAAACTATAACAGGACTTACAGATACACAATCAAACAGCTTTCCAGTAGTTGTTCTTGTAAGCAGTTCTTCAAATTCAAGGCTCAACTTGTGCCTAAACCAGCGCCGGACTTTCTCAGCATTTTGAAGTTCCTTAAACAGAAACTGGAACAGAAGATTCAGCGCCAGGCAGCTCTCACGCTTAGGAATGTTGCTGCTCTGCAAAGCATCCACCAAACTCTGCAACATACACAACCATTTTTACATTTCATTTAATCCTGAAGTATGACAAAGTTTACGGTCATCTCAGATGTGACATAATGTACTTTGCAACAGTCAGGTTTCAACATTCTTGAGCAACCTACTGCCTCCATCTTGTACCCTGAAGATGGAGGAAGCAGGTTCCTCTGAAACACTGGTACTCATATCCAAATTATATGGCATCACATCCTGGGACAACCATAATCTTGATACTTACTGCTAAGAAAATCTCATACCGCATCTGAATTACGGTGTGTCAAAGCAAATCATGTACACGTAAAGGGTCTCTCATTTTCTTCTCATAGTTCAGAATGAAGAGAATTTAAAGTGAAAAGATTGACAAGAGTAAGTCCTGTACAGTTCATTTATAAACAGCTGTTTCATATTCATATTCGCATTTAATGTGTCTTCCAGAGATCTATGTATATAGATATAGAATCCATCATCGTTTATACTAGATAACAAAAGAATAAGATATTTAATCATACAATATTAATCCGAATGGATAACAGAAAGTATAACACATACATATTGTGACGTGTTGCACTACGGATTACACCCCTCCCACCCCCGCCAGCCGTGACATGCCGAGCGGAGCCGAAGTGAGCAGAGCCCCAGCACGCTGGTTGCTAAGCAAAGCGAATAAACAGCAGTGATGTAACACGGGATGCCACAGTTACTACATAGCAGTAAACAACTCCCAACAGCGTTGCTAGGCTATCGGCTACCATGGTGCCAGACAACAGTGGTGCCTATGACGTGGCTGTTTTCTGTGTTGTCCAGAATGGGGCTAAATAAGGAGCAGCGAAGACTATTCACAGTTAGTTCTTCAGTTAGGAGTTCACGAGATAGTTACGAATTAGCCAGGCAGTCAACTTTGAGTTGTAGTCTAGCATCTGCAGTATAGTATTTGTGATACTGCCGATGGCAGTAATTGTGAGGTTGTAAACTGTGTGACTGTAAGAGCGAATGTGCAATAAATTCGCTATATCCAACACAGCGTGAAGTTATTTGTTGCGTGTCATACCCCAACACGCTACAATATGCGTCTATGATAGGCCACATATAATGTATCATCCACTCACTATGCAAGGTACCACTATAATAAAATAATTGATCATACAACGTACGTCCGACTGTACATTCATTTCACAATAACAATCATTTATGTACAAAATATGAAACATGCACACACATCTACAATAGGTCCTTCTTCTAGCCATGTTTCAATTCAAAAAATTCCTCAATAGTATAAAAGGAATTCTATAATAAGAATGCTGTCAACTTAGATTTAAAGCTCTTTGTGTTGTTAAACATAGACGTCATTTCAGTCGGCAGATTGTTGAAGATCTTTACTCCCATACTCACTGGTGCTGCAGCTTCAGAAGCAACTGTGTGGGTAGTTAGGAAGAAAATACACTCTGACCAGGTACAAAAAGAAAAAGTATAAAACCCGGTACATCATGAAGACAGACTGACAACATCCAAAGCACCTGCTAACACACGAAACTACTGAAGCATTATGAACAATATTTTGCTGCCTATTTCTAAACAATTAAATAAAGAAGAAAGAAAACAATTTCAAGTCTTTCCTGGAGGTCAAGGCAGAAAGGTCAATGAAAGCTCCACATAACGTTTGATGAATGAAAACTGGTGGTCAGTGATTCTGATGCTGTATACCATGCCTGGCTTTTATCCCTCAGGAAATATGAAGAAAATGTTTACAGAAATAAACCTACATGACCTGGAAACTGATATCTGGGGTGCTGTTATTAAAATCACAGACTACCTCACACTGTTGGAAAAATTTGTTTATACTAGGTGGTTCAAATATGACTGGGACTGATTTTTTTTGTAAACAGGCCGCACTGCGCAGCAGCTGTGCGACCTTGAGAGAGTGAAGCCACAACCTCCACCTTCCATCCTGTTAGGGTTAGAGCCTGTTCAGTCCTGTCTGGAAGTTGCTAGAGTGATGAGTGAACAGAAGGTACCACGGAGCATGGAACAACACATTGTGATCAAATTCCTCGTTGGAGAAAACGTCCCATCTGCTGAAATTCACCACAGACTCCAACAACAGTATGGGGAAGAGTGTCTCTCATGGACCCGTGTGTTTGAGTGGTGTAAGTGCTTCAGAGAGGACAGAGAGCGCGTGGAAAATGAACCGCATGATCGTTGGCCTCGAACATCCGTCACCAAGCCAAACATTGATCGTGCAGACGCACTTATTCGTGAGAATAGGCGCATCCCTATCAAGGAACTTGGAGCAATGCTGTCCATCAGTGTTGGTAGTGTAGAAGACATCATGAAATACCACCTCCACTATCGCAAGGTGAATGCACGGTGGGTACCACGCACTTTGACAAACGTGAACAAAATGGTGCGCATGCAAGTTGCCAGTCGTCTCTTACAGCAGTCTGAAGATGAAGGTGATGCATTTTTGAAGTCTATAGTGACCACCGATTAAACGTGGGTGCACTACTTCATTCCCAAGTCCCAGCAGTCATCACGCGAGTGGCGGCATACCAGTTCTCCCAAACCCAAGAGAGCGCGGAGGAGCCGTTCGGCAGGAAAAGCGATAGCAACGTTCTTCTGGGACTGGCAGGGGGTTATCCATGTAGACTTTCTGACGGATGCCAGAACAGTCAATGCAGCTTATTACTCAGACCTCCTGGCAACAGACGTGAAGGAAAAGATCCGATCCAAGCGGAAGACAGGTGGAAAGCGGGTAGCCTTCCTTCAAGNGGGGCACCTGCAGAGCACAGCAGCTTTATTTCACATAGAGATATTGGGTTTTCGGACTTCATCCATCGTCCTGGTTTTAAAATAAGTGTGAAAAACACGATGTTTCGGAAACTGGATCTGTTTCCGTCCTCAGGTGAGGGAAAACACCTATTCTACTGGGTCCCTTAGAAAGAGCTAGCCTCAATCACTGGACCTTAAAACCAGGACGATGGATAAAGTCCAAAAACCCAATATCTCTATGTTATACACCATTGTCAGGATCCTATAGTAACTAATAGCAGCTGTATTATTTTTACTTTTCAGCTAATACAACGTTCCTTCAGCCCTCTTCCTACTCATCTCAAAGTTCTACAATTTTTCTTCTCCAAAAAAGGCTATCAGAGCGATGTTGGGATATGGCAATACAGTTTCATGTAGAAACATATTTAAAGAGTCAAATATTTTATCATTTGAATCACAATATATATTTTTGTTGTTAGTATCTGTATTGCAAAATAAAGTTATTTTACCATCAAACATTGATTCTCATACTATTGATACTGGACAAAGAGAAGATTTGTATCTACCTCAAGCTAATTTAACTATTTATCAAAAAGGAGTTTATTATGTGGGTATAAAAATATTTAATAAACTGCCCATATAGATCAAGAACACATCTAATAATTTTAAAAAGTTTAAGGTTGTATTAAGGCATTTCTTGAACACTCATACTTTGGAAGAATATGTAAATAGATAACTTTTATTATTGTTGTATTCATTGTACTGTCCAGTTGTGTAATAACTATGTATGTATTCTATGCTCTATATTATTTTATTACATGTTCTATATCCATCTTTGGATCTCTTGAACTTACAATAAATACAAATACAAATTTATGCATCAAAGGAGATATACCTGAGGAAGACTGAAGTGTCCAGATATGGGCGCTCCTGGGGGGCCGACATATGGCAGGCACTTGATATAGTGGTTAAAAACATACCACTGCACTGCAAGAGTTGCCACCACACCTGTCCCTGCAGCCACCAGTATCACAGCCAGCAGCAGCAGCAGATCCATGGCATGAAGCAGTGGTCTACATTGCAGCAGGAGCAGTGAAATCTGCAATTCCATATGACCAAAAGAGACTATGGTTGTGAGGCAGAGATCGAATTCAGCCTGAACTGCCTAAATCATAAAGACAGGAAAGCAGTCTTCTGGGATATGGCGCCATGTAGATGTTGTGTTAACCAACGTTTCAGAGGAATGTATCGCCTCCATCTTCAGCGTAGAAGAAAAAAGAAGAAAATCTGCAAGCGAAGAACTAGTGTAAGCAGGCGCAAAGAGACTAATCCTCTGAAACGTCAGTTAACACATCTACATAGCGCCATATCCCAGAAGACTGCTTTCTTCATAGTCACCGCCATGAAAACCTCAAATCTTACACAGGATGAATTCTGATTTCTTAAATCTCTGCACTCCACATCTCATACTTCACTTCATTAATTATATAAGAAAAATTTGTAAATTCATTGTTGTAAATATCTCAATTTGCTTCTGCCTGGATAAATTTCAGATTATTTGTATCATTTTTTTCGGGAGGGGGGGTTACTTCAACCACTTCAATCAAACTGAATTAACTCTGAACAATAGATGATGGAATACAAGGGACAGTCAGTAAATACATGTAAGATCTGAGGTTTTCATGGTGGTGACTATAAAGCATGCCATCTTCTGGGATGTGGTGCCTTGTAGATCTTGTGTGAACCGATGTTTCAGAGGAACGTATCGCTCCCATCTTCAGGGTAGAGAAATCCACAAGAGAAGAACCAGAGTGAGTTAACGGCTGCAAAGTCTGCAGCCACCTGCTCACGGTGGTTCCTCAATCACATATTTTTCTACCCTGAAGATGGATGCAATACGTTCCTCTGATATGTCAGTTCACACAACATCTACACAGCGCCACATCCCAGATGACGGCATTCTTCAGTCAGTAAACAGGTCACAAATTAAAGTAAAAGAGCTGTAATAGATGTAATAGGTTTTCTATGTGTATCACTAGGTAGCAGCACAGTCCAGCTTCATGACAGCCTACATGGCAGACATGCATGCAAATGTTCAGAGGCTGGTTTCAGTAGTCAAATTGGTGATGTGCTTGAAGAACATACTACCGAAGAGTTACACTCTGTTGTGCAGTTCTTTTTTGAGGGCAAAAGAACTCAGTGCAAAGGATATTCATAGAGAAATGTATCCTGTTTGTGGCTGGAAATGTTTGTTGCATAATGCGGTTCACAAGTGAGTAGTAAACATTTTGCTGATGACGAAGCTAAAACAGAAGTGCAGAAGTGGCTGAGAGCGCAGTAAAAAGACGTCTATGCTGCAGGTTTCAATGCACTGACAAAGTGATGGGACAAGTGTATCAATGTTGACAGAGGATATGTTGAGAAATAAATGTTTTTTTTCAGGTTCAAATATCACATGTTTTATGTTTTATATCCATTTGTGACCTATTTACTCACTCTCCCTCACATTTTTGAGAAAAATTATAAAGTTTGGTTCGAGCCTCATGCAAAGGAGGATATATGTTGGACTGTTGTGAATTGCATTTCTCTCGCAACTCTTAGTATAAACTCATACAATCAGAACTCTACAAATTTCAATGAACAGTTTCTGAGATGAAACATGTGATCAAACACACAGACAGGAACACAAGTAGCGTGTAAGTACATGATAGAAGGCCTAACTCTTCATGGTGCAGAATTTTCCTCAAACAGTCAACAGTTAATCCATCCAATTAATAGTGACATGTTCAGTACATGTGAAGTTAACAATGTAAGACAACTGATTGTATCATAGTAAAGAAAGATAACAGCAGTCATGAATGCAGAAAGAAATATAAACTAAATGCCTTTGTATACTTCACTAGAATAAAATGTGTTGGCTTCCACCACCTCATTAATTTTGGTTATATAAGCAAAAAGGAAGCGGGATAGCTTGGTCAGTATAGCAATGAGATACGGGCTGGACAGCTGGGGTCCAATTCCTGCAGGGGAAGACTTTTTTCTACTCCACAGTAACTAGACCAGCTCTGGGGCCCACCCAGCATCCAACTGAATGTGTACCGGGGGTACAGTGAATGGGGTGTGAAGTTGACCACTCACCTACACCCAGTGCTGAAATCAGGAATGGTGGAACTATACCTCCACTTCCCCCTGTGTATCTTCATGGCATGGTGCTGAATTAATTACATACTGCAACAACTTTACTTTACCCAGGTACTAAACTATAAAAAATTGGCTGTGAACTCATCAAGAATGTACTATGTAACGTCACATTTCTTGAGGTTATATACTGTATACAGTAACATATATAATGCTCTTCGGTACAGATACCGTAGATGTGAACAAGTAATCGCAATGACTGATATATTGCTTCTATTTATGCCTGTTCGTTTATAAACTATATACTTTACCTTAAACGTAATATATCACGTACGTAAAACTATTTTGTTTTATCGATCTAAGTTACTGCTTAGCAGTACATTTACATCTAAGAAAAGTACTTACAGTCTATTTTAATATTCTCATTGAAATTGCTGCGGAAAATACTACGATACTGGTAGACTGTGGGTATTTTCTTTTTCATTTTGCTATATTACTTCTTGTTTTAAGTATCACTATGAAAGCATTACGTCCTATTCCTTGCACAGTTCAACACCAAGTTCCACTAATGCTGAGTAATTAACGACGTGATTTGTTGCAGTTCTTTACGAATGAAAGATGTACTTTGCGGCTGTTTCACCATATATCGCGAATACACTTCATAATTTAGCATTTAGCGAATGGACCTATACACGGATCGCTATAAACATCTCCGAACCTTATTAACATTCTTCTCACATCCGCCATATTCACTCATCGAAAATGTCAGACCTTGCGTCTGACTGTCCATACGGGTCCATACTCCCTAATTACCTATAATCAGACCGATCAGACCCGTGATAAGTGGAATTACGAATATACGAATGGAATGTGTGGGGAGGTGGATTTCTTGGGAGTTGTCAAAAATGGCTGCGAGTGTTCGCTGTGATGCTATTGATCATGGATGACATGCTATAGGGGTATTATTGAATTGAATTTGAATTGAATTTATTTACATTCTATAAATCCTAAGCAGGTTAGTACCTTTGGATACAGAACAAGTCAAAAGGTTACATACATAAGTACAGGCAATTTTAGCTTAAAAATTAATATAACTTAATTTTACATCATTCTCTATTTACATTGAAGTATTCATCTAAAGAGTAGAAGGAATGAGCATGTAGATAATTCTTTAACTCTGATTTACACTTTTTATAATTTCATTGCCCAAGTTTTTAATACTTTGTGGCAGATTGGGAGGTGTCAGAAATGGTCCCAAATGTACTGAATTATGTAATCTACATCTTCTCTCTATATTTTCACTAAATTGGCTGACATTAATAAATATATGAAAAAGTTATTGGATTAAAAATACACTCAGGAAAGGTCTTGGCCCTAGTTGGACAGAGTGCCATCACATTTGTCATGTAAGGTTAGATTCCTCAGATGGCATTCTACCGACTGTCAACCATTCATTCAATCACTTCTTATGAAATTTGAGGTTCTCGCGTTGGTAATTATGTACACTATTGGCTTCTAGGGTATGGTATTATGTAGGTTGGCATATATATACAAATATTTCAGGGGAACGTGCTGCCTCGGAAGATGGAGGCAGCTGATCCCTCTAAAACATTGGTCCTACCAAACTACACAGCATTATATCCCAGAAGACAGAAATTTTATCAGTTCCCCTTTAACTGTATAGAATCTCTGCATGTAACAAAATATTTATCTTCAAATTAATAACAAACAATCCTGTTATGCAAGCCATGAATTGTAGAGCACAAAAGTTTTCTCAGGTAACAAAGGTGAAATTAATACATCACTGGACCAGTGATTGAGATTGGCTCTTTCTAAGGCGCCCAACTGAGTTGGTGTCTTCCTTTCTCACCTGAAGACGGAAACAGATCCAGTTTCTGAAACATTGTGCCCTCTATAACCTACAATTCCAGACAACAGAAAAAGTTAAAAAGCCCTTTAGAAAATACCATTACTCCTCAGTTAAATTCAGGCCACCAGCACCACAGCAGTGGGAGATTTAAACCCCCTTTTCCAAGAAGATAAAGGTTGAATATTCTCTGCCATTACAATAAAACTCCAATATTTGGAAAGTCAGAAGACCTACTTTTGGACTTTGATAAGAATTTATTATTCTGATTGAATTTTATGGAAGTACTGTCAACCAGAACAGTTACTCCATTACAGTGACTAGAGTGGGTGTAATTATGGATTAGTTTTCTGAAGCAGCAGAAACTCCTCTCTTTGATGCCATGCTCAGAGAGGGTCTGGGACCACTCCAGCCTCATATTCAGTGGGTCCCATCAGGTATTTTCCTGTGAGATAGATAAGCCAGAGCTTGAAGCCACTGGTCACTTTCAACTACTACAGATGTATAGAATGAGAGTCAGGATAGCTCATTCAGTATAGTGACTGGTCATGGGTTGGACAGTCCAGGTTTGACTTCTGGCAGTGCAAAAAAAATTTCTCTTCTCCACAGCATCCAGAATGATTCTGGGGACCGCCCAGCCTCCTGTCCAATAGATACCAGGGGCATTTTCCCCTGACGTTAAGCAGCAAGGATGTGTAGCTGACCACTCAGCTCCATCTAGTGCCAAGGTCAAGAAAAGTGAAGCTATACCTCCAATCCCCCATATGTCTTCATGGCACAGTGCTTAACTAATAAAGCATAAGGACAACTTTAACTTTACAGAGGTTTAGAATGCATGGAGCACTGCCTCCATGCTTTATACACCCACAGGCCTTGGTGGTCAGGCATAGGTGTAATTTTTATATTTTTATTTTTATAAAAACATTGTCCTATGTACTATGTGGACCATGGGCATTCCTAGTTATATGCTCTTCAAATCATGAGGTCTTATGGATGTTGTCCTGGGAAATTATTTTAAGATATGAGACATAATACAAATCTGCTATTGAAGATCATATACTACTTGTAGCTTAATATGACTTCAGTGTCATTTGATAACAGCACTGCACTAACAGAGGGAAGAAAAGCATAAATTAGCAAAAAATAAAGATTTAACTACATTACCTTATTTTCAATTTGCACATTATTATACAAACTACTCGCCAGTTCAAAAACAAGTGAAAGCCATGAAAACAGACTAGAAGGAAAGCACAACATGAAGGAGAAGACATGAAAGGCTGCTTAGTTCATATGTAGCCATGTAAATGACAATGGAATGGTTTTACAGACTTTCAATAAATTCAACAAGCAATGTAAATTTAAAAAATAACATATATTTACAACAGAAATGATCCACACATAAATATAACCAAACACATGCCATTTTAACAGTTCATTATCATACATGTGTTACAACTGGTGCACAAAAGGTTAATATTTTGCTTAAAATAATGTCAACATTTCTGAGCAGCATCGTTTGCATAAAATATTTGGAGAGTGTATAGGAGTGGTGCTGTCTGTTCTCCAAAACTACTGAATGGATTTAAATTATTTGGTATTAGGATCCCATATAGAAAGCTGCTACCTAAATTACAATTTGCTTTGATTGGCCTGATACAACTACTTTACATAGAGTTCAAATCAAACTTTGATTCCATGACCTCCGCCAGGTTTGAACCTGCGTACCTTGAGTCATGAGGTGGGAACGTTACCCCTAGACTACGGAGGCCGCTAATGTAGTTCATGTAACAGATGTTATTAAGATTTACACCTTCTTTACACACTTACTTCCATCTCTAAGGCAACTCTGTTTCCCAACACTCTTTAATTTAAAATAATATTAGAATTAAAATTAAATTGCTACATGCTTTGGCCATACTTGGCCATCCTCAGGAAATTGTTCACTTGTTGAAATTGCTACACTACATTAGTTCTTAAATTAAAATGTTCTAATGTTATACCAGCTTCTTTGTTCACTCATTAAAATACATTTGCTTCAGAACACCGCTCTTTACCTTTACTTACGCTACATTCTTGCAGCATCCATGTTTTCTGTAATGTATGAGGATAAGTCAATAAGTAAGTTACAAATGGATATAGAACAAATAAGAGTATTGATTTGAAAAATGCTTTTATTTCTCAACATAATCTCCCTGTACACTGAGGCACTTGTCCCATCATTTCACAAGCCCCTGAAAACCAGCAGCATAAAATTCTTTGGGCTGCTGGCGGAACTGGGCATGTTCACATGGCATGGCCTACCTCATAATGCATGACAGGTTAGGTTTTCATAAAGTCTGTGCATGATGGGTGCCACGCATGCTGACCCACAACACAAAATGCAAAGAATGGGTCTGGAATTACAGCATCTCAAACGCTACAACAATGAAGAACGCCATATGCTAGACCGAATTGCCACAGGTAATGAGTCTTGGGTTCACCATTACCAGCCTGAGACAAAGCGTGCGTCAATGCAGTGGAAACATCCTGAGTCGCCTGCCAAAAAAAAAAAAGTTTAAGGTGACACCATCCTCCAGGAAAGTGATGCTCACAGTCTTCTGGAATCACGAAGACATATTGCTCACTGCATACCAGCCTCAAGGGGACGCAGGGTGTTTCCACTGCACTGACGCACGCTTTGTCTCAGGCTGGTAATGGTGAACCCAAGACTCATCACCTGTGACGGCTCGGGCTAGCATATCGTGTCCCTCATTGTGGTGGTGATTGAGATGCTGTAATGCCAGACCTATTCTTTGCAATTTGTCTTGTGGGGTCAGCATGCACAGCACCCATCGTGCACAGACTTTGCGAAAACCTAACCTGTCATGCATTATGAGGTAGGCCATGCTGTGTGAACACATCTGGTTCTGCCAGGAGCCAAAATAATTTTATGCTGCTGGTTTTCAGGGGCTTGTGAAATGATGGGGCAAGTGCCTCAGTGTACAGGGAGATTATGTTGAGAAATAAAAGCATTTTTCAAATCAGTACTCTTATTTGTTTAAGTTCTATATCCATTTGTAACTTACTTATTGACTTACCTACGTATAATACACATTCAAGGTTTTTGTTATCACTAAAATTTACAATTTTTCTTTTTGCAAATTTTGAATTTTGGCACATAAATATAAAAAGAAAGTAACATACAGACACACAAACATAGCAAATAACATATATTAATAATATGTCTTTGCATATTGCAGATAAAAATAATAACAACACCACGACAATGATATTCATAGGGCTAAACAAAACATATATTATACATTACTGAAAACATGATGCTGCAAGAAGGTAGCACAAGTAAAGATAAAGAGAGAAGTTCTCAAGCAAATGTATTTTAACAAGGGAACGAAGAAAATGGTATAACACCGGAACATTTTAACTTAAAAACTAATGCAGTGTAACAAGTTCAAGAAGTGAACACTTGCCTCATGAAACATGTTTCACTATATATATCTATATATACCGATTGGGCTATCCCAGCTCTCAGCTTTGCAATAATAATATGAAATAAGTGGGTGAATGCCAGGGCTGATGAGACATGTATGTAGTACAGTCAATAATTACGTGGAATGGCTGCATAGAGTTGCTGTTATGCAGTACAGTGGATACATGGAGCCATGAGATGGTGCTATGTCCATTCTTCTTTCATCCCAGCAAGAAGTAGTTGTGTGCAGTGTATTCGAAAAGAAAGTCGCTACTGTGAAGGGTAGCTGTCTGTGAGCGGCAGAAATCAAGAATGTCACAATTTGAGCATGGGGCAAACATCAAATTCTGCCAACTAGCAAAACGTTTCAGATGTTCAAGCAAGCGGATGGTGAAGAAGCCTTGGCCGTAGTGCTGTGTTTAAGTGGCACAAATGTTTTGTACAAGGGAAAGACAGTTTGGAAGATGGCCAAGAATTGTCAAAACTGAACTCAAGATTCAAGAAGTTTCAATGTTAGTGCATGCCAGCTGCTCCCAAATTGTAGATAAAATCACAGCAACAGCAGCAGGCATTAGCCACGATACTTGCCACAAAATTCTGTCTCATGTCCTAAACACGTCTTGTATGACCCGGCACAGTGCTCCACGTGCCCTGACGCAAGATTAACATGGCAATCGCACGAGTATTTTTTCTGACCTGATCAACAGAGATATACCAACAATGGCAGGCTTGCATAGCAATCAACAGCAACTATTTTAAGTGAGGATGTGGATATGTGTAAATGTATGTATCTTGTAATATGGTGCAACACGGAAACAGTCCACGAATTTATTAACTGTAGTAGTAAAATTGCAAAGAATGCATTTGCAAACTGTGTGTCTTCAACTTAGAGCACATCTTTGCAGTCACCTAACAATTACAATGATACCCTCATTTAAGATGTCTCTGGGTAGCAGTGAATTTTAACATAATATAGAAATAAATTTTACTTGGGAAAAGTTTATTGCTGACATTACTAACTTGCGATCAATGAAACTGAACATTAAATGAGTGAAAACCTGAAACTGAAGAACACTAAATGGGTGTTCTTTAATAAGGTTTCATTTTAATCCAAAGAGAATATAAAAGCTTGGAAAGGTTATTCATTCATTCATCAGTAATCTGTCAAGACAACAGGTCCACAGTCTCTTCCAAAACAGTTCCTCCATTTGATGCGATCTAGAGCTTTCTCCTTCAAATGAAAATATCCTCTTCTGTCCCCAAGGTCGTCCAGCATCTTCTTATGTCTTCTTCCTCGTCTTCTGGTCACTTCTATCTGCCCCTCTATCTTTCCTTCAATAACTTCTTTTAGAAGGCAGTTACCGCGTAAGATATGACCAATCCAATTAGCCTTCCGTTTTCTTATTTTGTGTAGGATATTCCTCTGCTCAGTGACTCTTAAATAACACTTCTTCATTTCTCACATAATCGGTCCAACTGATCTTCTCCATTCTTCTCCAACACCACATTTTGAAGCTTTCCAGGTGTTTCTGATCTACTGCCTTAAGTGTCCAAGTTTCAGCCCCATACAAAGCAATGCTCCAAATGTAGCATTTCACTAGTTTCTTTCTCAAATTTAAGTCCAATTTGCTGGTAAAAAGATTCATCTTCTTGCTAAATGCAGCTTTTGCCATGGCAATCCTAGATTTAATTTCACACGTACACCTTCCATCATCTGTTAGGAGAGGTTATACTGAACAGAAAAAAAAAAAGGTCTCAGAAATATACACATACTTCATATAATCTATTTTCAGAACACAAATTTTTACTGTATGCTTACATTTACAGTACGTATAAGGGCAGCTAAAACATGTGTACTTTAAATCTGTCCAATGTGTTTACATTTATATACTCACACAATATACAATTTCTTTACACATTTTCTCCATCCTCCAGCAAATAACAAGACAGTGTGGAGAGACCTGCTAGTCTGTTCTAATCAATGTCACATTGTACTCCATTACAGGATGTCTCTTGGAAGTCACTGATTGCAACACTACATAAATTTTCATCTTCAGTTCACCGAATCAAATTAAAAGAACTTCACCACAAATACAATATATTCATTTCTTATACAGACAAGCTGTTTGTATCTCTACACCCTATAGCTATTCCCGCCGCTTACGCTTATCACGTTCTTCTCCTCGTCGATCACGGTCATCCTTGGGACGCTTGCTGGCACGTTTAGCCTGTGTTAAGAATTTGTCCAAGCCAAACGGATCCTCCCCTTCCTTCTCATACTGAACAGGTCCACTTCTGGTGGCAGTACGATCAGTACCGCTGAACTCTTTATCAGGCACAAACCTACAAGCCAAATCATTCTTTAAATCCTCCTACAATCAGCATAAAATGGAATAACTTGTTCTTTGACCTTATTGTCCACAGAGCTAACAGAGAAATCAGAGTGTGTAATTTGTTGAGATAAATATATGAGGACATCTCCAGCCAACAATTTTGGGTCACTTCATTATTTTCTATACACTATCCTTACCAAGAGGAAAAGTGAAAATGAAACCATGAAGATGGGTTGCCCCTGGCTGTGTGATTTTTACACACACATACACCAGTATACACAAAGAAAAATGCTTGCTACCATTCAGTTCTGAATCTTCCATCTTCCCATCTCCTGTCTCAAAATGTAAATATAGTATACAGTACTGTCCATTCTAATGGAGGAAAGATGCACAAATAACTAGAAAATGGACAATCCAGGTTTACGGTGTGATCGGGAGACCATTGGGAATGCTGAATAGAAAAATCTGGAAATGTATGCACAGCATCTGATTTATTCAATTATTTAAAAAACTAAGGAACATGGAATATACGTAGTGAACATAAAATTTGTGATGTTTTTCCTCTGCAACTTTTGTTTGAAACATTTTTCACTCTGATAACTATTTAGTGATCTAGGCTCAAGATACAATACATGCAAAAATGCATGAAGGTCTCTGTGTACTGTGGTCATTAAAGCTGTCAGATCTAGATGAAAAATGAAATGGCTTCAAAATTCCTCATACAATTCTCCAATATGAAATTTCATGAAAATCCGGCTAGGGGTTCTCAAGTTGTTTCATACATATATCAACAGACAGAGCAAACTTAAAACACAAATGTATAAGCCGCAAAACTGGAAAATCCACACATGGAAAATTGGGAGTATACTGTATTAAAATATTCAACATAATTTTATCTGTGGTACTGTATAGGACTGAAACCTTGTCTCTTACACTGCAGAAAAAGAGACTTGAGGGTGTTCCAGAATAGGATACTGAGGAAAATATTTAGACTCAATAGGAAAGATGTATAACAGGATTCTGGAGAAAAACGAGCTTCACAATTTGAATTCTTTGCCAAATATTATTAGAGAATCAAATCAAGGACAGCAAACCAGGGATGGCATTCAAAACATGAAAAATGTAAAATGCATGTAAGATTGTAGTCCAGAAATGTGAAGGGGAGAAAACATTAAGACCCTGGAATAGACAGGAGGATAATATTAAAATGGATCTTAAAGAAACAAGGTTTGAGTGTGTGATCTGGATTAACCTGGCTCAGGTTACAGGCTGGTATCAAGCTCTTGTGAAAATAATAATAATTCTATAGGTTGCATAAAAGGCAAGGTATTTCTTGACTAGTCGAGCAACAATTACATTCTCAAGGGCTTTGCTCCATGCAAATTGTTCATATTTAAGCCACAAAAATAATACCTATTTGTTTTGATCAACTTGTCAAGATCATCTCCATAGACATCCTTGTCCAAGTTTCGGCTAGGGCGATAGATGTGTGCACCAACGGTGCCACTCTCACGCCACGGTTTATCATACACATTGTATGATTCCTCATCCCCATAGCCAGAGTCCATGCCCTTTGTAGTGTTGAACAAACGCTGGTCAAACTGAACCTCCCCGCCTGATATGTTCTTGGCTGGTAAACCCAGTGCAATCTGCTCACTGATGTCACGTTCGCGTTCACGCTGCAGCTTTGACCTGTAACATCACAGTCCGTGAGACAAAGCTAAAATAATGTTGAAATAACATATAAGTGACAAGAATGCCAGCAGCATGGAAACACATTCACAGTACGCAGAACTAACACAATTACATGAATATATGCCCTCAAAATAGGCAAGAATCCAAACTGAAAATACACATGAGTGAAACATATCATTAAGCACCTACTGATATTCATCAATAGTGCTGTCAGCACACATTTCATTGACACAAATGGATTAAAGGGACTTTTAACTTTCTACTCAAATAAAGATGGCAGAATCTTTTCAGGTGATGAGCCATGTTGCTGCCTCATCGCATTTGTAAATGTATGTAAACCAACCAACAATCATATCATCCCTTATGATGGAAACAAGACTTCTGATCTGAACTGCAGTGACGTGTTACCAACGAAAATTTCATTGTGGATCTAATGCAGATGAGTGCAATTCGCAAGACCTAGCAAACTATTTATGACTATCATTATGCTGCACACATACATTCAATGAGTAACCACATACCAACCTCAGTTGATCAAATGTTAAAGAGGGAATATCTATCTGCCACAACAATTTTAGTATCATCAACACATCTTCTGCAATTATGATAGAGATATCACATCCCTAAACATTGCACCTAAAGAGAAGTGCAAGTGAAATAACAAGAAACAAGACCTCTGGTTCACCACATGACCATAAGACCTACCTCTTGTCTGGAGCAGCTCTAGCAATGTTGCGTTCACGCTGACGATCTTTGTGGCGTTCATAACGCAACTGATCACGCTCCCTAGCCTCTTCATCTTTATCTGCTATAAGATAAAGATATTATATTATTAAAAAAGCACTTAATTATAACATCAATAGCCAAGCAGGCTGAGAAGTGATGACATAATAAGAATTCTGAACAGAAAACAAATACCTTAGTGTCTCTCTCTCTCTCTCCTCCCCTCTCTCTGAGAGAGAGCATAAATACTTTTTAAGCTATATTATCAACTTCAATGTAACAAACATTTTAATGCATTATAATTCACAGTATCATTTACCAATATGATACTTACTGGCAGCCGCTTGAGTTCTAATGCCAGCCCGTTCCTCACGGGCCTTCTGTGCAAGCTGTCGCAGATGTTCCTCCTTCTTCTCCTTCTCCTTCTGTGCTAACTTTTTCTCCAGCTGGGCTCGCATCTCCACAGCTTCACGTGCCTGTAATAGATTCACAATTTTTATGGTTTCTGTGCTCAACAAACGGCCTAATGAAGAAGCTAGCCCATCAAAATTCTCATTACTCAAGTAATTAGAAGTACGCTGCATCTGCAGCCATACTACACATCAGTGAAGTAAATGGGGAGGGGCAAGAAAAACAAACTGTATTACCGATTTCAGCTGTTCAATTTCGTGTCATATTTGTATCACTTTGCGTGCACTGCTCACAGACTGAGGTATTAAATATCCTTACCTTTCTATCAGCGATATAAAGGGCCTCTGCCAGTTTGGCAAAGTTCTCATTAATGTGAACCTGCTGCAAGCCACGTCCATCTGCAGCGAGACGCTTGTCCAAAGGGATTGTATACCCCTGAAAATAATAAGAGTTGCCTATTTTACCCAATATGTCAGCACATGTAAGGCCTTTCCAAACTAAGTGGTTCCCTTGAAGTGATCCTCTAACAGTCAAGTGTTTTATAACATTCTCATTTCATTTCACTTCTTTACAGTAAACTACACTGTGCATTACTGCCCACAGAATTCCTTTCACTGTCAAAAATATTTAAAGAACATTAACCAGAGGAAAAAGGCATAGGAATGAAATGGATATAAAACAGTTAAGGGAGGTCCCATAAAATAAATAAAAATAGGGAATACAGAATTACAGAAGCTGTCTATATATGCATATTTATGACAACACACAGAAAACTATTTCACAGGTTTTGGTTTCTCTACTTTCATTACATGAATTCAAAACTATTCCAGTCTAACAAAATACAATCTTTTATGAGAAATTTTCTGGTAAAAGACATACTTTCATGAATGAATTTACAATTATGGTTCTTTAACACACCAATTACTAGTAGCTACAGTGACAAAATGCAATGTCTGGAGTAAGGTTAAAAAAGAAAAAACAAAGATAAAGCTATCCGTGTAACAGGCCATGGAGGCCCAAAGAGTTCTAAGATGTTGAGGCTCCCACGTATTCTAGACAATCAGCTCATAGATGACAGTGAGGCAGTCAGCCTTATGTGCCAGCTACCCTTTACTCCCAGCAAAATTCCTGGAACTTATTTATGTTAGAGTCTGAGTCCAACCTAGGGCCACATTGCAGGTGGAAGGATTAGGTCGACTGAAAAATTCTAATGACATCAGGAACTGAACCTGCGACCTTTCAGCTTCTAGCATAGTGCCTCAACCAACTAGACTATTGCGTGCCCCTGTACGTATGGACTGCTTCTGGTAATTACGGAAAACAGATAACAACTGAACAGAAACAACTTTCCTCGAAGCAAGCAATTTAATGACAGTGAGCCTAGAATGAAACCCACAGAACTCCTGGAAACCTTAGAGTTACAAAAAAAAATTTGAGAATGACTGGTCTCTCTGAAGATGTATTACTGCCATCAGATTTCTACCTCTTCGGGCCATTTAAGAACTTTCTATCAAGAAAGAGATTTGAGGACCAAACTGCACTGCAAAAAATAGTTGTGCTATACTTCACATCCCCTGGAAAGTAACACTACCATGAAGTAATGTTTAAATTTGTAAAACGATGGTATAAATGTCTGAATTCTAACGATGACTATGTGGAAAAATAAATATTAATACTGTTATGTGTCTTGCCACTGAAGACGCCGTTGGACTGTTAATTGGTTTATTTAACAACCTACATGTCTTGGCTACAATTAATTATAACACTGTTACAGGTTTCCACACTTTACAAAACCTACACACAAATCTCTTCACACTGTCCTCAGTAGTCTACTTCGACTTGAACAAAGGGACTTTTCTTTAGACTGAGAGGGGAAGAGAGAGTGGTCACGTTGCTGACTCGGAAAACAAACATTCCGAAGGTCAGCTACGCAGTACTTTTACGGACATGTGGCCACCAAAGCGAGGAACAGTGTGTTGCAACATAACATGTCCTAAAAGCCTAATTCTAGGCGACCGGTCTGCCACGTTTAAAAGCCAAATGCCTAGGCCTAGGCATCCGGTCCGCAAAGTGTTAAGTTACATTATTTTGCTACAAACTTAGGAGCATTTGCAACACCATTCCTAAATAAATTAATATGCTTGTCCTTCAAAAAGTCAATTTTTCTTCAAAGTCAGTAACATGAAAATCAATTAAAATTAATCATCATTGGCAAAACAGAACTTTTTGAGCCACTGCCTTCCTTACAATATTCTGCCAGATTTCACTCCTTTGGAGACTGCAACAATAATTTTTTCACCAATCAAGGTCATCAGCCTTTCATCCAACCTCCAACCTGGAGGGCCAGGTCTCTAAAGTTTTGTCTTCCAGTGACAGGGTGGCCCACTTATACCCCGGGCACCTGATTCCCTTTTTGTTGCCTTCTACAACTAACAGGGCTACAATATATTGTAACCTGCCACCAAAGGGGGAAGAAAGATTAAGAACATCCATCCATATAGTGGGGATACAAGGAAACCTCCAAAAATCCTGTTTGGAACACACAGAACCAGGACTGTGAACTGCATATTTTCAATTTAAAATGCAATTATCCTCTGATACATAAACTCTCCTGTTAAATACATACCTTAGCATTCTTCCAATTGGAAATGCATGGTGGAATCTTCCACTCCTTCTGTTCTTTAACAGTCACCTGTAAACAATTCATGATGTGGTGAGAATGTGGATACACAAGACTCTATGTATTAAGTTTTGCACATTAAAGAATTTAGCTAACCTTTCTTGTTGGTGAATGCATTACTGGAGCAGGAGGTGAGGGAGGTCCACGAGGTATCTTCTTGTTGATCCTGAAACACAATAAAATCTGAGCATTCTGTTTCAGCCCTTCTGCATGTACAGAGGTATCTTCTTGTTGATCCTGAAACACGATCAAATCTGAGCATTCTGTTTCAGCCCTTCTGCATGTACAGAGGTATCTTCTTGTTGATCCTGAAACACGATCAAATCTGAGCATTCTGTTTCAGCCCTTCTGCATGTACATTATATCGTAATGAAGCAAGACTCCAAGTTTTAAACATTTTTTCACAGTGTCCAGAAAACGACATATAATGCTGGAGTTATGTCAAATTTTCAACCTATCTGACAGACCATAATGAAAATTGGCAAAGAAGTTAACATGAAAAGTTATCAAACAAATTAAACTGTGATCCTACTTTCCATGAATAAAACTTTTATGAGTTCTCAAAAAATGGCCCACAGAACAAACAATGAATACAAAACAGATACGACACATAAGTGCTAAATTCAAGAAGCCATATATACAGTCCCTCCAGATTGGGGGTTAGAGGCAAGGCTGACAATCTTGCTCTGTAAAAAAAAGTTTCGAAATCCAGAGAAATGAAAACTGGATGCAATCTGGCAGAATCTTCTAAGGAAGGCTATGACTCAAAAAGGGCTGTTTTGCTGCTGGTGGTATGGCATTAGGATTTACAGACAGTAAGTTTGAGAGAAATAAAAGCAACAGACTCCTTTGTATAAGAACAAGACATACTTAAACTTTGGTGGTTCTATTGGATCTTTCTGGGCCTCTACCATTCGAATGACACGCTGTTTTGCACCTGAATTGAAGGCAGCCCCTTGCTGAGATGGTGTGTAACGGATGTACTGTGCAGGACCCTAGTACAAAAGAGAAGCACAAAACTGTAAAATGTTTATTGCAGGAATAAAGACTGAACGATTCTTAAATACAGTTCTTTTAAATAAATTGTTATACAATACTTCCTGCAACCACTGACAGAGTCTAACCTCTGATGACCTGCATAAATATAATAAAAACTGAAGTGTCTTTGGCAAGGGGATAAAAGAATTTCTTCATACTGCATACAATAGGGTAAAACCAAAGGAAAATACTTACGGCTCTCTCTGCACACCTGACTGGCATAGCAGCTGCTATCTTTGTATGTGTGAGACGTTCCAATGCAAGACGAGTTTTCTCAGTAGTCTCTTGCACATCGTCCTCTGACGGTCTCTCCAGGCTTGGATCATCTTCAGCCACCACTTCCGCTGGGAGCAAGTCTGTCAGTTTCGAGTAGATTATCTGCAATGTGAACATGCAACAAGAACCTTGCTCAAAATATTACCTAAGATAGTAACTGAACAAGACTGAAATATACACAGGGAAAGTGCAAGATTATATACTTAACGCAAGACTTCCATGCAAAAATTAGAGAGACAAAATTTACTAACATTCTATCCTGAAGATGGCAATAGTACATTCCTCCAAAATTTTGGTACACATCTATCAAACTACATGGCATAAAAGGCAGTAATAAGTGAATATGTAATAAAATTCTCATGCTAAAGAACAGGTTTTTGGGAAAATGAGAAGGCATGAGATTAAGTGTCTAGTGAATTCCTGTCAGACAGCCTTAGACACTTCACCCAGACTGTGAATATTTTCTCTGAGATGAAATAAAATGAGGGCCTGGAAAGAATGAAGGACAGTATGCAGCAAAATGGCAGTCAGAAACACATATAGAGCATTAAAATTTTAAGTCCATTTTTGTCAGCTATACTGAGAATTCTAGTCAATGTTCAAGACAGTACAAACGGGTCATCATAAAGACAGTGTGCTCACCAATACAGGTTTCACAGTGGTAAATACTGGACAAACACTGATCTGCAGCACTTGATTCAACTGCAGGTTAATTCTAATACCAACATTTAATACCTGGTTGACTCAGTTTGATCAAGGCTAAGGATTAAGAAAGGCTGCACCATAGCTCAAGCAGTTAGTCCCTGGCTTCCCAACGCAGCAGCCCAGGTTCGATTCCAGGTCTGGTCAAGTGGAATTTGTGGTTGACAAAGTGGCACTGGGGTGGGTTTTCTCCGAGTACTTCGGTTTCCCCTGCCAATTGTCATTCCACCAAAATCTCCATCATAATCACCCAGAGCAGGCTACACTAGGCCAATCAGTGGCTGTCGTGCCGAGTGGACCCAGTTGATTCCACCCCCCACTAAGCAGATTAAAAAAAAAGGATTAAGAACATTACCTTTTCTTTTGAGTGTCCCTGACGTGCCAGAACGTCATACTTTATCTTTCCCTGGGCATCCAACTGAACTGCAAGGGCATTTGATGTGCTTTCTTTTCCTTCTCTACCCATATTCAATGGATATTGGGCCACAGGAATCTCTGGAAATGCACCACCATCTCCGAAGTCCTGCACAAAAATGTATTATCAATATCGGATTAAATAATCTGACCTCTTATCATTACTGCAGATGATAAATATGGTTCTGAAAATTGCAGGTGTCAACCAAAAATCCTGTTACATTAGCTGGCTAAACATGCGCTATACTTCCACAGTATTTTATTACATCACATCATAATAATACAACCTTTTCACTGCCGAATTTCTGTTTTTCTTACATTACTTTTACTTATGGTTTATTTATGACTAGCTGTACCCGGCCACGCATTGCTGTGGCTCGGTCTAACGAAATATTTCAGTTCAAATGCAGATCAATCGACACAGCTCAATCCCACTGCCAACTGCGCTGAAAAATAAGGAAAACAGTTACGACAACGAAATGAAAAACAATGAAAAATAAACTGTACTCACGAAATGAATGCTATGGTAAACGACACAGCCCAATTCGAACGCAATGTCACACGAAATAATTAAATCAAAATGAAAATAAATCGAAACTGTTTATATTTGGCAGTAGCTATCCCAAGACTGACTCCTTCGGCGGTTACTTCCAGACTCTCTTCTGTATCCCCCAGCATCTGCCCCGAGACTGACTGCTTCTTGTCCAAGCTGGACTATTTATACCTCGGCGGATGCTATACAATGAGCCTTCTGTTGCCTATCACCGGGGAAACCCTGCCAGAGTCGAATCCAAAACTCTGAGTGAAAACTCAGGATCTGTGCTGTGATTTCACTCAGAATCTCTTGTGATACTTGTGACCTCGTGATATTCAAGACACTCGTGACACCGATCAGTCGCCGGAGCTACACTCTCTTATACATATAGCCAGCGTTCGGACGGGATAGGGAATACCTTATCGAAGAGTTAGTTTCATCTGTTGCTTAGGAAATGCTAGCACAGAACACCTTGTAGAAGTGTTTGGTTTCATCCGTTGTTACGCAACGGAACCTCCTATCCTTTAATCTCTGGGGAAACGTGTTTGTTGTTTCGGCAATTCCTATGCAACAGCCCACTGTTACTGCATTTCCATGGAAGTATACTTTCCGGTTTCATCCGTTGTTACGCAACGGAACCTCCTATCCTTTAATCTCTGGGGAAACGTGTTTGTTGTTTCGGCAATTCCTATGCAACTGTTATTGCGTTTCCATGATAGTATACTTTCGGATTCACGCGTGGCTGGGTACAGGTAGTAGGTATATAAAAACGCGCGAATTCGAATGCAACGTTGTGTCAAAATTTCGAGGCAACCAGTGAAGAACTTTCGGAGATTTAGGACATGGAACAAACAAATATTTACATTTTTATTTATATAGATAGATAGCTGTACCCGGCCACGCGTTGCAGCGTGCATTCAATTCATCATTGCCATCTCCAACGAAATACTCGTACATTTGTAGGAATTTATGTTGACCATCTGGGAACGGAAGCAGGGACAAATTTGTCCTTTCACTTTGAAAGTTGGCATGAATTGAGCTCTTACGATTTCTGCGCCGAACGACGTCATCTGGAAGCATGAGTTGTATTTCCTGATGTTAGATAGGAAATGCTTTGATTCGGCGGTGTATCCGGCAAGCAAAGTTTTTAATGGCTCTGGCGGTTCTCCAAGTTGAGGCAGTTTAATTTTTCCCGCGGCGCAACACATTCCCTTCGCTTCTCCATTAACTTTCAGAGCCTTGCAATAAGGACACATTTCAGTCATAGTGCCGATGAGAACACGCCGGCTGAAACTATAATCTTCAGCTGGGCTGTACCGGAATGCAAGGCGACTGTAATCGCGTGATTGCTGAGCACGGAGTCGTGTTTGACGCTGATCTGCTGTTTCTCGTTGACGTCTTTCAGCCACTCTCAGCCTGTCGCGTTCATTCTGTTGAGAACGAAGCAGAGCTGAGGCTGCAGAACGCGATCGCCGTGCTCGCAACCGCGCATCCTCAAGTCTGGCTGCACGTCGCTCTCCTGCTTCATCGGCACGTATTTGAGCCATTCTTTGTCTCTTTCGCTCGTTCGCTGATGCCCGTTCTTCGCCAGTTTGATTTGCAATTACTCGACGCCTTGCTTCCGCCCCGCGAGTACGACAACCTAAGTTTGATCTTCTGCGAGGCATTATTTTGATGAACTAAAGCAGATCGATTGTACTGAAGAAGGCGAAAGAAAGTTATAACAAAAACATATAAAATTGCAAAACATTAAAAAAGGAAAGATCACGAACTGGAAAACAAAGAAACAAAAAAAAAAACTAACGATATATTTCAATTCAAACGCAGATCAATCGACACAGCTCAATCCCACCG
>NW_019744155.1:84421-96629 GCF_002891405.2 Cryptotermes secundus
GTCAGTCAGTCAGTCAGTAAGTCTTATGGGGCTCATGACCAGATATTAATTATTATCGCTTGACAGTTACGGTCTTGTTTCTGTGGGGCGCCTTCTCTGACGAGAGGAGGGGTCTGTCTTTTGTATATGCTGCTGGCTCTTGCCAGCGCAGTCTTTCTTTTATACCCTTCATACCTTTTATACCCTCGGCCGCTGCTATGCAAATGAGTCTCTGTTATAACCGTGGAAACGGTGCTTTGTTCATTCCGCGTTTCCTACGCAATGACCCATTGTTATTGCGTTGTCTCTGTGGGAACGCTCCGTGTATTCGTCGTAACCGTGGAGATTCGATGTTCTCGACACAACGGCTTACTGTTGGGAAAACAGTATCGCCATTGTTACTTCCTATGCAACGGTCTGTTCTAGCGTTTCCATAGAAGCGACTCTTCTGAATTCCAAACACGTTACAACAGATGGCGATGTTTTTCAAAAGACGCATGTTTTTACCTGTCAAAGGTGTGACATGTATATAATAGGCATATAAAAACACGCGCGCATTCGAATGCAACGTTGTATCAAAATTTCGAAGCAATCGGTGAAGAACTTTCGGAGATTTTCGAGGGGTAACAAACGAACATTTACATTTTTATTTATATAGATTGTCAGTAGTGTAACCGATCTGCCTACCCCAGCTCGATTTAATTTGGTAGAATGTTTGGATCCGGGTAAATTAACATGTTTGGTTAGGTCTACTTGTAACATACCGCAAATGGACGAGTGGCACATAGGCTACTTCTTCCCCTCAAGAAGGAGTTTTAGCCCAAACTCTCCACTGAAAAAGACAATAAAAGAGAAAGCGACTGGTCAAGGCAGAATCTGAACGAAAGAAGAAGACCCCTAGCAGCTTGGTTCTTTAGAAGGTCACAAGAAATTTTACTTGTCTGTATCTTTGGAAAACACAATAAGTGGCAGTTCTGAACCCATAACTCAAAAGATGAGTGGTCTCCCAACCCCAAGCCAAGCGTAACATTTGTCAAGCTACTGACAGATTTTACGTAAGTTTTAGCGCCTATATTCCCTGCAATCCCTAAACGGATTGGGGGGAATAATTAATTAGTGTACTCCCATTTTTTGAAAATGACCAATCCTCGTAACTTCTGGAGTTGACTTGTGGACTGAGGGGACTCCGAGAGTGGCGAGGAGAAGGCATTCGAGGAGTTGCATGCAATATCTCGAACTATTCGGACGCAAATTCTGCAAGGGGAGTCTTATTCAAAATCCCAAACGATTCGGACGCATATTCTAAAAAAGAATTCATTGGAGGGAGTCTTTTTTAGCGATCTCAAACCTCGCGGACAGAAGTTGAATGTAGTGTGTTAGTGTCGTTCATTAGGGACAAGAATTTAATAAAGTGCCAGGTGAAACAAAGTGTGTGTGTGTTGTAATACGAGTTCCTACTTCCCTTCCTGAGCAGGGCCCTGCCAAAGGACCTGAGAACTGAATCTTAGCTCTACCGGCAGAACTAGCTACCCACCTATCCATCCTTCACACCTCCCATAAATCTGTAAACTGTTGGTAGCAGTTTACTGGCGCCCAAATCAAACCCATCCCTGTAAAGATCAGAGGTGTGAAAGTAGGATAAGTGAAGCAGGGTAAAGCCAGCTGTAGCCGCCGTCGCCCGTAGCAGTCCAGCAGCCAGCAGCCAAAGATCAACGTAGGTCAACGGGTGGGGCAGTTAGGAGGTGGCGCTTCACTCCAGGGGCACTGATCGGGTAGGGGACGATTAAAGTAGCTTAGATTATAAAGCACTGAAAAGCAGAATGATCAAGGCATAATGAATTGGAAAGGACATGGAAGGAAGTGGTTATGGCCTAATTTTTGGTACTATCCTAGCATCTCCCTAGAGAGACTAACGAAAACCACAAGAAGTTTGAGCAAACATAGCCAGTCTCTGCACTGAGATACAACTCCAGGAGCTTCAAAATATTGTGACATGTAAATCCACTGTTAGGCAAAGCCTGCAACACACATGCGACCAATAATCATGGAGCAGTGTTTTCTTTGTGTCCATGGTGACATCACCAAAACAGTGCTTAGCAATCACATGACATGTTTTCTGTAGGTCCAGTGTGCCAATGAACTCGCTAGGTAGCGATCACTTGACATGAGTTTTCTAAGTGGTCTGCGTCATGCAACAGTAGAACTGTGGCTTCTGAATTTTCTGTGCCACAGCCATACGATGCAAGTCTGCTTGTAGCTAGTTCAGTGAAGAGAATGGAATTCAACAGTACACAGCAGTTCAGCTGTCAGTAGGAGATAGCCACGGGAAGTTCGTAGTCAAAGAAGAATTAGAAGTCTGCCGGTGAAGACTTGGTATGTGAGTAGATTTAGTCACAGTGAGACTGTTTTAATCGCATTCCCAGGGGATGACAAGTAAAGGCTAAGAATCCTAGTGCACGTGTAACAGTGAACCGTAAATTGTGTAATTCAGCAATAGCACTGTATTAATCGTAATTAAGAGAGACTGTAACTGAAGTGCCAATAAATCCAATCATCTGATCTAGAACCCATTATTTTCGTCATGTATACCCCCTTACACATGACAATATGGAGGAGGAGTGTTAACCATTCTACCACAATATTTGATGTCTCTGTTCTTGGAATGCTGGAAGTAAACTGCAGAAAATTAATTTTTAAACTGTAGATTAAAATTGCTTTCCCTGTGCACCATGCATTTAAAAATAATTCTGCAGAGAAAATCATACATTTTGGTAATACATCTCACACTAGTGCAAACTTAGATTTCATTAATATTGTAACATGATTGGTCTACTGTGGATGCCATTCTGATTGTTAATTGGTTTTATTAACAACTTACAAGTTGTAACTACAATTAATTGTAACACTGTTGCGGGTTTACACAATTTACAAACCCAACACACTAATCTCTTCACTCATATACAGTATAACATTACATTACATTGCACTGCATTCCAGGGATCCAAAGTTAGTCAAAATGACTGTTGGATGTGAAATATGTCATATAAATACAAAACACATGTACAGTCCCAAAGGAGTTCTCACACAACACAAACCAAGAATACACAGTGACTACACACAAGGCTATTTAAAGATACGCAAGTTATTTTCTAGACAATAGGTATTCATCAACAGAGTAGAATGAATGTGTATTTAAGTACAGTTTCAGTGCTATTTTAAATCGTGCATGGGAGCTATACAAGTGTCACTGATTTACACACTCCCAATACCTTCTCAGTTATCAGAAACTCTCACTGATTATCACACATAAAATCTTCTAACCATGCGTTCGGTTCTTCTTCTTCCCATGACTGATTGACTTCTGCTCTGCTGAATACTCCAAATAGTCGCTCCTTAGTTATTTCAGTTTCTCTTATAAAGCCTCGGTCGGACAGCAGAAAATGCACCTCGTTTCACTGTTGCGTAACTGCTGTGTTTACAGAGGCAATGCTGGGCAACTATACTGAGAGATGTAAGTTTTGAGGTTTTCACGGCGACGACTATGAAGAAAGTCGTCTTCTGGGTTTAGGAGCCGTGTATTCTTCGTTTTGGCTTGGAATGCAGAGAGCAGTAGCTACTGCTCTCTCCATTCTGAGCCATTCACCTGCTCTGAAGATGGAGGTGATACGTTCCTCCGAAACGTCGGCCAAAACGAAGAATACACGGTGCCTAAACCCAGAAAACGACTTTCTTCGATGCTGAGAGATGTTTACTGCAACGCTGCACAGCAACCAGCACGCTTCAGCTTAGCTTGGCACGGCACGGAGAAACACTGCTCTCCTTACTGTTGCATAACTTGGCAACCGACCATTTATCAAGAGTCTGTCTTTGTAGTAACTCAATCCACATCCTGTTGCCCAACAACGGTTTGACATGTCACAATATATTTTCCATTAGAGTTTAAAGCCAACATTTACAATGTTCAAAATCTGTCAGTTCTTATGCTTTGACAGGAAAGGTTTCACACCTATTATGTACATACAAATATGACAAATGTTTATGATCTCTTAATTCATTATTTAATTATTTTATGAAGATTCATAAATCTGTAGCATAAATGACGAATGACAAGATCACGATGAATGTTCAAATACGTGAGACAAGCTGTGGTCATTATCTGTTATGTCCTGACAAATCATACTGAGACCATGGAAAAATCTCAGTTGAGGTAATTCATTACTGAATAATTCAGCAAAAAATTCAATTTATACATAAAACAATATCTAGTTAGTTTACAGTCATGATTACATATATCCAGTACCTAAACCAGCAAATTTTACTGTTATGGCATATTCCAAGCCTACAATAACATTTTTTCCTTCATTCATTACACGAATCTACTTTTTACACCAAAAATATCAACTATACAAACATGTACTTTAAAATTACATTCCTGAATTCCATTTTAACACTTCGTGGACCGGTGATTTAAATATTTAATTCACCCTGGGGACCGGCGTTTTTAAACCTACTACCCTAACTTGTGCACTGTTCACTTTAAAAATTAATATAAAATCTCCTAATTAATTTTATGAACTAAAATTTTTGGAGAAGACTTACCAGAGCTCCTAGAAGTGCTTCAGAGTGTGATATTTCTGGAAACATTCTGCTCTGTGAAGAGGCATGACACAGAACTTGCAGACATAGGAAGTCTTGTTTCGCTTCTTGTGCACAGCGCACACATGGCACTGCCTAGAAGGATACTTCCCCGTCGATTGTGCGCTCATCACAATTTTCGCAAGGCTATGTTTCCGCATATCACCCGAGAGTCGCCCAGGGGGGTCCATATGATGCTTCCGTGGGGTGGGAGTAGATGGTCCCGGTCATACTACGTCTGTGTCTGACGCAGGTTCTGCCACCGCCGTGAGGTCTGTAGCCTAGGCTTTTGCCACATTCATGAGCAATGCCTTGTATTTCAAAGGTGAATTTTCGTTTAGCTCTTTGAAAACCAAAAATGAATTGAAAAGGGCACAATTTATAAGCCACAAGGCAACTTTCTTCGTCCATTTTACTGTTTTCCTAGGAAGGGAATAATAGGCCAAGTATTGGTCGGCTCTATCAACTCCCTTCATGAACATATTGTACTGAGAAATACAAAGAGGCTTCTTCTTCACTTGCCCATGTCATCTTTGAACATCGACCATGCTCGAATTGTGAATAGTGGAAATCTTATTCACAACGCGAGTATCCCTCCAGGACTGAAGAAGAATGTCCCCCTTCCTCCTGAATGTGGTGTCACCACGTTTCAGGGATTTACATTCCTCTTTCAGATCTGGAGGAAGGCCTCTGTTCACCCTAATTGTACCACAAATATGTACTTTCCTTGAAAGTAGGTATTCTGCAGTTGCCACACTGTTATAAAAATTATCTTGATAAACGTGATAATTTTGATCAAGATAGGGATCCAAAATGGAAACAATAGTTTCTTGCAATTTCTTGCCTTCACCGGAATAAATTTCTAAATTTCCAATATAGCCTGAAGTGCTTTCCATGACTACACGAACAAGTAGGCCATACTTTAGAGTTTCCCAGGATTATACATTCGAAAACGAAGCCTTCCCCTCCAAGGAATCACAGATTCGTCCAAAGACAGTTGCTGCTCTGGCTTATAACCTGTCTGAAATTTCTCAACGAAAAAGTCTAATAAGGGCTGAATTTTGAAAAGCCTGCCCGTTGACTGTGGTTGCAGTTCATTATTACTGAAATGCAAACACCACCATATCTGTTCAAATCTCTTACAACTCATGAATTTGCCGAAAATGGGAATTTCTAAAAACGGATCAGTGGACCAATAAATAGTCTTTCAAATTATCCCTCTTTGTAAACCCCATTAGAATGATTATTGCCAAAAATGTTTTCCCTGCTGAAGTGACATCCACCCATTTCAACACCTTATAGGTACTGCCGTACGCCTTACGGTGTTGGAGATAGTATCTGTTGGTCTCCTGACACAACATGTCAAAGAAACTATCTCCAGAAAACAGTTCAGCTACTTCAGACACTTGCATAGGGTCCGATGGCATTTGTCTCACCCCTGGATCACCAGTAAACTTTCCCAAAGTGGGTGTTTTGTCCACTTTACCCCATGCAGCTGTCCCCACAATGCTAGCACTCGCACTTTCATCGGAGCTCTCACTGTCACTTTCACTTTCTCTTCTGGTCACAATATTTTGGGGGCCCCTGTCACTGCCAATGACACTGCCCTCGCTATCAGAAGATGAAGCAGTTGGCAAGTCAGATAACTCATCGGAGATCAAATCACAGATTTCTTCTTCTCCGAGCGCTCGCGCGGCCTTCAACTGCTTGAGCCATGTTGACACTGAGAATATCTTGCTTCACACATAGAAGCTTCGACTTGAACAAAGGGACTTTTCTTTAGAGTGAGAGGGGAATAGAGTGGTCACGTTGCTGACTCAGAAAACAAACATTCCGAAGCTCAGCTACGCAGTACTTTTACAGACATGTGGCCACCAAAGCGAGGAATAGTGTTGCAACATAACGTGTCCTAAAAGCCTAAATCTAGGCAACTGGTCTGCCACGTTTAAAACCCAAATGCCTAGGCCTAGGTGTCCGGTCCGCGAAGTGTTAATAGGACTGGAAACACTGTACAAACACTGGTCTTGGTGTAAGCATTCTAACTGAAACACTGAAGTTACACATATTAAAACTGCAGTCGTGATCTGTCAACCAAGGCACTTCTCTACAACCTCCTGTGCACATCTTACCTCGAGTGATCGTGGCACCCAACCTCTTCTCTGACCATATGGCGGAGCTGTTGGGCTCGCAACAACCACAGAAGATGACTGTACACGCACTTTCGCTCGCTCTTCATCTAGATCCCAAACCGGTTGTGTGGGTGCAGGCAATAAGCTATTCAAGAAAAATGAAAGTGCATTACAGACATCTGTTAAGTTCACCACTGACATATTCTTTCGCATGATGTGACTGCAAAATATTAACACGGTTGTAACTACTCTATTCATGTTGTTCTCTATACCTTACACAGGAACACACACAAACTAGGTATATTTTAAAAATTGCTTTCCATTAGGTCTTCCTACAGAAGTTAATGGCACTGGCCAATGGTATGATACTTGCTAGATAACCAGTTGAGGTAAGTGTTCAATATTCACATACCTACATAAAATTTTTAGGACAAGGATATGATGCAGAATGTTCACAAATCAGTGGAAGAAACAGTAATGAAGTCCTTCGCTTTCAGGGATATTAAAGTATATAATTTCAAAATAATTTTTATATCACAGCTGATATAGCCTTTGATATTTATTTATTTATTTATTTCATCGATATAGATCATTGTTACATGATATAGGACAAGTCAGTTACTGTACACTGGCTAATTACAATAAGAGAAGAAAGTTACGATACTTAAAATTGTTTACAATAGATTACAGTAGATTACAATAGTTCAGATTTCATATAGTGTAAGGTGGAATCCATATTAGGGCCCCTCAGCACGTCGGCTTCCATATGTCCTATTGTACCTGTACTCGTGTTAATGCTTATGGAGAATTTGATGGAATGAGGATTGGCAGGAGAAACCGAAGTACTCGGGGAAAACCTGCCCCAGCGCCACTTTGTCCATCACAAATCCCACTTGACTAGACCGCAGCGGTGGGAAGCCAGAGACTAACCGCTTAAGCTATCGCACGGCCTTTGAATTAATATACTGATACTTATAGGATGGGATGCTTCATGTTAATGTCATATATTTAATTACTGCTACGTGTCATTCATCACTTTAGTTTTATGACTTCATGCCTTTTCCAACACCTGATAGCAGTTCTTGAAATGCCAATGTATCAACCACTGTTTGAAGTTACTTTCATTTTTTCTCAGATAGTTGCTGTCTACCGCAGTGGCTGTATACCTTTGTGAGACCACGGCCCAGTAAATTCCTTTTTTATAAGATGAGGGCCCTGTATATTTGATGCCTAGTGTTTTACATGTCATTAAGCTGGGCTTCAACTTATTCTACTCTTCAACTGCAAATATTATACCAATTATAAAACAACAAAAACTTATTTACACATTTCTTAAATGTATAGGGCTATAAGTGGACATACAGTAAAACAGTTACGCAAACGCGCTTAAGAATGACAATTCTAAGTTTACATATGAACGAAACTCTTAGATTTAAGTTTGCCAGGCGGTGACTATTATGGGTAATGTCTCCTGGGCCGTGACGTTGTATAATCTGGTAGATTACGTTTCAGAGTCACCTGCAGACTCTGGAGATGGGTCGGCACATTCTTCTGAAACTTTGGGAACCTCCTACCAAAATATACAACGTCATACCGCTGAAGCCAGGAATCTTCAACAAATTTAATTATCATAAAGTATCATATCATAACACACACAATGCAAAAAATGTTACTTCCAAGTGTGGTCATTATTAGCGTCATTATTAGAACAAGATTACAATCTGTAAACTTCTAACAATTATTACAATTTCAAAATCGATTATATAGAGAGAGATTTAATAATTATACGTCCATCCAGTGATATTACCTTCCTAGAGACATACTGCTAACTCTGCCCACTTACATACAGTAGTTAAACACAACATCCATTACCAACATAACGATCACAACCATCAAGACCATGAAGACAATGGAGTGGCAATTCAATGCTATTGGCGGGCAACACAGCCAGCGTGACGTCATGAAGCGTCACCTCTGCCGCGGTGGCCAGCTGCAATTCTCATAATAAAAAAAAAAGCTGCAGCCAGGACCGAGGGCTTGGTCGGTAAGAAGGTATGCTATCATACCACCTGCCCTGTCGGTAAGAAAGAATGCTATTATACCACCAGCATATTTTTTACTGTTCCCTCCCAAAAATCACTGGTTCACACATATAGCTAGAATTGATAATTGATGTAAATGAAATGTTATTTTACAGGCACTGGTGAGAAACTTTCTCCCGATAGATAATGTTGCAACCTGATATCTTGTACTGCAGAGGTTCTTACTCTGTTGTGTGTTTTCTGTTTTCGAACTGAGTTTAATATTACTTCACTCAAAACCATCTGGATGGGAATGAGTTAAATTATATCAAACTCAGTTCAAAAACAGAAAACACACAATGGAGTAAGAATCTCTGCAGTACAAGATATCAGGTTGCAACATTATATATCGGGAGAAAGTTTCTCACCAGTGCCTGTAAAATAAGAACATTTCATTTACATCAATACAACACTCCCTTACTGAAATTCAATGGATATTTGAACTGTAACATATATAGAATACTTGTGTTTAGGAAAGGTGACTGTGGGTAAACTTGAAAGAAAATTCTGTTTCCATCAGAGATATTTGTATTCAACTTCATAACTTTGCTTACAACTTATACCTGAAAGCTGCACAGAACATAGCTTTTCAGTTACATTAATGTGTTATGTATCATGTACATGAAGTAATAATACTCAGGTTTCCATTTGTTATTAATTTCAGTAGTATAATGAAACTCGAGAATCTGATACACTCTCTTGTTAACAAGATTAAGATTGCATTTAATAATATACGAAAAGCATTAAAATAATTGCAGAACTCTTACAAACCTCTTTTTTTTTTTTATTTGTTTCATTCTGGTCCATCACACTAACAATTACAAAGACAAAAATAACTCCGTCCAGCAAGCCACGAACAAACACGGACGATACTAAGAATCTCCTTCACAAGATAGACAGGCGGCACAAGTTCAGCCCCCTCCAAGAAAGATGATAGGAAAGTGACACAAACCTGCATGGTTTATAAAATTTTGACTTAAAGAACAAAGTTTTAATACCAGGAAGGCTGCTGCGATTGTGGAAAGTTGAATATTGTGTATTCCAGGCATTGTGTGTGTGTGTGTAATTTAGCACTCAGAACATCTACTGTGATAGTGGTTTCCAAATAAGTATTGCTGTTCCCTCTGAAGATGATTCGTAAGGATCAAAACACGTAAGGGTTCTCAGTTTTCAAGTGGTAAAACTTAAATAGTCACACTGCACGGAGTTGATTTTGTCTTTGTCTTACAAACCTCATGATCTGAAACATGCTCATGTTTCCAAAATAATAAATTAACTGAACGAATATAATGAATGTTGTATTTTAGTGTCCTGTTGCACTGATTCGTATCCATAATGTGTATATATTAACCGTCTTTTACACACACATACGTCCAGCAATACAACGCACGCAGCCACATAAGAAAGACATATCAAGAGACACAGTATATACACAATTAAAGCATAAGAAGAACGATTGCCATAGAGGATGAATGGCATTACGCACGAGTTTGATATACGACATGTAAGATGATAGACCTTAAGTAGTTTTAATTAATAAATTTTATTATTGAACGACAAACACACGTTATATATCATTTTATAAATGGACACTTGATGGCAGGCAGTGCAATGGTTTAACGTGATTAATACATCTAAGGATGGCAGAATGATGCCGAAACATGTAGTGTGAAGTGACAAATGAAATTGTATGCACTAAAAGACGGTTAATATATACACACATTATAAATATAATGAACCTTGAAAGTCTGATAATGAACGGCGCAATAAGACGCGCAAAGGACACCAAGACCGAATGCAGACGTTGCCAGCAAAACATCGCGGAATCGAAACCGAGGGAGAACCTTTAGGCTGTTCGGGGACGAACAACCTTTAGAAGGGAGCAATGTAACGTGTCTGAAAGAAGAGCCACTTCTATGGAAACGCTAGAACAGACCGTTGCATAAGAAACATCGAATCTCCACGGTTACCACAGATACGCGAAGCGTTTCCACAGAGACAACGCAATAACAATGGGTCATTGCGTAGGGAACGCGGAACCGACAATGCAACGTCTCCACCGCTATAACAAAGGGTTCGTTACCTAACAGCGGGAAAGGTTATAAAAAGCCCAGTTTCGACGAGAAGTAGTCAGTCTCGGATTAGACAGCTAAGAAGCCAGATGTGATCGAGCCATCTTGGAAGTCAGCCTTGGGATAACCGCCAGAAGAGATAGTCCGGCATCGCCGAGTTATTGTAAGCAGTGATTGTGACACTGCAGACGGGAATGATTGTAAAGTGTGTAAGACGAGCGAAGAATAAACTCGCTATATTGAGAACGGCGTGAACTTATTTGTAGCGTGACACACGAAACACGCTACAATATATATGTAAAAGTAAAGTAAGTAAAGTAGAGCTATCCCTGTAACAGGCTGTGAAGGCCCATAGGGTTGTGAGACGTTCATAAGTTCAATACTGATCACAATAATATTTACTTACTTACTTACTTACTCATGGAGCTGAGCCCTTCATGAGGAGCTGCCAATTCTGCAGCTACTCATGAATTTCGCAGCATTTTATGGAACCCGAAGGTTCATCACCGTGTTAACAAGAGCCCTCCACTGGTCCCTATCCTGAGCCAGATCTATCCAATCAATACCATCCTATCCTATCTCTCTAAGATCCATTCTAATATTGTTCACCCACCTATGCCTTGGTCTTCCTTGTGGTCTCTTTCCTTCTGGCTTTCCAACCAATATCCTATATGCATTCCTCGTCTCCCCCATTCATGCTGTATTACATATTTAAGATTTTCAAGGCTCATTATATTGCTTCAGTAATTTCATTATGTTGTGTTCAATAATATGGCCAACATAATGAAATTACTGAAGGAATATAATGAACCTTGAAAATAAAATATCTGAAGCAATATAATGAACCTTGAAAATCTTAAATATGTAAATGTTCACAAGTTCAATGCTGAACACAATAATATGGCCAACATAATAAAATAAGTGAAGGAATGTAATGAACCTTAAAAATCTGATGTTTATATATTTATGTTCATAAGCTCAATGCTGAACACAATCAAATGGCAAAAATAATGCAATGACTGAAGGGATATACCCATAATAACAAATTAGATGAATAAAATATGTAGACACTAATAAGTAAAACTTCCTACCTAGGAAGTTGTTAATAAATTTAGTTACAAAATATACACTGAATCCTGACATTGATTCTGCTCCTCAGTGTTTCATGCTGAATCAGGCAACCTGAAGATTGCAAGTCAATTATAAAATAATGCCACTTCACTCTTACCCACATATAAACACGAACCATTTGAGTCAGAAAAGAATTTCCCACACAATTCTTGACTGAAATATAATTATTTTCAGATATAGG
>NW_019744155.1:97633-97824 GCF_002891405.2 Cryptotermes secundus
CTTGTGTGCATCACAGCTGACACCACGAAGCACCTGTCTGGCAATGGAACCACTGACATAGGCTACTGAGAACACTTCCATGTCACCAGCATGTATTGCATCAACCATGTCCTTCTGTACTTGTTAAGTAATATGGAAACTCAGGTACTTCATCAGGGGTTTCCTTGCCACGACTTGTGGATGGATTTGGT
>NW_019744156.1:0-146 GCF_002891405.2 Cryptotermes secundus
AAGAGGTCGCAACCGTCACTTTAACTGCGTGCCCATTCTGATTCTCGATTTGTGTTCATTTGACGTTTTTGCTGCCCTTCAGGCGAAGCTGTGGTATTTTCCTTTGTGATACTTGTACAATTTATATTTCTATACTTATGTTACAA
>NW_019744156.1:376-831 GCF_002891405.2 Cryptotermes secundus
TATAAGGAAGACCTGTTACAAGAAATAAATAAGGAAAGCAAAGCACTCCTCATGGAGGAGGTACTGCCAGGAGATCAATGATGTACCGGGCAGTGCCAGACTCATGAGAATCATGGCAAAACAGGCGACCAATAAGGTCAGCACAATTAATCTGCCTAACGGACAGTATACTCAAACATGAAGGGAGACGCTGAATGAATTATTCAGAGTTCACTTTCCTGATTCAAAATTGACAAATTGGACAACTGACAGGGTCAGCGGAACCTGGACACTTGCCAAAGCAAGATGGACAGGGTAGACTGGGACCTGGCCAAAGTCACAGTTAATCAATCAAACATACGATGGGCACTGAACACTTTCAGACCATTTAAATCAGCGGGTATGGATGGAATTGTACCGGCACTTTTGCAAACATGGGGCAGAACTTTTAGTTCCACACCTATGTTGCATATATA
>NW_019744157.1:0-284 GCF_002891405.2 Cryptotermes secundus
TGTTAAGCAGACCATGAAGATGTTTAATGTCAGTAAAACTCTCCCCTGAGATTCCGTTTAAGACAGGTTTTACTGTAATTGTAAACTAAATGTGCCATAAACTTTCTTTTTAGTTTAATATGTAAAACTATCATCTTCAATGACAACCACCCTTTGTCTCATGTAATTTTATTTATGGAAATTGGGCAAAAAAAATCACAGGTCAACACTTAGGGCTGAGGATTTCTTCAGATTAAAAATTGTGCGTTGTTGAATTAAAATGTATTAGAAAAGTGTTAGGCTCA
>NW_019744157.1:1558-8768 GCF_002891405.2 Cryptotermes secundus
CCCAAGAAAAGAAAGTATTCCGTTCCACTCTAGTGGTAGTGACAGTTCAGGCGAAGGTGAAATGATAGCACACTTGATGGAAACATTTCATGTAATGGGGGGGGGTCGAAATTATCATGGATCTTCCAAAGAGCAACTTGGAAAATCCAACAAGAGGTGAAACATCACAGTACACGGTTCAAAATGCCAAATTAGTGGCTTAGAAATGAATTCTTTCAAGACCAAATGTAAAACCAAGCAAAGTGCTACCACCTACAATATTTGAAATGTGGTAGAAGTAACATGATTTGTAACTGGTCTAAGTGCATGGGGAAACCCACCCGCTCAATACTGAATACTGAACATGATTTGTATCTGTATTGCATTTATTTCTATATTCTAGGCATGGAAACAAATTCTTAAATAATAACAAACAATAATACTGAAAAAAATTATATCCTGTCAATAGTATGGAGACTATTTTGATAGCATTACTTAAGATCGCTGACAAAAAAATCACAATACCATGAGATACAGCACTAATCCTGAACGGTTTGGATGATCTGTAAATATCAGATGAATGTGCAGATATCTTGCATGCAGAAACTTTGTGTGGTCCTAGATTATCAATGTGCAGGACACTGGTTTGAATATTGAATGAGACAGCTCAGGCAATTGTAAGCAGAGTAATACAGGTCAGGAACATGTGTGCATGCCACTGCTTATCTTTATTACACAGACTACACAGAATAACACCAGTACAGTACTAGAAACAAAAAGTACCCGCTGCAGCACTATAGACATAGGGCGAGTCCCCCTGAAATTTAAATTTTAAAATTTAGAGGAAAATTGAAAAGATTTTAAAATTAGAACTTAAGATTTTATAAGTGCTCATTGAGAGAAATTAAAATTGACATGTGTAAATAACAAAGATATCAACGAAGTAGATTTTGGTAATAACGACGAAAGGAACAATCAGGAAGACCTGTGTTTTTAAATTTTACATGTTAAACTAAGTGCAGTGTGACAGATACTTGAGTAATACACCTGATGATGGCCGGTTGTGGCCGAAACATGTAGTGTGTAAAGGAGAGCAAAACGAAAGACCTATAATATATGGTTTGCACTGAACACGGAGTTACTGTACTGTTACTGTTGTAGCAATTATGAATGTGAAATAAAATGGATAAATGAAATGAAACGAACGAAAGTAACACTGCTGTATTACCTACATAATCTTTAATCTGACTGACCAACATGTATCCTGTACTTATAAACAAATACGTTATCTTGTCAACTAACTTGTTACCCAAAATGATAATTTCCAGACACGTACTTAAACAATTACATAGAGTATGCAAAAATCAGGCCATATTATTTCTATAAATCAAGGTCAAAATTTGGTGGANAAATGGTTTATTTAATGATGTGACATGTTCAAGTGTTACTGTTGTAGCAATTATGAATGTGAAATAAAATGGATAAATGAAATGAAATATATGAAAGTAACACTGCTGTATTACCTACATAATCTTTAATCTGACTGACCAACATGTATCCTGTACTTATAAACAAATACGTTATCTTGTCAACTAACTTGTTACCCAAAATGATAATTTCCAGACACGTACTTAAACAATTACATAGAGTATGCATAAATCAGGCCATATTATTTCTATAAATCAAGGTCAAAATTTGGTGGAAGTGTTAATGTGTCCTAAAATATTCTGGCATACCAAATGAAAATTCCCACCTAAAGCCTTTCAACTGTTAGAAGAATGAGCTCTCTTACCTTAATATGGACTGAGTTATACGCACTGTAGTGAATCAGAGTGTGAGAAAATGTAAGGAAAACTACGGAATGCAATAAATTTGCAATTACTTCACAGGAAGGAAAACTCCATATTCATCATTTACTCATTAGAATCTGCAGGCTTATAAAACTTCAAGTCAATTTCTGTGTTGATTTGACATGGACTGACCCAGAAATAAATAAACGAGACACCTGTACAGTACCATTTATGTCTCGTTAATGTACTTCTTCCTGGTATTGGTTTATTTGCTGCTCTCCTCAGTACTCAGGAAATTTCATCTGCTTCAATTTTAAGCTTCTACATTTATTGGGTATATATATCTGGTATCTCTGTCTTTATGAATGTAAAGGCCAAAAGTCTATGTCCTATCAGTACCTTTATGGAATCTATAGTCACTCTTAGAATTTGACTATATTTTTAGGTTATGTTTTATAATTTTATGGACTTTGGTCATTACACTATGCGTGACTACAGGTGCAAGGCCTTATGCATGTGGCATTTTAAATTTTGTATTAACTCCCACAGATGATTTAGGTTGTGTTAGGTTTATGTATTCTGCCATGTGTTGGTTCTGGTGTCTAGAGATAGGGTCTAGCTCTATAGATGAGAGCCAACTGGGTAGACTTTTTACCTGATGATGATGGCAGAGTCCAATTTCTGAAAGGCTGTTTAAAATATAAAGAGGAAGATAGATAACGTCTGAAAAGTAAATAAATGTATTAATGATTACAACATTTAGAATGGAAATTTAAAATAAGACTTTCTGACAAGAATTCCTACCTGTGCAACAAAGAGTGTTTTGCATCCGAGTATCCTGTGAAACTATAACGTGAAGCCATCTCTTGTCGAGAAGCTGGAGAAGTATCTGTCAACAATCAAAGCATCAAATCAAATTATAAATACGTATTACAAACTAACCTCATGAAATTATGCATGAAGTCAAATGTTACATGACAATCACTCCACTCTTATTTTTATTTGTCTTGTATTCTAAGATGACAATGTACCTGAAAAAATTCCCCTTTGTCTTGCAGAGTATCCTGGATTTTCCTCAGTTATTTGAGAACTCACAGGTTGCCATGATGTTTTCCCAAAGGAATTATCTGTAGATGATCCATACAGTCTCCTTGGTGATGAAGTGGACAGCTGTGTAACTGATGAACTTAAATCTCTTGATAACCATGAACCGGCCTTTTCATTAACATCATCATTCTGTAAACCTCTCACTGCACCCAGATATGAACTGCTTAAAGAGAAGCTTTGCCTCAGGTCATCTTCCCTTTGCTCTCTTTGAGGTGAGCAGTATGTAACTGACAGAGATGAGCTTGATCTTCCTAGAGCCTCACCACTATGACCGGATGAAGGACGAACATGTAACACATCTGATCTTGCCTTACGGTATTCTGGTTGCTTTCACCAGTGCTGTCGTCCATTCTTGCAGGATGAGTCCGCTCTTCCTCCGTTTCATCATTATCTGACAATGGTTCTTGCTCATGATCACCGATGCCTTCCAGTAGTTGAGAGAGCTTACATTTGTACAGATGCCTAGTGGATGCTGAAATTATATCAACAATTTGCACACAACACTGTTTCTGTATAAGATATCATGGCTTGTTTTGTTATAAAACTCAACTTTCACTGATATACTTCCAACTGATTGCAGTATATAATAAGTGAGGACAAATAGGTTACACAGAGTACATAACAAAACAAATTCATGGCATATGCAGTATAGCTCTCACTAAGTATGCTTGGTGGGATCTCAACTTAATTCTCAACATGAAGGCTGGCTCTCCAGACTCGCATTTTTCATGGTTTTCATCGGTCCTTCCAGTCAAATCCTGGGATAGCAAAGGGCTGCCACCTTCCACATCATTATACATAACACCTTATCATTTATTATTCAACAAATGTTATTGATCCACAATCTCACACGCAACACAACTACAAAAATTTACTTCTGTACATTGCACTACTTGTTTCAACTGACACTGATCATCATCAGATGTTCAGAATTGTTGGTGAAAACTGCTGTGCTTCTCTTTTGTGGCTCTAATATTTGATGTGTAGTCCCATTTATGCACTTGTGTATTTCATGGAGCTGGGCGGTTCTTCCCGCTGTCTTGTGCATCTAGACTACAAGTGTACAATTTTAAATAAGTTTTAGAGGGACGTGTTGCACGTGAGACTGTGAGCCAGTGACATTTGTTGACTAATAAATGATGTGCAACAGGATGCTACAATAAAATATTATCCTTTCATTTCTTCACAAACTCTACACAATGTCTGCACTAGAGAAACTGGAGAACAAATAACAGAGTACACAATAACTACACATCCAAAAACTTTTCATCACATTTGTCCTATTCTGGAATACTGCAATTAAAAAAATGAGTTATTGCTTTGACCATAGCAATGCATAACATGATGTGAGTGTGACATCAGCAGATGGCTATACTCTGATGAGAAGCCTGTAGGTTCTCAAGGACCAGCAGTCAGACACAGTACACGATGACACTCAGCAGCAGCCTGTCAAACAGTTCATGTTTGCAGCAAGCAAGGCACTGACAAGCAATGGACTTCGTATAACGATATGAAACACAGCTAAGTTTAACGAATCAAACTTTGATATTCATTAAGTAATTAGGAGAGATATTACTAATGATTGAAAATTCTATTTAAAAAACAATCTCACCGCATTAAGTACACTAAATATTTTGTTCCATCAACTGGTTAATGAAAAATAATGATCTTTACTTATATACTGTTTCACTGTAGCATGTTTGTCAATAAACTAACAAGAAACACAATCAATGTAAAGATTCTGCAGTATTATCACTCAGTTGAACTTAATCCCATGAATATTTTGAGAGATCAAACAACCTTACAAAAATTAGTGACCTATCCAAAGGTACCAGTTAATTTGAAGGTGTTAAATTTTCTACAAAATGCTTGATATTATTTCAAACTACAGTAAACATACTGGATTTTTGGTTCTCATAGAAGTGATTATGAAGAGTATTATATTCTGGGGTGTGACACTGTATACTATTTTGATAGAAGTTTCCAAGGAATGTACTGCCTCCATTTTCAGGGTCAAATAACAGGTTAAGATAGCTACTAGTAAGAAGCAAGCAGCAGGTACAGTAAGCTGCACATGAGTTACTCTTACTGGTTTTCCTTTACAGGCCAATATCTAAAACACATTTTCCAAAGACAGCTCACTCCTTGCTTAACCTAAGCTTTGACCATGAAGGTTAAGGCAGTAAGTTCTTCCAAAATGTCTACAAATTCCCACCACATTCCAGAATACAGTAGTCTTTACAGTTAGTGTAATTTGTAACAAGTCTTTTCTCTGAACTCCCTCCTTTCAATACAGTTTTATGAATACCTCAGTGTTACATCTAAAAGAACTGCAGCTTCAGTTCACTTTGCAAGATCGGAGCACTACCTGACAGAAATGTTACCAGAAGTCCTCTCAGGGTTGCAGGAGGTTATTTTCACTGAAACTGATAATCTCTGACTTTAAAGTGGTCATTAATAAACTATACTTTCTTGAGCAAATGATTTGTTCCTTTTTATAGTTCTCAAGGAAGTGTGGTGAGACTTCTGTGGAATTATGAAGGTTTCTTTGTTTGTTACTGTAATACTATCACAAAATATATTACAAACTCTGACTGTGGTACCTAAACATTCTCTTAATATTCTGAATCAGCATTTCTGCGTACTAAGAGGGAAATGTTATTTCATTTGTTTCTTCGGCTCTTTGTTCCTCATTCTTTAACGATGCTTTCTCAGCTAAGTATTTTGTAGTATTTAAAGAGGATGATGGTTCTGACTGATGATGAAAACAGGAAGTAGATGTGGTCTACATCATGAAATGAGCAGTATCCAAAATTTACCAGAAGGGCTGAAAAACACAGTGAAAAACCTCAGTGAGGATGTGGCCTCTGGGTCAAGAATAGAACCAGGGACCTCCTGAATATGAAGCAGTAGTGCTAACCAATAGATGACAACATTCAGTAATTTTCACTACTTCAGCATATTTCCAGTATTTATAGACCATTAAGAAATTCACACACACAAGAATTTTCTTCCATGTGGTCGTCGACACAAAGTATGATATACTCTGGTTCACATAGCAGAGGGACTTTACGTTGAATGACCTGCAGAATGCACTCTAGACAGCATCATAAAATAAACTACAAATATGCAGGAAAGGAAAGCATTGTGCTTGACAAAATATCCTGAATTCAGTTCGTACGTTCGTTACAACGGACGCATTTTGTGCACTCATGTAGACGCTGCCTTAACAGTAATATTCATTTTGAGACCTTGAAGTACTAAATTCCCCATGACTGAATTGAAAACAGTGTAAGAAATCATTACAAATGTCTAACTTGAAGAGGTTAGTGTTGAAATCTGTTGCAGTAATTCCTGTGAAAGCAGTAAATTGTTTTCTATTACTGACTACAAGTAATATATTCCCTGTCTTCCAATTTCAATTTGTCCTTTTAAATTCCATAGAAAGCACCTAGGCTTAGAAAAGTGTCTTGAGACTGTCATACAATATTTCTCCCCTGTTTGGTCAGATATATCAACTCTGCCAGTCATAATTGCAACAATGGACCATGTTTAGGTATTTAATTCAGTGTGCAGTAATGATAAAGCAGACATGGAAGCTTGCATCTGTCCATAGCCATGGGGTGAAAATGGCCAAAGAACTGCATCATCCTGAGGTCAGAACAGACCAAGCAGCTTCACTTCAAATACATTTTCATGTTAGGAGTGAACATGGAAAAGGCATGAGCATCAAGGTTAGTGTATGTATTAGTTTGGAACATATTTTTGGGATAAGTGGCCCAACCGTTTCTTATACCCCAATAAGAACTGGTGAATAACTCACACTGGAGAGAGAGAGAGAGATTATACCTAAAAGAAATTAATTTCCTTTCGATCAGTCTCTCACTTTGCTTCAATGCCGAAAGATATGTATGTATTTCAGTATATTGAAATTTTGCATATATGTTGCTGTCTCGTCACCAAAATGCAGGGCAAAATCATGACATAAAGACAGGAAACAGATATTTTGAAAATGTGGCACAGTTAAGATATTTGGGAACAATGATAATGGATCAAAAGCTGATTCAGGAGGAAATTAAGAGGATATTGAACTTGGGTAATGCTTACTGCCATTCAGTCCAGAACCTTTTGTCTTCATATCTTCTGTCCAAAAACATAAAAATTAGAATATACAAAACTATAATTTTACCTGTGGTTCTGTATGGGTGTGAAACTTGGTCACTGACATTAAGGGAGGAACATAGACTGAGGATGTTTGAGGAGAATATTTGGACTGAAGAAAGATGAAGTGACAGGAAGTTGGAGAAAAGTGCATAATGAGGAGCTTCATTACT
>NW_019744157.1:8939-30136 GCF_002891405.2 Cryptotermes secundus
CTGCAGGTACTCAAGAATTTCCCAGAATTTATGAAACCCGAAGGTTCATTACTGTTTAATTGTTTCTTGCATCCTGTTGTGTTTTAAATGAATATTAGAGTTAATTTTACCGACCACACAACACGTTTTTTATTTACTGTCACACTACATGTTTCAACCTCAAGAGGTCATCCTCAGGTGTACGAACACAGTTGCACAATCACACGCAATCACATTCGTTTTTCCCCTTATTTTGATCCTGTATCTTGTTCAGGTCCACGCTCAAATAATGTGTCAAGTTCTTCTTATCTCAAATAATATGTGTCAAGTTCTTGAGCGTGGACCTGAACAAGATACAGGATCAAAATAAGTGGAAAAACGAGTGTGATTGTGCAACTGTGTTCGTACACCTGAGGATGACCTCTTGAGGTCGAAACATGTAGTGTGACAGTAAATAAAAAACGTGTTGTGTGGTCGGTAAAATTAACTCTAATATTCATTTAAAACACAACAGGATGCAAGAAACAATTAAACAGTAATGAACCTTCGGGTTTCATAAATTCTGGGAAATTCTTGAGTACCTGCAGAATTGGCAGCTCCTCCAGAAGGGCTCAGGTCCGTGAGTAATTAAGTATTATTTTTTTATTGCTAGTGGGGTGGGACTAAGTCCCTTGTGCTGCGGCCACTTCTAGCCTATTTTACCGGCCCCAGATGATAGGTGAGGGTAATTGTGGAGCAATTTGTGGAATGAAGATTGGCAAGGGAAACCTAAGTACTTGGAGAAAACCTTCCCCAGTGCCACTTTGTCCACCACAAATCACACCGGGATCGAACCCGGGCTGCCACGGTGGGAAGCCAGTGACTAACCACTTGAGCTATGGAGCTGCCTTAGTAAGTAACAATGAAAAGGGACTGATAAATTGCTGTAAAGGAAATGTGATCTGTTCAGGAATGTAATGTGAAGGAGCAGAGATGGACCATCACGTGTACATCTATTCAGAAATGTGATAATTGTCCAGTGCTGTGGGAATTCTGTAATGTCATTTTTAATTTAATGTTTAGTGTTTATGTTAAATGTTTATTTGTATCCTCAGTTCTTCAGCTGTTGTCTTACAAGCCCTTTGATTCTAGGTGAAGACTGCAGTAGATGACTTGAATGACACACTCATTACTAGGGCTCGGATTTCTATGACCTAAAAACTTTGAAAATATGCATGCATTTATGCCCTAAAAATGGCAAAGTATGACCTAAAATATGATAGAATGGCCCACAAAAAATAAGTAAGTGTTTAACAAAAAATCCTAAGAATGGCAATTTATATTTTATTATTTCCGACACAGTTTCTTATTTTATTGATGGTAACAGCGTAGCAGGTAGTGAGATAGTTCTTTCTTAATGTGGATTCGGTCGGAATGAGATGAGTTGTATATTTTTCAAGGAAGTTTCAGAAACTAGGTGTATCTACTTTATGTAATGGAACATTTGATGAAACCATCATAGTACAAAGATCCTTTGAAAACTCGGAGGCATTTCCTGATTTCGGTGAACTGGAGGATGACTTTTCAAACAATAATCGCTGTCTACTTTCTGTGGTAATTTCTCTGTTTACACAGCTTCTATGTTTAGCTGTATTGCAGTGTTGTTGCACCGTAAAACGTTTGTCTGCCGTAATTTTAACTACACACATTTTGCAAAATAAATTTCTCCGTCAGTACTAAAATATTTGTCACCAAACTCTTTAATAAAACCACGCAACTTCATACTATTTGAGCACTTGACTTTAGGCATCTTGAAACTATACTGAACAACTGAAGTTATGAATACAGTACTGTATTGGACGGGTTTCTGGGAGAGGGTAGAAATTTACCGCTTTGTGGATGGAAAAATTTTTCACCAATATGCAAGAAACAAACTGGACTTCAGGTATCACTACAGTGGAGGAGAAAAAGAGACACAGACAGACAGACAGACAGACAGAGGCAGAGGTGGCAATTTCTCTTTTCAAAGTGGTTGATTCTACGCCAGGTCAAGAACCATTACCCTTCACACTGTACAGTATTCCTTCAAATCCCGTTACACAAGGCCAAATATTTCTAAGAAATGAAGTTCCAAATAACATCGTTGCCAATACTTGCAAATATATTTCTGAGCAATAAGTGAAACTCGCCTAAAATATGACCAAAAATATGATTTTATATCACTTCGGGCCCAAATATGACCTAAAGCTAAAATATGGTTCAAATATGCATTTATATGACCAATAAAAACCGTATTTTCATGTTCACAAGAGTCAGAAATGCGTTTATATTTAATTATACATGTGAAAAGATGCCAGGATAAAAATATGACATGTCATAGAAATCAGAGCCCTACTCATTAGCAATTTAGCTGATATTGTAGTGGTTGGACAGACAGGTCTCAGAAAAGACATTGTCACTTGCATGTGATATTACCACTCACACTCCATTGTTCTTAACCATAAGTAGATCGAAGAGACAGATCATACCAACAGATGCAGGCAGTGAACAGTTGACCTCCTGCAAAATGTACATTTGGCAGTTAGTGGAGTGGTGCATTAACATTCTTCTGATGTTGAAAGAACAGGAATCTATTCTTTTCTTTTTTTTTTTGTCAGAAGTCCAAAATCTATGCGAGACCTAACAGAGAATATCCACAGTTATGAAATTTATATCCATACCCTTGACAGTGCATGTATACATCCACGTCTCCATATGCCTTCGTGGTGTAGTGCTTAATTAGTTAAGCACAGGGACTTTACCTTGCCTTACCTTTATCCTTGTCAGTATGTTTGGTAGCCGTGACTGTTGGAGCAGTTTGCGAGCATTACAATAAAATTTATGTATGTGATTCAAATTCTAATTGCCAATTTATTATTCCTTTCAGTGCTGTTGTTACATACGAATACTTTAATTTCATAATTTGACTGTTACTCCCTTTCTTACAGTTGTAAATACTATACATTGTGATACTGGCGAAGAAAGCAACCATATCCTGGGCACAGAATAGATACTTCTGCTTGGGTGAGGTAGAAACTTCTGTACAGCAGGTCACTTGGCCTATTAGGCCATTTATTCAGCTTGACGCAGGAGGTGAACCTGAAAGAACAGATCATGATGGAAACTAATGATTATACATGCCTGAATTACATTGAGTTTAGAAAAGTTAGGCTGTAGTTCAGGAATGAAGCATTTCCATTCAGGTAGGCTGCTAATTTTTGTTTTTTCAGTGATCCGTATTCAGTTGCTTAGGATGAGTGCATATGATGAATTAGGAGAGAAGTGAAAGTAAACATTCACATCACTTGATTGGCGGGACTGAGAAAATCATGAAAACCACCTGTCAGGATTGACTAGTTAGGATTCAAATATCACTACTTGAAGAATCCTGTTTTATGTAAACATCGTATACATTTCTGTATGGTTCTGCTGACATTTAAAACTGATAATATTCTGGGTGGGTATGATTATTTTGCTGTATTATTGAGTTTGAGTTAAGGCCTCATGCTTTTGTCTGATTCTCCAACCATATGTAGTTTCCCTCTCCAGTGAATTAGCTCCCATGCCACTGGGATTACTGGTTATCATCTGCACTGTGCAGTCACCCTTGTGTCTGAGACAGGCCTACCTGATGTCACAACTGTTCTCAGTAATAAATACTGTCATGTGTCTGAGGTTTGCATGACTAATAAGACAGGGTTTGGATTTGATGATTGAATTTATTGGATCTTTATACAGCTGGTTGCAACAGTTCCCAAATCTGACACACTGTCATCTTTCAACAGGATACTTCATGGGAACTATTCTGACTTCCAACTGAACTGTCAGTTATTGTTGGCTTCTCATTATATAGCCTCGGTTTGGACCGCAACACAGAAAATATAATAGAGGAAATGTCTTCCCCCCCTCGCAGACTGAGATCATTGGTTCGAATTCCACTCGAGAAATGGACGTCTGTTTGCATTTATTCCACTTTCTGTTTTTGTGTTGTGTGTGTAGATAGTGGCCTTCCGACCGGCTGATCCCCTGTCCAAGGAGGCCTACCAACTGGTAAGATACTGAAAAAGCAGCCAATGTCCACAAGTGCTCTAGAGCCTTAGATAGATAGGTGGAACTGCGTGGAAGTTTTTGATTTAATTAAATCAAATTTCATTTAAGTTTTGAAAACGTGTCGACATAAGATATCGCTGTAAGTGAACAATTATTATTGTACATAGGAGCATGTGCAATATGATCCTGTAGTTTGAAGCCAGCTGTATGTAGAGTATTCGTGTTTGTGGCCTGTTTCCATCCTCAGGTTACAGGTTAGGGAAAGGAACCCCACCCGGGCCACAGTTTAGTTATACTGCTAGTACTAGTATGGAACAGGAACTGTTGCTTAAGACTACCTACTGTGTGATGCCACATAACCTATTACAATTTAATGAGAGAATAAATTTCAAATTAAAGCCAAAGATAAATTCCCTTGCAAATCTGACCTTGCATAACACTAGTGCTAAGGACATTTAGAGCAATTTGGCATTTTATTTGTATACAACCTTTCAGCTGAATAAATTCTGAAACTGGAACTTGCTTGAATCATATTCCCACAGAGCAAGAAGTCGTTAGAACTTAGGAGGCAAGATGTGTCACTTTACCGACTGGATAGAATCTAGAGGATGGCTCATACCTTGTCCATCCTAGTACTTGGATACTACTAACCGCTACTAATGCTACTTACTAACTCAGCTTTTTCGACGAATAAGCTTAAGGCAATTCGAAACAAAATGGCGATTTTGTATACGGTGTGCCATGGATATATAAGTCGGTAAAGAACGTAGCTGGCAAGATGTGCCACTTTGCCGACTAGAGCACTACAGGGTGCCTGATACCTCATCGACTACTACCCAGATACAATTCAACAATTCTTTGATGGCCAGGCTTGATGCAAGTACAACAAAATCGAGAATTTGTATTCGCATATTAGAATCACCATGGAGGTATAATGCACTTTTAAATTTTTGACAATACCGCCATTTTGTTTCTACTCATTTTAGGTCTCAATTTTCCACCTTATCACATTATAAGATATACACCAAAATTTAGAAAATGATATTTAATTCAAAATGTCATTAATACAGATCAATGTTATTAAAAGAATTCAATGGTGCATACTCTTAACAGTTATGGAGCATTCTGGGTAGTTATCCTGAAGACAAAGGAAGCAAGTTCCTTTTAATCAGTCTCCAGCTATCAACCCACATAGTGTGTCATACTCCAAAAGACCACAACCTTGATACTCGATGCCATTCGAACCTCAAGTCAAACACATTCTAATGCTGCTCAATAGTCATTCCATGAAAAAACATGATACCTATTGAGGCTTCTAATCTAAGATTGTGATGCAATTTGTCATACATTTTGGTCCCACAACCAATTCTTTTTAATTTGTTCAGTGGTTTTTTGATTTACAGGTGTTGTCAAGTCACTACCACCAATGTGAGAAAAGCATGATACAGGGCAGCTCTTTAACCCCTTGAGCGTGACTTTAAGCGGAGCCATTTAAATCCCTAAGCGTGTGCGGCAAAACATCTGCATCCGCTCAAACCCATGCTCTAAGCGTGCGCGTCCCATATGTTGAGTCCAAACTTTTCACTAAGAATTCTTAATGCCTACGCTCTGATGTATGTAATTCCAGTGAATGTATATGTGAGCTAATGCTGACTTCTTTCATTCCTCGTTATCTGTTTGTGTGTGGTAATTTTTACTCGCTTTGCTTGCTACAAAGCATCTGATGTCTGCTGCTTACGAAAGAATTGTTCCCACTCACATTCCGACTTGCTTTCAGAGAGAATTTGTTAGCTAACTTTCATTGAATGCTTGTTATTTGTGTGTCTCGGTATTTTTTTTTTACTGGCGACAAAGCAGCTGTGTCTGATTTACGATGTTACAAACCTAGTGGTCGAAGTTGCCTGACGCCTGTGTCAATATTTATGAATTTGTTATCTTTTTCTGCCTTGCGACACTCTCTTAGCAGAGCCCCATGGCATATCGGTCACGTAACTTGTTTTGACGGGACAGTTTCTTGCCCCTGACGCAAAATAAAATCACATTTCAAAGGTGGGTTCTCACAAGTTCGAATGAAATTAGGGTATTCCTAGGTTTGCTTATGCTGATGGGAATTCAGAAACCAAACCTCAGAATGTATTTTAGTAGGAAACAAGGGAAAAAGTGTGGTACAAAAAATAATTCAACCACTTAGTAAATACGGCAGTGTTGAATGCTTACATTCTGTACTGCAAGGCTGGTAACAAGAAAGATCATCTGTTATTCAGAATAAACTTAGTGAATAAGATCCTAGCAAAGTCCCATTGACAGAATTTAGAAAAGCACAAAGGCCGTCCTTCAGATACCGACATGGAATGTACAAGATTGACGGGACAGCATTTCATTCAAGACGATCCCAAAACCGAAACTTATAAAGTTGGAAGGTCTGTGGTGTGTACAAAAAATGGAAAGAGAAAACAAACCAGATACAGGTGTAAAAACTGCCCAGGGACGCCATCTCTCGGCCTAGACCGCCGTTTTGAGCAATACCACACCAAGGTCAACTATTAGACACTGGATATGGAGAGCTGGGGAAAAAAATAGCTTGACAAAATGTAAGCACACATTTATAAAAATCAACTGTAAATATATTTTTTTGGAATTTTTCAAAGAGCGATTTCGTTATTTAAAAATATTGAGGTAAATGTCTGCACAAAACCTTCCATGCTTGCGAAAATAAAGCACCGGGAGGGATTTAAATACCCCCGCTTAAATTCATGCTAGATGCATGTAACTGAGCAGATGCATATGGTGTGTCGCACACGCTTGAGGGGTTAATAATTCCTTTGATAATGTACTCATATAAAAATTTCAGAGTCTACTGCAAAACTTAACCTGTCACAAGTGTCAGCCACTTGCCCCTCTCAAAGTGCAAGAAATAATCCTCAGATCACAAGAATGTTGGAAGTGTAAATTTTACTTTTTGGTGTGTTGGTATTTCATGGAATAACTACAAAGTATGAACTATGTTGCTCTATAACGAATTTTAGTAAGGTATTTAATGAACTTTACTAGATACATGCTTTATTATTAATACTTAAATATTTGTGGTATGGGGACTGGACCACGAAAGAAGTTAATTTTAAGTAGTTCACAGTCAGCAGAAGGTGTAAAGGAAAGAAGAGGATTGGTAAGAGTGTGTGACACTGGTGGAATTACTTTGAAGGAAATGTGCAGTAAAACCTGCCATGATAAGTACAATCACACAGGCAGTCATGACTCTGCCATATTACTTTTACCTGTACAGAATCTATATTTAGGAATGAAAAAGAAATTGGTCTTTGCTGTATTCTCCACAATTTTTGTATCTTGGATAAATAAATGAAGGGAAGATTTCAAGCTTAGCACAATAAGAAAAATGTAACCTTTATTAATAAAAAGGCTTGGTAAAGTGAGATGCCACCTTCATCAAACTATAAACTTACCTCATAAATGAATTAAATACCAGACAGTGTGACAGCTATCTACAGTGGACTGCAATAAGGTCTAGATTTAAAGCTCAAAGAGATTCACTAACCTGAAATTGTGTTATCAGGTACTGGACTCTACTAACTGCAGTTCACTTTAACATGACTAAAATTATGACGCACCAATACCTTCATTTCTGAATGCAAAGGTGTTAACTTATACTACAAATTCAAAAGTAATACTTCTGAATCAAGCTGTCACTTTTTGTCATAACTGAAGAATGTAAGCTAAAAAACTCAAGACCATCTCTTTTCAGTAGGTATCCTGAAATGTAAGAGTGAATCATAAAAACAGGTATGTGGAATGTAAAATCTGTAAAGCCACAAATATGCTTTCCTAAAATGAGAAAACCCACTTATATATATATAATACGAATATCTTAAATAAAATTTGGTTTAAAATAAAAACAGAAACTTAGGTTGCATAGAACCTCAGGACTTAATCCTATGCCTATATCCTAATATATACATATATAACATTTATATAATGTCATTAATTTAGAATGTATTTTGTTAACAAAAGTAAAATCAATACACACTGCCCATTATATAAAAATACCACAAATAACTGTAAACAAAAAAATTAACACAATCACTAAAATGGTACATTGCTCTGAATGTGATGGCTACAGAACATACATGGTCACAAGCCAATTTAAAACTTAGCTACACCTGAGTCATTCACATTTCATTCCCAGTGAATCAATAAAGCCACATCAGAAGAATCACTGTCATATCAAAATGTCTATCCATCCTTTAAATTCTAATGATATATATGTTCTTAATTTTCGTACCAGACAATTTGGAATGTGCAGTACTGTCTACATTTGTAAACACACTCAGATAAATGTTACTAACACTGCAAAAAATATCATAGCTGTAGGGGTAACAATAATGTGCTTTTGAGTTCCATAACAAAAATTACCACTTAATCCTAAATGAAGACTCTAGACCCTACACAAAATATAACTAGTGTTATGTCTATACTCTTTGAAAGAAATTTCCTCTACTGCTATAAATTTTCCTCTGAAATCTGGCATGGGAGTTCTAAGTTGCAGCTTACAAAATGTTACACTTTGGTCGTGGCTGTTACATTTCAACTCACATTAATATATATATATATTTTTTTTTGCACATCAGTAAACTTACCAAATCAAATAAAAGTTAGAGACAGATCTTAGTATAGAATACATTTTTTGTATGGCAAGATGCACCAACACATATCATCCATCACATTTATCTTAATCAGTACATTATATTTTATGTTTCAAATGACAAATTTCATTCCGCATTCTCACAATATCCACTTCTGATTATCAATGGTAAGTAGTCCTGCATTATGAATATCAGAGCTACTATATTTGGACAAAGATGTGCCTTAAGAACAAACTGAAACAAAAGAGTATTCCCACTATGCCAAGATGTTATCACTACTGAATGATGCTGATAAGATGAAATGTTGACTCAACAGTTTTCACTTTCAGGACGTTCAGTTTGCTGTATGCACATTCTCCTGGGTCACATTTTTAAAATGTGTTCCGCCCATGAAAATCGTGCAGTTAATAGTTCATACATGTGTCACATTTGACACTATAGGAACAAATGACATGAATTTAAGAGAAATACATTGTAAGTGCAAGATTATCCCAAGTGTTGGAAGAACCACTATGTACTGTTAAAAGGAGGCTCATCATAAACAAATTACATGACAAAATACTCAACTAATCAAGATCTATTACTTTTGTTAGAGACAGAGGGTGTCTATAAAAAATTTTATTACAACAGTGACAGAAAATTACTGTAAAATAAAATCCTGAGTCATTTCTATATGTGAAGTAGAAAAATATGTTCCTCTTTGTCTCAAAGGTAGCTAAGTTTTAAATATCTCAGTCAGCAGTATGTATCATAATATTGCCAGCAGATCCATTAACTAAATACTGGAGGTAATTAAAAATATCATCAATTACTCATGAACACAACACACACACTGGTGCTTCACAAGCACTACAAACTAAGACATGATTGGAGTTAATGCCATGCTAAGTAATGAATACTAAATCTTTACTTGTGATAATTAAAATGAGAAAATTCCAGGTGGTTTCATTACAGACATGGTATTAGAAAGTGTAAATACACATAAATTCTCAAGTTGTGATTGTTACTCTCTGTAGAAACTGTATTCCATTGGCCAACATCCTGGAAGTTCGATAATAAAAGTAGTAATAAAAAGTAAAGCTATCCCTGTACCAGGCCGTGAAAGCCCATAGGGTTGTGAGAAGTTGAAGGTCCCACATTATCTAGCCAATCAGCTCAAACATGGCAGTAAGGTTGTCAGCCTTACGCGCTGGCTGCACTTTACTCCCCAGGGCCACTATGTGGCTGGAAGGATCAGGTGAATTGAAAAAAATTCAATGGCCTCATAGGGACTTGAACCCTTGACCTTCCAGCTTGTAGCATAGCCCCTCAACCAACTACGCTACCGCGTGCTCTCTAATAAAAGTAGTAAAAGGTTTATGTACTTAGGAAGACACACCAAGTTTGAAACTGAAAATTAAATCTGTTCATACAATTTAAAAATATTTTGTTACAATAAATAAAACAAGATTCATATGTTCAAGTGTAAATCACATGTCTGAATTTGTAACTGAGTATTATAAAGTTTGAAGTGGAGGGCAATTAGTGATGCCAGACTTCCTTTCATCCATCTACAAGTGCTCATCCTCGTAATAAATTCTCTAATAGGAATCTATATCCCTTAACGTTAACAATTTCCTTCATGCAGACCAGGCATGTATATCCCCTATGGGACAATACTGCAATGGCTGGTGATCTGTACTATGCATTTTGCCATCAAATTACTGTAATGAAATACAGGGTTACTATGAATGATTCATTCGTTGTTAAAATGCTATATTTTCCAAAGTATTATACGTACAACTGATTGTTATATAAAGAGAACCATAAACTCACCAAGTTTGTATTGTGTGCACAAGTTGGCAGCACGAGTTCATTGCCTTTACAAAAGGGCGACAAAGCAAGAAAAGAGTTTTTGTTTGTTGGAATATGCGAGATGTTCGTCTGTTATAGCAGTGCAACACGCATTCAAAAGAGTATGGAAAAGAACCCCCATGTAAACAAAGCATTTTGCGGTGGTATCGGCAATGTTCATTGCTACCTAAACAATGAACTTGGGCATCACTGGACTGGGCGCGTTGGTGAGGATGACGTAGTTCTGTTCACTTGGCCCCCCAGATCACCTGATCTAATGCCTTGTGACTTCTTCCTTTGGGGGTATATTAAGGATCGTGTTTACGTACCACCACTGCCAAGAACACTAGTAGAGCTGAGGGAACGAATCTATGCTGCAGTGATGACCATTGACAGGATGATGCTATAAAATGTGTGGAACGAGCTCGACTCCTGCCTGGACGTGTGTCGTGTGACCCAAGGGGCATACATAGAACATTTGTAGAGTGTGAAGAAAACTTGGTGAGTTTACAGTTCTTTTTATATATCAATCATATTTGTATGTGTAATGCTTTGGAAAATATAGCGTTTTAAAAACGAATGAATCATTTATAGTAGCCCTGTACTGTACATAATGTTAGTAGCACTACTGACCCTTTGATTCAGTACAAAAATGTGCACAAATCGATGTTCTAGGTCAGTACTTCCCACACTGTGTTCCACGCAACACTGGAGTTGTGCAAACATATTTATCAAATGACACACTTCATTCGGAACAGCAATGCATATTTGGAAAACAATGGGAGTGCAGGCTCATTCTTCTCGATATACCCAGGTTCCAAAATCCCTTCCCTTTTCTCTTTTGTGTACTGCTCAAAAACTGAAACGATCTGATTTCTTTCTGTATCTGTGGTTATCAGAGCCGGTTTCTCATTTTATCAATGTTTCCTGAGTTTAAAATCATTTAAGGAAATCTGCTGTAGAGGTTAATTTGTTTTACAGAATAACTTTTCTATTAGCACATTTAGCTATTTGTTTCAGTGTTAGTCTCCTAATTACAGTTTCGTTTACTGTACACAGAATTGTAGTACTTCTCATAATGGAATGAATCACACAATACCAACTGATAATCTGAGTAAATGTTTTGGTTTGTACGAACTGGATAGTACGACATAAAATTATGAATGTCATGAAAATTACTGCCAAAACAAAATTAACATTTTAACTTCACAGTTAGGTCACTGAACCTCCGATTTTGCCATGACATTACTATTGATACCTAGCTATAGGTTCTGCCTTTGGCGAAATAATACTATCAGACATCTTAGTTTCAATTGCACATGAGCTACTTTAAAAAAAATGCCCCTACTGGCGAAGATTGCTATAATGGCATCTACTTCTTTTTTCATAAGAACTTTAACATGGGTTGCCGGCATGTAAGGCTGACAACCTTACCACCATCTACGAGCCAACAGTCTAGAAGATGTGGAAGCCTCGATGTGTCTCAACAATATGAGCCTTCATCGCCTTTTACATGGATAGCTTTACTTTTTTTCTTTAAAGAACTATAATTTGTGCTCAAAGCTACAACTTCCAATATTATTTATGAGAGCCAAAATATTAGTAAAAAGAGATTTCAGACATGTTCAACAGTGTTGCTACATTGCTGTAATAGTGTCTACTTTCCTCTATCATTCAGTAATTATAAGTAACAAGTCAAAATCTGCTGCTTTGGCACCTGTTGTGTGTCTGTAGATGTGCCAATTTATGGGCTCTCTGCTCCCTATGCTATATATGAAGTTAAATCAGATGTTAGCGTCTGACTTATTTTATCCTTAAACATACATTTAAAATCAGACAACAAGGTGTTCTATGTGCTTTTTACAGTGAGTTCCTTGTTTACAGATACGTCATAGCAGACTTTCCTACAACCTTGCTTTATAAAATATCTTTACAGCATGGTTCACTTCAGAAGAGTTCGAGTCATCAATAAATTTTAATGACCCAACTCCCAACATTCAGTTTACTATGTTAGTGAATTAATTTCTTGATAACACACATTTATTCTTCAGTCAGTCACGGAAAGTAATAAAGAAAAAACGATGTGTTTTTTTAAACATATCTTCTAAGACATTCCCTGACTGACCAAGTTTCTTGAAACTTGTAAATAAAACTGTGTCCAAAGTTCGAAATTCCACCACAGTATTAACTAGTATAAAACATTTTGGTTCTAGCATCCACACTCAGGCGCACAAGTATTTATTTGCTTACAACAGAAAACAGCAGAATATGTCACTTATCTGAAACACCATGAAGAAGCACTACCTCCTTCTGGTTCATAAAACAGAACCACATATGAATGAAGTGTATTATCCAAAGCCTGCTAGCAAACAGTTAAGTTACAGTGATGTCTGATACCAAGAGGCCTAATAATAATATACATATATTATACAAAACAAAAGATTCCCCACAAACTGTGTCTACACATGGGTAAGAATATACACTGTGACTTTTTCTTTAAACTTAAAATGTTAAGTTCCAATTTTATTGCCCTTAGCAGCTACATTTATAATTTCATGCCCAATATATATAATGTTATATTTTAGCGTCCTGTTGCACTGATTTAAGTGGACCCAATATATATGGTTAATTTTAAATATGGAAGCTGGAATTAGAATGACAGTCCAAAATAAAAATCTGTTTCAAAAACAGATGCAGAATGTGGGTCCTGACACTGACAAGAGATGTTTGGTGTCAACAATGTATGGACTTAGAAAATGGATAAGGAATGTCCTTAAATTGTTAGAGCATGTTTCAATTTTGCTATGGTGCCGCAATTTCTATCCAGAAAAGTCATAAAAGGAGACTAAAGTACATGGCATGGTTTTTCTATAGGTTAACCCAAAAGGAGTGTGGTGTTTCAGAGTGCATTCTAGCATAAAAATATCTTTTGTAATCCAATGCATTATCAAAATTTGAATTTTAAATTACAGTGCATCCCCCCCCCCCAAACAAGTAATGTTTGACATGTAGCTCCAGATGAAGGATTTTGTAATGAAAAACATATCAGCAGTACACTGCATATGACACAAGCAGTACTACCTCATGAGATAGTAACTCTCAAGTGGCTGGATTCCTAATTCATCAAGTAGATAGAGAATTTGATGTCAATTCCATCCTACAGAAGAATGAGTGTACACCTCATTAGTCCATCAAAAACCTGTAATGTTTTAACTTGCTGGTGTCAGTATCAAACAAACTTCATATGCAGAGCACAGATAGAAAGTCACTGATGCAGTATCTGTTTCTCTGCCAGAAACATTATACTATTTGGCTTTCACTGTCTGAGAGTTTTGAACCCCAAATTCGTGCTGTGGTTACAACGAAAGGCCAAATAGCTACCCCATGTTTCTTGACTTAGTGTTTTTCTGGAAGTTTTAGCCCTGTGGCTATTTAAATTCAGACACAACTGGTTAATTCTGACAAAGAGATGACTCGGCTGCAAAATGGTGTTGAAGCAGACGTCAGTAGCAGCGCATTTACTCCTGTAATGTTTATTTTCGTATCAGATAAACCACTCCCTTTTCTTCTGCACCTGATGGCCCGTTGTGGAGCGCACAACTGCGGAGTCTGGATCCAATGCAGACTCTGCTCCTTTGTCTTCTTGAGTTAAATATTCCCCTTTATGGCGAGCCAAATACCGCCCAATCAGTATAGCCATTATTACCAATGCTAAGAAGATAATGGCCAGAATACCTGAAACATTGAGACAAAACACTCATTTCTTTCAACTTGTCTCAGTTTAGTGAAAAAGCATTATGTATAAGTATGATCATGTATGAAACAGGCGCTGAGAATATTTGGACCGAAGAGAGATCAAGTGACAGGAGGTTGAAGAAAACTGCATAATGAGGAGCTTCATAACTTGTACTCTTCTACAAGTATAATTAGAATGATCAAGTCAAGGAGGATGAGGTGGGCAGGGCATGTAGCATGAATGGGAGAGAAGAGGAATGCATATAGGATATTGGTGGGAAAGCCAGAAGGAAAGAGACCACTGGGAAGATCAAGGCATACGTGGGCGGACAATATTAAAATGGATCTTAGAGACAGGATGGGATGATATGGATTGAATTGCTCTGGTTCAGGATAGGGACTAGTGAAGGGCTCTTGTGAACATGTAATGAACCTTCTGGTTTAATAAAATGCTGGGAAATTCTTGGGTAGCTGCAGAATGGGCAGCTCCTCCAGAAGGGCTCAGCTCCATGAGTAAGTAAGTAATGATCATGTATGACTGATTTCAGATCCTTCTCAAGGACAGGAAAGGTGAATTATCTACAACATATCTTTGTGCAGATGAATTAGCATGGAAAGGGATGAGATATTCCACTCATACAGTAATAGTATTGTTTTTTTATTGCTAATGTGGGGGGACTAAGTCCCTCGTACTGCGGCCACTTCTGGCCTATTGCACCAGCCCCAGATGATAGGTGAGGGTGATTCTGGAGCAATTGGTGGAATGATGATTGGCACGGGAAACCAAAGTACTCGGAGAAAACGTGACCCAGCACCACTTTGTCCACCACAAATCCCACTCGACCAGACCCGGGATCGAACCCGCGCCACCACGGTGGAAAGCCAGCGACTAACCGCTTGAGCTATGGAGCAGCCTTACAGTAATAGTAAGTTCATGATATACGCAAATGGTTACAACATATATATATATATATATACTGATAGTGACACTGCATTACTGGGGTATCTGGTTAACTTATCAATGCTGTACGACACACATGGTATGCCTAGTGCTGTGGTGTCAGTTATTATTATAAACTGCTGTTATTCATGTAAAATGATTATTTTGGTATAAAATATGAGGAAATTATAAGCTATCATTTCATGTATGTTCTAAGTGAATAAGAAGGAATTTATCAGGTTTGGAATTTGACAGTAACAATGAATTTGATGATCATGCTTTTCTTGATGTTGTGGTAAATGATGGTAGTGATGAAGGTGGCAGTGTCACTCAAGACTTTTGTTTGAAAGAACATGCAAACTGTATGGGACAAAGGGACAATTTCATGAGCAGTGTTGGACTTCAAGGCAATGCAAAACAAGTAACAGATACTGTGGACATTTTTTGCATTGTTTATCAGTAGAAAACTAACAGACATGACTGTCAAAAAATCAAAGAGATAAACAGAGTAGTTTCTACACGGATGTGAATTATCAATCAGGTCACATGTTAGGTCATGGAAGCCTGTGACAGAGGGAAAAATTTATGCTGTATTGGGTCTGTTTATGTTTACGGACATCATTTAGAAACCTACTCTCAGGTTGTATTTTCCCACAAAAAGAGTATAATTTCCACACCAGCATTTGGACCCATTACAACATGAGATAGATTGGAAAAAATATGTAAATGTCTGCATTTTGCTAACAATGAAACCATCAGTAATTCTGAAAGACCAACAAAAACTTCAAAATATTCCTAGTAATTTCACATCTGAATAACAAATTTCAGGAACTGTATCTCCCAAACCAGGATATTTCAACTGATGAATGACTGACACTTTGGAAAGGCTGTGTGCCTTTCAAACGGTACCTACTTCTCAAGGCATACAAATTTGGAATTAAAACTTGTGAGCTGTATGACATTAGCACAGGGTATTCAAGGTCCTTCCTTGTATAAGCAGGCAAGGATATGAGACTTGATGACCTCTTGATTTCAGCTGACACAGATAAAACGACAGCCACTGTTCTGAAACTAGTAGAGCCTCTACTGAAACAAGGCCAGACTGTCGATGGAAAATTACTATAATTCACTGTCTCTAGCCAAGACACTGAAAATCATATACAATACAGAGGAAAAAATATAGCACAGCATTCTGGATCCATTTCTCTCACAAAATGGAGCAACAAAAAACCGTCAGTATGATTCCCATATACCACATTCATGACACCAGGACTGTTACAATTGGAGGCAAGGAAGTACTCAAAACCCTTTTCAGTATCGGATTACAACCAGTCAATGATAGGGGTCAATTTGAAGGACCAGCTGCTTCGTTCTTTCTTGACTGAGAAGAAGAGAATGAATAAATGGTATATGAAGCTATTTCACAGGCTCTTGGATACCTAGTTCTGAATGCTCTGATAATATGCAGGAATAACAACAGGAAAGGAACTGATCAGTTGTCATTGAGAAATCAGTTAGCTGAGGGACTGTTTGTGAAGTACACAAAGTGCTGGGTTGACATTTGTCAGACAACACAGTGCCCTGTCTAACACACAGACATTTTATAAGCAAGATTCCACCAAATGAGAACAGAAATGATGTGGTGTTTGTCAGAAGCCGAGGGAGAGGAAGGCCACTGAGTACTGCTGTGACATAGGAGTCTGCATGGAATGCTTTTGAAACTATCACACCAAACTCAATTTCTAAGGTAATACAGTATAATTATTCATAATTTTTATAAGTTTAATGTGCCAAAAATAATTTTAAACCAACGTGGATGAATAATCGAATTTTATATACTTTTTTGAACGTAGTGTGAAAATTAGAAAAAGAAATCCAATTTTTCCTATATATTTATTACAGTTTAAGTAAAATGTTTCATTTTTGGTTTTAAATGTTTAAATATCCTCTGTCCGCAGGAATGCATAGGAATTAAATGTCCTGCAGTGCTGAAGAGTTAATGTAGACACATGCAACCCACTTCCAACTGGAAGAGAATGCTCCATGACCATTTCCTTCAATTCACTCCACTCCTTCACTCCAAGATATAGTTTTATATCAATTAAAACAGTCTGCTGAATTCAAAACACCAGCAAACATATTCCAAGACTGACCTTGAAAGTTTTACCAAATTAACCGAATATGCTGTGACATTCACTGTATTAGTTTCTTATTAAATTCAACAACAAATGCAAGCCTTAGCACAGATTTCAAAATATGGACACCAATCTTACCTCCAAGTATGGCTGAGTCAGTACGCTGATATATTTGTCTAAGTTTGTCTTCATCCACAACTGGGGGAGGCCTTGTTTCTATGACATCTGGTGGATGTGTCACAGGTTCAACCCCACAGTAGTCTTCAGTCAAGGGTTCTGTGAAGGAATAGGTTGAATAAGAATATAATATGCCATAAACCTTGAAACAAAAGTAGAGATTTCCACTACTCAAGTTTATAAACAGAGAATCACCTCACTGTACTAAATACACTGTCACGTATCCTGGTAATGCAACGAGTCATTAATAGGTTCTCTGGAGTGATGAATCGATTTATTGGACAATCACCAGGTGGATCTATAAATACTTCAATACACTTCAAAAGGTTGCTGGAACAATAACATACAAAGTCTTCAACACTTCCACTCTTTGATGCTCCTTGTATGAATTTGGTGAGCAGGCCTGTACCCAAGCTCTCCTCTTCTGTCTTGTCCCTGGACTGGACTTCTACTACTTGGTAGGACTTCCCAGTCTCCAGTCTCTTCTGCACTCTTTTGTATTCTGTATTGTGGTCAATTCTCTCGACCTAGGCTGGGTTCACGCCGACCGGATATGAAACACTCGGTGCAAATGTACATTTCTTCATTTTTGCAGTTGTCACTGAAACATGTCTTTCCTTGCCATGGGAACAATCTTCAACCACTCGTTGTAACGGAAACGCTTTAGTATGTGCTGCCTAGGAATCAATGCCTCTGTCATAATCTCGAAGCCGTGTTTCAACAAGCTGTTACCTAGCAATAGATTTTCATGTCATAATACATAACCAACTTAATCAGTCAAGCGTTCCAAAGTTTGCAAATAATACTAGTTTATCATGTTCTTGTATGAGGTCTGACAATATAGTTCACAAACTCAACACTGTGTGCTTGCCATGGCAGCAGTGGACAGAAACCTCAGTATTGTTTGATGTTATTGGAATATCAGTGTTTCACAGCTGTGTTGGTGTTGATCTATGGCAGTCTCTTTCTGAGTGTGTTCTGGTGTGTTGTTGCAAGAATGTCAGAACTGGAATTAGAGCACTGTCTGTGAGGGAGTTTTTAGCTAGTATACAAATATCTGTGTTGGAACACCCTTCCTAGCCACTGGATCTAGCGCCCCATTAATTTTTTTCTGTTCCCGAAGATAAAGGAAATATTGAAAGGAAGACATTTTGATGACAGTGATATCAGGAGTAATATGATGGCAGCTCTAAAGGACATTTCACAAAACCAGTTCCAAAATTTTCTGAAGGGTGGACTAAATGCTGGCATTGATGCATAGCTTCCCAAAGGGATTACTTTGAAGGCAACTACAGTGATATTCAGCAATGAGGTAAGTAGCACTTTTACCATGATGAGTCTGTGAACTTTATCATCAGACCATGTATTACATTCATCTTCATCGGTGACACTGCCTCAACCTACTACCAATTCACATCACGTTTTCATATGCAGTGGCATCTGTGTGCACAAACTGGTTTTAACATTCAGTAACTTTGAACATTACTCCTGGATGTTACAGATTTAATTGTTTTCAGAATAAATGAGTTATTTTACTAGATATCTGTAACTGACTAATCAATGTAATAGTGAAGCAGTGTGTATTCCTCAAGGTAGAAATAGAATTTTAAATAATATTTATATCACTTGGGGCAAACAGTAGTGTAGTTGGTTGAAGCACTATGCTACAAGCTGGAAGGTTGCAGGATCAAATCCCGGTGAGGTCACTGGATTTTTCAATTGACCTAATCCCTCCAGCCACACTATGGCCTTGGGGTCGACTCAGTCTCTAACAGAAATGAGTAAAAAGGAATTTTCCTTAGGGATAAAGGGTGGCCGCTGCATAAGGCTGACAACCTTACCGCCATCTATGAGCTGACTGTCTAGAAGATGTGGGAGCCTCGATCTCTCACACTCCTATGGGGCTTTACAGCCTGTTACAGGGATAGCTTTACCTTTACCTATAGCACTTTAGTCTCTTTAAAGTGTCATCAAACAAAGAGTTCCTACTGAACTATTGTTCCTAATTAATTAGAACACAATATAGCTGTATGTACTTAATATGATCTTCAGAAGCAGATATGTACTTTACATTTAATCACTGCTAGCATTGCAAATACATTTACTATTAGCAGGCATTCTATATGCAACATGGACAACAGCTAACACCTCATGAGGTCATGGATGTCGGCCCCCTGTCCACCTTCAAATCTCAAAACCATGTGATGTTCTCATACACTTATGAATTTTCACACTAAAGGTTATAGCAAAAATGAAATTTTGGTTAAGACTGACCAATCCCTTATCGTGGTGAGGGGGTCTGAATATGCCAAGGACCCTGAGCGCTATACCAGCGGTAGTGTAACTATTGGCAGGGCCACCCTTGCTGGACAGGTCAAAGGGTAGGCATCAGACGAAGAGACACCAAAAACTGATGCCGGAAGCAGCGTCATCAGCAGCGACTTGAAGCACAGAGCAAAGGAGATGGTTCAAGTTCGTATGGAAACAGGTGTGACCAGAGTGGTTTGAACGGCCATTGTACTGCGATGTGGAAAGCAAATGGAAAGACTACCACATTATCACTTTTCCTGGATAGTCTCTTTCCAAAAACAGAGATACCATGTATGCGAGATGTTTCCTCTGGAGACAAAACAATCCAGAGGTAAACTACTCTCCCAGTCGGATCTTGGGGGGGGGAGTGTTTCTAGAGGAAATGTCATGCAGGCGTTATGACAAGAAAAAGTGCGAAGATCAGAAGAAACATCATGGCAACAAGATTGGAACATGGAATGTAAGGACCTTGAATCAAGCAGGCAAATTGGAGAATTTGAAAACAGAAATGCAGAAGAATGAGGTGTCTGTTTTAGGTGTCAGCGAAGTACGGCGGAAAGGACAAGGTGATATAAGAAGTGGTGATTATACAGTGTATTCTTCTGGAGGTGAACGGGTTGAAAGAGGTGTGGCAATAGTGGTGCGTAAAAGTGTAGTGAGGAGTGTTGTTAAGAAGATTGTTTGTAATGACAGAATTATTGCTCTGAAGTTAAAGGCGGAACCAGTGGATATACTGATTATGCAAGTGTACATGCCAACATCAGAGTATGAAGATGATGAAGTGGAAAAAGTGTATGACACAATTGAAGAAATTCTTCAGGAAGATGGAAGAGGTGACACAAACAGCATCATATTAGGAGACTGGAATAGCATTGTTGGAGATGAAACATATCAGAATATTGTTGGATCACATGGACTAGGAAGACAGAATCACAGGGGTCAAATCCTTATTGACTTTTGTGAAAGAAATGGACTGATTGTTACCAACACTTGGTTCAAGAAGCCAAAGAGAAGAATTTACACATGGAAGACACCTGGGGATTGGAGGCGACATCAGCTTGACTACATCCTTGTGAAACACTGATTCAGAAACAGTGTGAAGGGTGTGAAGACGCTTCCTGGGGCAGATATTGACTCTGACCACAACTTACTGGTTGCCAAGTTCCGAACCAGGTTGAAGAAAATTATAGGATTTCGAAAGCGCAGACCCAGGTGGGATTTGGAGAAGTTATATGCTCAAAGACAAAGCGTGCAAGAGACCCTAGAAGAGAAACTCGGTGCAATTGAAGGTGAAAGCGGAAATGCTGAAGTGCAGTGGAACAATATAAAAGAATGCATGTTAGATACTATCAGTGATTTGGT
>NW_019744157.1:30344-72065 GCF_002891405.2 Cryptotermes secundus
AAATTTGGGAAAATTATATTACAGAATTATATGATTGACCTAATTGACCAGAAACCTTGGAAATGGAACCGGAAGAAGAAGTAGATACAGATGAGAAAGAACCATATATTTTACAAAGTGAGGTGGAAAAAGCTATTAAGGACATGAGGAATGGAAAGGCTACAGGAGATGATGATGTACCTGGAGATGTGCTTAAGTTACTGGGAGAAGTGGGTTTGAAAACACTGACAAAACTAATAAACACCATATATGAAACTGGGGAGTGGCCCAGAAACACCTGGAAAGCTTCGAAATGTGGTGTTAGAGAAGGATGGAGAAGATCACTTGGATCGATTATGTGAGAAATGAAGAAGTGTTATTTAGAGTCAGTGAGCAGAGGAATATATTGCATGAAAGAAGAGAACAGAAGGCTAACTGGAGTGGTCATATATTACGCGGTAACTGCCTTCTAAAAGAAGTTATTGAAGGAAAGACAGAGGGGCGGATAGAAGTGACCAGAAGACGAGGAAGAAGACGTAAGAAGATGCTGGATGACCTTGGGGACAGAGGAGGATATTTTAATTTGAAGGAGAAAGCTCTAGATTGCATCAAGTGGAGGAACTGTTTTGGAAGAGACTGTGTACCTGTCGTCTTGACAGATTACTGATGAATGAATCAATGACCAATCGGAATTCTTACTTTACATAATGTGGCGTGTACGTCATCCATCGCTGAGCAACGAAACTATAGAAATTGTTCAGACCTTTGCGTAAGAATATCCATAGCAATGAGTGTTCACTGTGTAACAATGCTCGTTAAACACCCCTCCCCACTAGGCTGTGACGTCATGCAACAGCAGAGTCTATTGCTAGGCAATGCGTAGGTAGACACATCTGACAACAATACCTGATATCTGTTGCCAAGCAACAATGTGTTCTCTATGTGGTCCGTGCCAAGCCTATATAAGGAGGAGGAACACTATTCAGCAAGGATTGAGGATTGAGTATGCACTATGCGTTGAAGTCTTGAGACAGTCGCCATTACAGAGAGTTGCAGCCCAGCATTTGCCGAGAGATGATACTGGATTGTATAAGATTAAGATTATATAACTGTGAATTGTATAAGTGTAAAAGTGAAGGAGAGTAAATATTCACTACATCCTTGACCTATGTGAGATTATTTGGCGCGTGACACACAGCAACACATGACAATAATATAAATTGTTTCTTCAGTATCATTAAATGTACACCATCCCATATCAAAAAATGCTTGAAATTAATGAGGCACACCTTTTATGTCCTGTATGCAGCGGACACTGTACGCATCTATTTTTTTACGCTCATTAACATACACTGATTAACACATAACTAAACATTTTACAAGCAGCCACAGGGGACACGTTTTCAATAGATGCTATTATAAGGAAAGGAAGTATACTGCTGAAAATAGTATGACAGATGATTTTAAATTCAGAATGTTCTGTGCTATAGTGATTGTAGTGATCTTAATCAATGGAGAAGTTGAATTTAATTCCTGAGCATATGGAAAACGAGATTGGGTATCAGCTGCATTATCAATGCAAAAATATGAAACAAAAAGTCATTTTTTATTGAGATCAGTGAGTTTGAGATCTCCTTTAACAATTTTGGAGAAAATCTTCAAATAAGTAACAAAGCATGGGACATGAAAGAGTGATATGTTGATATGAGACAGGGACTGCAAAATATGAGTAATATAGTGGCTGGATTGATTAACAGACTAGAAATAGTAATATCATTATACCCAGAGTAACAGATCTGGATAAGGATTTGACGATTACAGTAAAAAGGTAAAGCTATCCTTGTAACAGGTTGTGAAGGCCCATAGGGCTGAAACGTTGAGACTCCAACATTTTCTAGACAAACAGTTCAAAGATGGCAACGAGGCTGTCAGCCTTATGTGCCAGCCGCCCTTTACTCCCCACAGGAAACTTCTGGTACTCATGCTGGCACTCATTTCTGTTAGAGGCTGACTCGACCCCAATGCCGCAGTGTGACTGAAACGATTATGTCAACTGAAAAATCCACTGACCTCATTGAGAATCGAACAGACAACCCTCTGACATGTAGCATAGTGCCCCTCTGTTAACTACAGTAGGAAAATTAATAAAAAGGATGATGATTTTCTGTGAGTGACAGACACAGGCAAGGGCCACAAAATTGGAAAATGTAGAGGGAGAAGACCCATTTTAGTGAAAGTAACTCTGGGGGGAAAAGTGGAAACTTGAAGAATTTCAAGATATTATATCAGACTTTCCTGTAGAGAGATGTGACTGAACAAGATAACAGGAAAAACACACAGAATTCAATATAAACTGAAAGCCTACTTATTTGACATGAAGGAAAGAGGCTTTATGCATATATATATATATATATATATATGACAAGTCAGTAAAAGGCCTTTGCTTTGGAGTATTTGATGCAAAATAGGAAAGCTGATATGCACAAAGACAGGCCCGGAAATGGACTGTGGTTATTCCACAAGAAGTAAAGGATACACTTGAACATGCTGAGGCAGACAGCAGAAATGATCAGAAGTGATTAAGGTTACTAAGATAGAACTAACATCCATGAGAAGTAGAGAAACTATGATGTAGAAGATGCTGGAGCAGAAGAAGGCGGCTGTGAGACTGCTGAGGCAAACCAATGGTGACATCTGTTCTTGATTAGAAATAGGTGTACAATGGGAGGAGAGATTTACTAATAGAAAAGGTATTCATTTACCAGAGTCTTCTACACAGTAATTATACATATACTTTAATAAATCTGTAACTTTTATGACTTACGTTTTCCTAAGGAACGCACATTAGCTGGGCCATTTTCTTGGAACAACAGCTTAAGTGGGTAGATATCATCAAACTCCACACGTGATATACAACCTATGAAACCTTCTGTCATAGATTCATTGCGTCCTATGTACATGTACTGGATATTGTTAAACTGTGCATCTGCGGAAGCCTTGATATTAAAGTAAAATTCTTGTGGTTCATAATTGTCAACCTGGAAAGGAATAAGTGATTCAGTAGAATGGGCATTTACAATAAATGACTATCAGGGCACAACACTCTGTGTGTGTGCACGCGCACAAGCACACGTGAGTTGTACAAGCCATTGATGTTATTAAGATACACAAATAACATAGATATACAAATATCTTTAGCAGACCAGTAAAGAAACTGGCCTAGAAATGAATACCATGTATTTCCAAATACACATACATGCCCCAGCTCAATGTTCTTTAATCTGGCTTATACAGCATGCAGCAGAAACTGTAAGGCATTTTAAAAATTGAATTATGCACTTCCATGTTAGGGTATGATAAGAGTATGGGAAGTTACTCTATAGTAGTGGCTCAGCACTTCTGTTAATCATGGATCATTGGACAGTGAAAGAATATGTATTCTGTAGAGCTTTTCATTCGGACAGGAACCATACAGAATGGCAGTGAGGAGTTCCACAAGATTTTGAATTGTTTCATTTTGGTCCGTTACACTATTGACAATTGACAATTAGTTCCACAAGAGTTTAATCAATAGGTCAATTCTCCAAACAAAATCTGTTTGTGGCTAAAAGACAGGCGTGAGGAAGGATCCATCACATGTAAGAAGCCACATGCGGACATTCGCTTCCACAAGAACATAAAGAATAAGGTCCAAGTTCTGGTGTCTGTCACAACAGTCCAAGGAGGACACATCATAATCAGGCTCAGGCAGCATGCATGTCTGACTTAAGTGCATGGTGAATCATTCATGGTGACTTGAACTTCCACAGCTCAGTAACCATGACAGAGATTGTGCTTTATCATCAGTTTCTGGAACTGATGGGTGGTAATCCAAGCACACCAGACAACATTCTAATGAGTGATGACACACTATTTCACTGGCAACACTAATAAGCATAACCTGTGCTACTGGGCCATTCAGAATCAACACAAACTTCCTGAATGTCTCCTGCACAACCAGAAAGTTACTATCTGGTGTGTAGTGTCATCTACTGTGACCGCTGGACCCATTTTTCTTTTAAGAAGAATGTAGGCAGGTGGTTAGAGTTGCTCTGCATCATTCCAGTCATAATTGAAACATTTCTCATGCTGGGAGTGCAGAAATCTCCCTTGCAAATAGCAAGGCTGCACTTCATAATCTGCTTTCACAGTAGATGATTTTTTGTGATGATCTGACCAAACCCACTTTCTCGCCAAACACAACTCTCTCTCTGAGGATACTTAAAAGGCCAAAGAAAGAATCGGGAAATAAATCATCGATGTTTCAGAAGAAACACCCTGAGAAGTGATGCAGGGCTTCTAAAATTATATGGACCTGTGCAATGAACACGATGAGGATCATCCAAACATGTATGATCAAAGAAATAAAATGCTGTGGAAAATGTTATGTAAGACGATGTAAAGAGCATATGTGCTCAAAATGAAATATTTTTTGATATACAATCCCCTTTGAAAACACTTCACTATTTCTGCTGCACCCTGCATCTAAAAAAAAGTTCAACCCTGCGGTGGGGGGGGGCACAACTGTAACCTTACAAGTACAGTAGAATGCAGATTATCCAAATTAATTTCTGACAAAGGTGGTTTGGATAATTGGATTAAACTCTTATCTATGAAAGACACTATTATAATGTACTGTACTGCCAGTCATGGTAACTGAGAAGTCTAGGGCATGCAATGGCTTCACTCGCTCGGAAACCAGGACCGTGGGTTCGAATCCCACTCAGAGCATGGATGTTCAGTGTTTGTGTGTGTGTGTGTGCATGCGCATTTTCTGTGTTTGTGTATGAGTAGAGGCCTTGTGATGAGCTGATCACCCACCCAAGGACTCCTACCGAATGTCTAAGATCTAGAAAAACCAAAGTGAAATAGGGAGTTTCATGGAGGCAGGCCAAGGCCCAAATTGAAAGTCCCAAAGAAAAAAATTACTGTACTATTACAATAATAAAAATTAAAAAAGAACACTTAAAACGAGTAAAATGTGAAAAATTAATAAAAGCGATTACAAATTAATACTTTCAAATGCTCTATTTGAAAAAGTCCAACAGTGATGTTTGTTTAGCTGACACCTTCCTTGGTGGTGGTGGTGGTGGTGATTCAGTTAATTGGCAATTTGGATAATCAGTATTCTACTATATAATTACCAAAGCTCTTGTCAGAAACTACTCCGACCTTGGTTACATTTTAAAATATTTGTGTGCACCCATGCAATCACGTGCGCTTTTGTAAAACGGATACTCTGCTGTTTTGTATGGCTACGTAACTGAAGAAGTTTTTTCTCAAATAGAATATTAAGAAGCAAAAGTAACCAAATGTAAGAGACAAGAACTTAAGCGAGAATTTAGGAAATTACATGATCAAGAAAGTATAACTTATACAGTTTCTAATCCTGTTACAACTGAACTATAAATTATAGAAGTCCAACCCAAGTATCACTGCATAGGTCAAGAAATATACACAACCAAGTGGAAAACCAAGACACAGTTGGATAATATTAAAAAGAACTATTTGGAAATACAGTAAAACTCTTTGACAGGATTAATTTTCTCTACATACTACTACATGAAATTTCTTCACCTACCAGGCACCATGACAAAGCCACAGAGCTCCAACTTATCAACACCAGCAGAAAGTTAGTATGAGAGAGCATCACACAGCACGGTACAAAACACTATAACCCATGCTCATGCAATAACTACAACATACACTGCCACATTCGAACATAATATCAGTTTTCATATTGTGGAAAATTTGTGTCTCAGAAATTTGTAAAGTTTCCTTTTACCAGTGACGGTCTTCTAAGACCAAAATATGTTGCAGTTTTGGCAACATGTAGTCATCCTAAGCAATAAAGAAGATATACTTTGATGGTAACTTGCATCTTAATTTCACAGCAAAACTTCATTACAACACGTGTTTGCATATTCTATTTCCAATTAAAACTGAACCACAATAACAGACACTTCACATGAAAACTTACAAGTGTTTCTGCAAGCACCTCAAGTGTTATTCATTAAATATATATTGCAGAAAACAATGCAGAGAAAAACAAAATGCACATTTTATAACTTGTTTAAACTGCAGATATGGTTACAATTTTCCTTACCTGCATGATGAGCTTGGAACCTGAATCTTTCCGAGTGATGCGAACATCATGGTACTGACCCAACCCAAAATGCTTACCAGGAAATATTAATTCCTGACGTTCAAACCCAAAATCAAACACCACTCGCAAGTGACCTGGAAGTGGTAAAGAACGGAACTGTAAGCAAATACAGTGAACCCTGCAAGTAACTAAAATAGATGGCAAGAGATTTGTTGTTATGTATGTATGCAGGCAGAACTGGAATTCATTTCACATATTCAGCTTCATACAAATATCCTTCAAATTAAACACTTTTCCAGGTGCAGTGTAATTTAAATAAAAGCACTTGCGATGTTGGGATGTGTAACATTGGGGGGGGGGCTCATCCAGTTATTTGTCTGGCAACTGAAACAACTAGCTATTCTGGCACCAGTATGCCATGCTACACCACAATTCAACGATATGAACTAAAACTTACAAATAATAAACATTTTTGGGGTGGGTAGTCACAGTTCCTTAACCAGAATACAGCAATATTTCTTGAACCAACAACACCATCTGTTCTTAAAGAAAAACAGAACTTATCACACTTGCTTGCATAACTGATGCAGAATTCAGCATCATAATTTCACCATTGATAAAATTTCAACTGATGCATAATTTATGGGAAAAATATGATCAACTAAAATTCACTGTGGCAACATGGTATAGGAAATTTTAAATTCCTTTTCTGAAAAACATTATTCACTGGTTGAAATACTGTCAATGAGCATTTTCATCTCAGTGTTAATGAACTGTGTGGTAGAGTCCATCAAGGAAGATTTTCATTTCAATGTTTATCAAGGAATTGTATTGTGGTGTCTATGCTACTGTGCCACATCACCAAATCATCAACTGAAATGCTACTAAGCAGCATTTTCATCTCACTGTTCATGACAGAAGTGCATGCAGTACATAATTACAAATATCCGTACTGAGTTGCCATAATGTATTTAAAAACATTTTCTGAAAAAATTATATGCTGGTTGAAATAGTGTCACAGGAAATTTCTGTCTCAATATTCAACAAGAAATCACACAGTGAAGCCTGTAGGGGTGAATACAATGCTGCCACATTTCAGTGAACTCTGATCACATGTTCCATGAAAACTGAGGTCAAAATTTTATCATGGGCCTCTTTGTTTCCATGTTCTGTCAAGGAATCAACTGGATGCGTGGGTACTGATACTACACTATGTAAAGCTATACTCCAAAAAGTAACATTTTTAAATTTCAGACATAATTTTTGGGGTAAAAACAGTGCACAAACACATGCATACAAATGCAACACAGGCCCAAATTTAATAAAATTATATAGTTCCTTTCTTCATAGTATGCATACCTGTGTAAGAGGTTTAGGATTATGACTGTACAGAGATGAGTGGTTGTCTGAGCTCAACTAATTAAAATAATCTGTGATTATGAAATGTGCTCACCAACATATAAATTTCTTATGAAGATGGTTGCCTCATAAAGATACCTCAATATTCGTAACTACTGGACAAGCTAAACTTGTGATATGCCCAAGCATTCATTGTGAATCTAACTACAATGCAGTGAATACAATGTGCCTTGGAGGGTGTGCAGCCTCTGTACTTCATTGTGCACACAATGTCAACAACAAATTAATTCTATTACATCATACTTTAAAGATAACGTTCCTTATAACACAAAATAAGACAACTTACCACTGTTAGAGATCATGATTGTCATATATTCTCCAGAAATATTTGATGAAAATCCGAGGAGGAAACCTTTAGGGTTGGTAGTTGTGAATCCAACACGAATATTTTCTGATATGGTTGACCTCCAACTGCCCATAAAATCATATTTTATGATAGATTCAGGCCGCATGTTAACTCCAATTTCTGTGGAATACAGAACATTTTAAATAGTAAACAATAGTTCACTTGTGAAGATACAACTCAAACACGAGTAACCGCTTGAAAGGTTATGAATTACATACCATCTGCGCAGATAGGCCCCTTGAAAGCTGTCCATCGGCAGTCACATTTGAAACTGTCATAGCCTTCAAGACACGTACCATTGTTGAGACAGGGATTGCTTTCACATTTACCAATGCAACCTGGACTTACACCTACAATAACAACCATTCCGTGAGTTAATTTATCACGTTAAGAGATTATTCTTATACTGAGTGCATTTCTATTATTGTTTTGATGTCAGAAGGAATATATGCGTTCAATGTGACATCTGCCTACAAACTCAGAAGCTAAAAAACAAGAAATGTTCTGAAGAATTTTATTCTTTTGTCCCTCATCACACAACCTGGCACAAGACATAAATACTGCATACACAACAAGCCCTAATATATAGGTCATGTCCCAATACTCAGAAAGAAAATGTATATTTATAGAACAGCATTATCTTCTCAGATGTGATGCCATGCAGTTTTGTAGAAGTTTCCTGACATTTCTCTGAAACACCAGTAAACTTCAGACAGACTAGATGGTGTCCATTCTGACAAGATGGTACTCTTTGCAGTTACAACCTATAACATCCTCAAACCTTATGTGGGTATTTTCAAATTTCTGCAAGAATCAGAGCTACATTTTTATTAACTTATACATCAGCACTTTCCTCAAAAGGTTGTATTTTCCATTGCCATGACTGTTATTGCTCACTTTGGAATGAAACCAGACCTATATGCATGTAAATTAAACACTAGGAATTAAAAGACAATTGTTGGAACTATGGATCTTAAGATGATCTGGCATAAAAAGTAAGCAAGAATTAGATTCCTCTATTGAATATCTCATATTCAGTGTCAGATGCCGAAACATAAATATCAACAAGATTTCCCCATATTGAAACACAGGTCGCTCAGTAGAAACACTTTATAAATGATGATATACATAAAAAAACATATTGTTTTGATTCTTATCAGGTCTTTCTTATAACAGAGTTTTATTTCTTACCATAGAGTCCTCTGTTAACATGACCCCGTAGGTCAGTCTGTTGTCCATTGAGCAGAAGTGCTCTGATGCAGCCCACAAAACCATCACGATAGTCCACAGTTGATCCTGTGAATAATTATATATGAAGCAATGAAATGGACTCATTATTGTGAATCTCATTACAACACTAACAGTAGACTGCACTAACTCAAAAAAAAACATGAATGAAAATATGTACAGTCATAATCGCACACACGTTTCATTTCTTGTTTCACTCTGCTCATTCTTCAATAATGTGGATGATTCTGCAAGTGTTAATCAGTAATTACACCTATAGTTTTATACTTATGGACCACATGTATAGATGACGAAGCCCCATTTAACATCTGGAATATTTATCTGAATATGCTTTCACTAAGGATGCTTCCAGTGTTTTCCAACTATAATATTTTTGTTCCTGACATTAGTCTTCCTACATGTTACCATCTTCATTTTATTCTGTATATTCCAGTAGTTTGACTGCTTCTATGGTCTAGTGGTCAGAGTTCCCGGCTACCAATCCAGAGGTCCCGGTTTCGATTCCCGGTGCTACCAAATTTTCTGTGTAGTAGTGGGTATGGAACAGGGTACACTCAGCCTCGTGAGGATAATTGAGGAGCTATTTCAAGGAAATAACGTCTCTGGTCTAGAAAACTGAGACCTGTTGCGCTGACCATGTGACACCCTCTATCCACAAAAGTTGGCACTAACTTCACCGACAAGCAACGGTCGCTCAGTTGGTATAGTACGCTTGCGGACTACAGACCAAGGAGTTATTCTAGTACTTTCAACTTAAGACTTCACCCTGAACACATGAACTATGGCAACATTACAGTCAGTGTTAGACAACTGTAATGAGGACCGAATGCTGCAAGCACACGAGGTATTTACCATGGTGATTGAAAGAGTGTGGGGGTTGAAGTAAAAAGGCAACCTGTAACTTAACAGCAGAGTAACTTACATACAAAGGAAGTGAATACAATAAGCTCCTACTATATTTATCCCCGAAAATATGAAAATGAAAAGCGCTGTGCTTCACTACATTACTTTTTCAACATTTTCATCAATACATACAGCAATACATTAGTATTGCTGCTACTGCTTACTATTTGACTATATACTCTACTCACCAACAACCAGATCTGATGTAAGGTGCAGTGCCCTCACAGGTCCAGGTGGTTCTCTCACTTCAGCCTTCAGTGCACCATCAACGACAATTCGAGCTTCTTTCCTGCAAAACAATCAATCATACATGATAAAGAGGAAAAGCCCATAAATACTCAACAATAAAATCTCCTGTGGTACTGATGACACCTTTTGTGTTTTAGTTCTAGACCAATGGGCACGTGGTAGCGTACTTGGTTGATGCACTATGTTACAAGCCTGAAAGTCACAGGTTCGATTCCTGATTACTGGATCTTTCAATTGACCTAATCCTTCCAGTGGCACTATAGCCATGGGGTTGACTCAGCCTTGAACAGAAAGGGGTACCAGGAATCATTCTGCAGGTAAAGGGTTGCCAGCATGTAAGGCCTAGAAAATGTGGAAGCCTTGACATATCACAACCCTATGAGCCTCTGCAACCTGTTACAGGAATAGCTCTACCTTTTTACCTTACCTTGGCCATTTTTCTCAGTTCTAATAGTATATTTTTCATATTAAAAATTTCCTTAGCTTAGGATCAGAAATCTCTCTGCAGAAAAGCTTTTAATGGATATTCCCATCCACAGGGAAGATTTATTTAAATGCCGGTACAGCTCCTGCAGATTCATTTACCATAACCTTTCCATAAAAAAATATGTGGACAAACTATCTAATGCTACATTCTGTGAACTGGCCCCATTTCTAATAAAAGTTCTCCCTTTCCTACAGTTATTCAATTTGCATACAACTTTGAAAAAACTGGAAAAATATGTTATTAACACAGAGTTCCTTGACTTCCTCATTAAATTACAGCTCTTGGCATGAATGAATGAATGAATGAATGAATGAATGAACATCATGAACTCCAAAAAAATATTCCGTTCTTGGATGGGGTCACTAACAGATGAATCCACTTGGTTCAATGATGCACAAAGGTGAGATCATGTCTACTGCTTGGTTTTGTGCATAGAAAAACACCCAGTAACAATTATACAGCAATGACTTGAACCACACAAATTATAAATACATGGTTAGAACACAGGCTAAGCCATATCTTGAGCCAAGGTCAGTAACTGATGACAACAATGCACTGTACAACAGCATGAATTCAAAGGTCAAGCCAAGGTCAAAGAAAAGAAGAGATATGAAGGTGTGAGAACTTCCCACAATCCAACAGACTACTCCTATGATCAGTCTCATATTTATACAGCACTCGCTGTCCGGCCCCCTGGAGATCAACACAGGCGCTGGCCAATCAGTGCTCACAATCACTAGCTCCACCCAGCGGTAATGGTATAAAATGCAGGGTTCACACCTGGCTATCTTCAGTCTTCTCCAGTCTTCTCCAGTCCACCAATCAAGAGACGTTGTAGCTATGCTGATATCATGAAGCAGCAGCTGCCGTATCTCTCCAGTAACAGCACCAAGACAGCAGACTACACCAGCGTGCACACCACAACGCCTGGCCAACTAGACTCCACTCTCCCGCCGAGCAGAGCTAGTGATTGTGAGCGCTGATTGGCCAACAGCTGCGTTGATCTCCAGGGGGCCAAACAGCGAGTGCTGTATAAATATGAGACTGACTGATCGTAGGAGTAGTCTGTTGGACTGTGGGAAGTTCCCACAAAGGAATACTGACCTGGTTACATAAAACTGATGTAATATACATAGAGGAGATGACAAAAGCAAAGCTGTACAAACTCATTAAGCTATATAAGCCTCAGTACAAAGAACATAAAATTAAAGTCCTCACTTGTGACGGCCATATTGTTCTTACACAGCCACTCTAGCATCCCAATACAAATTACGCTAAAAAAGAATGTAAGTAAAAAAGTAGAGTAAAGCTATCCCTGTGACAGGCCATGAAGGCCCATAGGGTTGTGAGACGTTGAGGGTCCCACATTATCTAGACTACAGTAAAGAAAAGAATCACTGCTGAAAATGTCATGTTCAAAACAGATATGATGTCTTTAAAACAACTTCAAAAGATTCTGGGCTAGAAGAATGGGGCTGCTCTCTGTAAATGTGCATACAAAGCAGATGAACAAATACACCACAAAAGGCTGCCTTGCTAACATTATGCAATCATTAATCTGGACAGTGAAGATGACAGTACAGAATCCAACAGCAACAATATGCCACTCTTAGGTACTTTAGAGCTGTCAAGTGACAATGAGTGACCTTAGAGTTTGTCTCTGCATTTGGAAGGGAAATTAACTTCTTTTTCTTGTGCAAGAAAACAATGCCCTTTTCATATGTTAACTATTAGACTGACTTTTCCTAGACTATGTGAAGGTTATTACTGCGAAGTAAGCAAAGATCCATGCTGATTATGCCCCTAGTCAACACAGCATGGCATGTCCTCAGATTTGGCATATTATCAGTATGGCTGATATCGCTGATGGTGAGTCCTCTTCTACTGCTTGTGTACTGAGAGGTAACCACTTCAATCCACTTTACTGTACTTAATATAATGAATTATTATATTTCTTACTTTAGTCCCTTCAGAATATTCTTTCATAGAAAATCTAAAATGGAATGTGTTTGCAAAGTCAAGAGACTACAGTTTGCCATAATACATCAGTAAATAACCATCATTACTCATTACTGCTGTAACCACATGCTTTGTTGATACATGTGTATTATATTTATGGATGTTATGCCACCTGTTATGCCGTGGTGACCGGGGGCCGTGGAGGTATCCCCACTGTCACCTTCTGTACTGCAGTCACAGGGGTAGGGCTAAGGAAACGACTGAATTACTTCCTCTATCGTTGCTTCATTGGCTAGGGGCACACTGTTCACCAGACTTGCCAGGAGGGCGCAGGTGCGAAATGTGGTAAGGGAGGAAATCACAACAACAGAAACCCACATCCTCACCCTATGCTACCCTACATTAGTATAAACAAGCAATATACAGTTATATACGTTTTTGTAATATCACAAAGAGCTGACTGGTGTCGGGTTACACATTACACTTTCTTAGACGATTCTTGGACCTCAACTTTCTCTCTCTTTTCCACCCAGTTGCAGGTCGCTAGTCTCCTCTTTCTCCTGTTCTACTCAACCACTGTGTATATATATATATATATATATACACGTCCCTGCCGCTAGNACTCGCTACTTGCCGATAAAGTTATAGTTTGATTCTGAAATAAACAATATTGTGATTAAGCAGAAATAGAGTATTTATTTGTATCAGTGGACTAGTTTTAAATGTGCAGTCTCCGCGTTGCCCCAGTTATTACCGTGGCACAACCCTGAGAAGAGTCAAAAGTGTTCTACCGAAGCGGGCAAACAAATAAATAAACATAAAGATAAATAGGCACATTACTCGCTACTTGCCGATAAAGTTATAGTTTGATTCTGAAATAAACAATATTGTGATTAAGCAGAAATAGAGTATTTATTTGTATCAGTGGACTAGTTTTAAATGTGCAGTCTCCGCGTTGCCCCAGTTATTACCGTGGCACAACCCTGAGAAGAGTCAAAAGTGTTCTACCGAAGCGGGCAAACAAATAAATAAACATAAAGATAAATAGGCACATTACTCGCTACTTGCCGATAAAGTTATAGTTTGATTCTGAAATAAACAATATTGTGATTAAGCAGAAATAGAGTATTTATTTGTATCAGTGGACTAGTTTTAAATGTGCAGTCTCCGCGTTGCCCCAGTTATTACCGTGGCACAACCCTGAGAAGAGTCAAAAGTGTTCTACCGAAGCGGGCAAACAAATAAATAAACATAAAGATAAATAGGCACATTACTCGCTACTTGCCGATAAAGTTATAGTTTGATTCTGAAATAAACAATATTGTGATTAAGCAGAAATAGAGTATTTATTTGTATCAGTGGACTAGTTTTAAATGTGCAGTCTCCGCGTTGCCCCAGTTATTACCGTGGCACAACCCTGAGAAGAGTCAAAAGTGTTCTACCGAAGCGGGCAAACAAATAAATAAACATAAAGATAAATAGGCAACGGTCACGAGAAGTGGTGAACAGCGGTTGCGAGAAGTGTTCAAGCCGTGTGCGGTTGTAGTGTCTAGTCGGTGCCCATTCTGACATGCCTTTCGGCCGCAAACGGGCCAAAATTACTGTTTGAATAATCCCCATACTAATTTGGTCTCTGGGTTATATACCTTTCTTCATGCTAACTAATTACTTTCGTGGGGGGGGAGGGTGTAAGCTCGCCTATAATGACATCTTGTCCCAAGTGGTTGGCTGGGATCCTTAGTGTGGACACACCCCTTCTACTGCTAGACCATTTGGCTAACACTTTTACCTGCAAATGTCCCTCCCTTCACTCAAGTGTAAATTCTGTAGTTAGCAGTTCGATATACATTCAACGTCAATCTGCTGACAAGGCATCGACACGTCAAAGGCTAACAGCCGTCTAACTCCACACGCAGAAATTCCTTGAAGTCTCTTAACCCTTCTTACATCCTCTTTCGTACATCTTACAAGTATTTCCCAAGACTAATTCTATCCTAGCCAACATATTCCCCTAAAATACAAAAAGTTAAATACTCTTTTAACATATTACCGGGAGTCGGCCTTCACAGCACAACAATGGAATTAAACATAAATGAACACTGGAAACATTAGATGATGCATTATGTTCTTAGAGAAAATGTAAAATGTGGCTTGTTGTACTATGCAGTGCTATCCAAAAGTTCCCAAAATATATTAATAAAAACTATTACGTCTTACCTGGATCTCATTCTGCACCATCACATTCAAAGTAGTCCCCTTGGGAGTGCATACACCGATCCCAGCATTTCTGCCACTTCTGAAATGCGTCTTGGAAGTCTTTCTTTATTAGGGTGTTTAGTACTGTCTGCGTTTCCACTTGAATTTCCTCACCTGTATCAAATCTTCGCCCCTTCAACTTTATTTTCATCTTGGGGAAGAGAAAGAAGTTGCATGGAGCTAAGTCTGGCAAGTATGGTGGGTGGGGAACAATTGCCATCTTGTTTTTAGCCAAAAATTCCTGCAGAATATAAGCTGTATGTGGTCGTGTGTTGTCATGGTGGAGTACCCAGTCATTCGTGCACCACTTCTCTGGACATTTTCTCCTCATGTCCTCCCTCAAACGCCTTAGAACATCGCAACAGAACTCTTTATTCACTGTCTGACCAGGAGGGACAAACTCCTTATGAACAATCCCGTCAATAAAAAAAAAACAGATCAACATGCACTCACCTTTGCTCTTGACTTGTTGAGTTTCTTTGGCCGAGGTGAAGAAAGGCTCTGCTATTGCGATGACTGCTGCTTATTTCAGGGTCGTAGCCATTAACCCAACTTTTGTCACCAGAGACAACCTTCGGAAGAAAGTTTTGATCCTCTTGAAGCTGTTGTTGAAGTTCCCTGCAGACTTCCAAGTGATGCTGCTCCTGTCATTTTACAGCAGTCATGGCACAAACTTCGCCGCATTCCTCCTCATGTTCAGTTTCTCTGACAAAATTCGTTGACATGTACCATAACTTAGTCCCAAGGTGTTACAGAGGTCTTGGATGGTCAGTCTACAATCTTGCAGTATCAGATCCCTAACTTTTGTGACATTTTCTGGTGCCAGTTGACGGGTGCCCCAAACGATTGTCATCATCAGTTGATGTTCGGCCATTTTTGAAACACTTATACCAGCCATAAGTTTGTGTCTGGCCTGAACTGTTATCACCAAAAGCTTGCTTCAACATTTGGTGCATTTCTGCAGCGGTTACCCCAAGTTTAAAACAAAGCTTTATACAGACACGCTGCTCTCTCAGGTCAGCCATTGCAAGACCGCACTCACGGAAACGCAACAATGGAAATATGTTCACCAACAATAAACCCAACCACTCAACTTTACGCCGTTTGCCACACTGATTCAAGAAGGGTGTGTGGGGAGACACCTAGTGGTATTTCGATGTACTCATAACCATTCGTGCACAAAATTCAAATTTTAGGAACTTTTTGATAGCACCACATATATGTGGGGCTTTACTATTTCAGACACTTCTTCCAGAAAGACGGAAGTAACAGGTTCTTCTGAAATATCAGTGCCCACCTATGACACTACATGACATCATGTCAACAAAACTTAGTTAAACTTTCCAACATAAAGTTAATTAAAATGTATTCAGTGGTTTGCAAATTGTTACATGCATAAAATGGGAGAGACAAGCATGACAAAGTCATTAGGTACATTTTTGGAACTTCTCATTGTGAACATGCTACAAAGCAGTAAGACAAGTTCCATAGTAAAAATCTGATTAGTATAATCTAGAAAGGTTTCTCACTTTACATGAAGACTAACACACATTTCTGCATGCATCTCGAATTAACTCACTAAATACTTTTCAGAAGAAATGCATCAAAAACAATGCAGAGAAAATGATGCACTCATTTCAAGTCTGTCTTAGGGCTTCTGAGATAAATGAACAAACGAGAACAAACATAATGCAACTTTTATGCTATGCATATATTTTCCAACTTGTTATTTATCTGACACCAACCTGTTCCTTTCCACAGATACAGAATGCCAGTTGTTGTCAGCTAATCTGTATGCAGTATCCACACTCACTCCAAGTGGGCCACTGCCAGCCTGATACTGAAACTGCAACTGATCACCACCTGCCAAGAAGCCACATTTGGGAATGTAAAAATCTGGAACTTCAATTCTTAATTAAGAAGAAAATAATTCAAACCTGTGGAGTGACATGGTGCAACAAAACCTTCTGAAAGTATCTTCTTTAACATCACAATAACACTAATTGGGAAGTCTTCATATTTTGCAACAGTATAGACAAACTGGAATCAAACATATGTTTTCAAGCCATTCATTTGTAACAATGTCCCCACTGCATGATGTATGAAATCTGACCAAATATGGATCTCTAAGTTCCTGGTTACAGCTCATCAATGGCAATGCCAACTGCACAGGTTACAGAACCCTAATGACTGTGAATTATCATCATCATTATTATTATTTCTCAGATTATTTGCTTTGGCCTTACCAATGATGGAGATTTTTATATAATCAGTTGGTCCCTTGCTATGGATGATGACAGCATTCTCAACAGTGGTCTTGAACTCAAAGTAAATATCTCCACTATGCCCCATATCAAATGTTGGGAGGTTTATAGAAGCATCAGCAATGCGGAATGTTACAACATTGTTGAATAAGTCTGTAACAATTAAGACAATACATATTCAAGTAACATCTGTCTTGAATTTCAGTTTTGATTAATTTAAAAAATGAAATTTACAGATATTCTCCTGTTAATTGAATAATAAAACTGCCTATCATATTATGCAGTCACATTTTTCTTTAGCATTGGGGAAACAATGTAAAGTGATAGAAAGTCTTGATAGCCACCATATAAGTTTGTACAAGAAGAATGAAAACATTTTGTACAAACTACCTCAGCCATTAAGTATGTCAGGAACATACAGTGGACCCTCAAACTTTGAAAGGTTTGATGTTTGAGCTATTCAAAACTCAAATAAAAAATTCGAGGAAAATCTGGTTTTGAAACTTCAAGAAAAACTCAAAAGTCAAAGAATCACGTGGATGTCACGCCTTGTATAGAAATGGCATCCCAATATTGCAGTTGTGAACATGAGTATCAACCTGTTTAATAACAATGTACTGCAACATTTCAAGAACATTTAAAAGAAGAGACAAAAACAAATAACATTAGACAGGTTTGTCTCCAAAGAAAAAATCAAGTCATGGTTGTAATGTTAATGAACCACAGCTCTCAACTAGCGGATTCCAGATGAAAGAAGGGCAATTCACCTTCCAGTGAACAGTACTATCCCTCCTAGTATTATTACTGATTGATTATTATACAGTATTTTTATGTGTATACTATTATAAATACAACATTCAATTATTGAAATTAAATATCCTTGTTTAATCATTATTCAGCAATAAGATCTTTTGGAATAGGCACTTAAAATGTTTTATACTGGGTAAATTTTGAGGGTTTAGAATGGATTAATTCAATTTACCTTATTTCAAATTGAGAAATTGAACTCGAAAGTCAAACCACTTCCTGCCACAGATTGTGTTTGAAGTTCAAGGTTCCACTGTACTTTGTTTTAATCAGACAATGGATACAGTACTATAAATAAAACGCCTAATAATTAAATTCTGACCAATTCCTTATTTATCAATGAGAGAACGTACACACACATTAAAACAAACACGAAAAATATACCGATTTCATATATGACTGGTCTCATTGTTCTTCAGAGGTTTCGGTCCAAAAATATGGTTAAACATATACTCTCAGTGAAAGAGAATGACATATGTCCCTTTCAATGCATTTACATTAAGTTTATGCCTACATTTTTCTTGCATTTTTAGTCAGTGGAGCAAAGAACACTTACTTGTGTGTGTTAATTACATCTCTTTTGGTGGGCAACCAAACATTTGGAGAAATTCAGTCACATACCATGGCCATTCAAATCAAATATACAAGTGATGCAACTAGGGTTTCCTCAATGAATTTGCACAACAGGCACATCCTCCCACACATTCTGGTATAAGACTTGTCAGACTGCATATTCTAACTCTGGGAATTCATTCACGCATAATGTCAGACAGCTAACAAATGACTCCTACTCCTTTCATCAGAGAGTTCATTAGCTTGGACATATTCTTCCTTCCTTGGTTCTCCTTTGCCATTTGCCAGTCTCTTCTCTGGTAATAACTTACTCAAGTGCAATCACAGCAATCACAATCATCTTCTGTGTTTCAGGTTTCTGACTACAGCTTACATGAAACTATAGAATACAACATAACATACCATCTCCTTCACACATGAGAGGACCCAAGGTGTATCGACCCTCCTTTTCATCTAATGGACTCCCTGTGTCACCAAATCGCAGCTGTTTAACAGGCAGATGTTCCTTATGTGTCAGATCTCCTCCGTCTTCCAACCAGCTATCTAAACCTGGTTCAAAAACAAAAAATGTATTTAAACCACTTCCTTACAGTGAAATAACATTACTGTTTCTGTAAAGGGCAGTGGAATGGAACACTAATTGGGAAATACCTAACATGGAAGAAACTTAACAGCGACATACGTGGGTTCAGACTGCAGAAATCTTGAGTAAAATCATGAACTTGCTTAAACTTGGGAATATTAAATAAGGATTCTGTTTGGGATCACTAGGTCTTTGGAGTCTGTCCATCATTCGATATTCTAATAAACATAACATTTTGGAAAATGCCAATTAAAATAATGCCCTGATGATAATATAGCTAACTTCATACAAAATATTTGGTTTTCAGAAAAATATGTTCACTAATAATGTGGGTTGCATCAAATAGAAACAACCGTGTCCAGGTGAGTAAACCAATGATGAGAAGACTTGAGCACATGAAGCTGTAGAACCACAACTGTTAGATGCCATTGTCAGGGAACAGCTGGTGAAGACACAAAAAGCTGGAAAAGGTTTAGTGGATGCTATGGTGATTTGTGAATTGTGGAGGTTAGTGGTGGTACTGTAATTGCTTGTAGTTCTGAGACATGTGTAAGCGGTCAATAAATCCATTCACCAGTCCAAACCGATGTGACAATACATATATTAACATCCATTATACAATGTGAAAGGAACAAAGAATAGAGTAAAACTGACTGAGAATATGATACAGTCTCTTACCTGAGTCACAATTACACCACTTAGTGGTGTCCACACACTTCCCCATGATCCCGCACTCACATTTGCGAGAGCCTGGCAGAGAACCACCCCAGTAATCCATGCGCTGATTGTAACGTGAAACCCACCAAGAAGAGGGACGGAAATTTCCTTCATCAGCTGGCAAGTATAAAAGTATATTTGATCAACAGAAACAGTAAAATTCAAGAGCCCTAACTTTTTCTCTTTACGTGAAAATTCCTTTATGTCTATTTAGTTTTCAAAAATTCTGTAAAAACTCAGAAAATGATGTAAACTGTTCTATGGAGAGTATGTATGTACTGAACTTGTATCAGAACAACACCTGGCCAAGAAATTATCTTTATGGTCAATCAAGACTGTCATGATCAAGCAACTTTATCAGAAGAGTACAGCCACTGATGCACGTCTGTTCAGAAAACACAGAGTAACAGAGAAGCTTTAACATTAGTCCAGAAAGAAGACACAAGTTTCAAAGTAACAGAAGTGAGCTGTTCAAAATTAACTAATAATTATGCAGATATACAAAAATGTATTAAAATATTTTAGATTATAATTTTTAACCCATTACAGCATAATGGTAACCATATATAACACATCTTTTAACATTCAGACACTGCCTTTTGCCTACATGCTGTATTTGTTTGTACAATCTTCAGAATAAACTGCATGCACATCATTGAGCAGTTGATCTTCGTAATGAACAATATTTTGTGCGTGGCAGACATTTTTAAATTTCACAAGAATTTCACACTTAACAGAGTTAACTGAACTACTTCCTACAGTTCTCCATATTTTGAACTTATAATTGTCTCTGGTTCAACATCATCTTTATCCTTGTAACAGGCTGTGGAGGCTCATAGGGTTCTAAGACATTAAGGCTCCCACATTTTCTCTAGACAACTGGCTCACAGATGGCAGTACGGTTGTCAGCCTTATGTGCCGGCCGCACCCCCAGCCCCTCCCCCGGAAGATTCCTGGCACTCATTTCTGTTAGAGGCTGAGTTGACACCAGGATCATAGTGCAGCTGAAAGATTAGGTCAACTGAAAAAATCTACCTCATCGGGACTTGAACCCAAACCCTTCTGGCTTGTAGCACAGAGCCTCAACCAGCTACGCTAGCACGTACCTACCATTATGTTCAATATGAACTGATATTCCCCAATTATAAGTGGCTGCTGAACAAAACAAATCCTTAAAACTCCATGTAAATGAAACAAATCACATACATGGAGAGTTGAAAAGACGTGACTGCTTGCATTCATAGCGCAGTCTCTGCTGACATGTTGCAGATCTGTTGATGAGAGCTTCTATTTGATCCATATCTGCATCATACATTATATCCTGCACAAAACTTCCAGGTTCTGGGAAACCATCTACTGGTGTTGTTCCTTCATTCCTGTGGTTCACCACAGTCAGAACTCTTCCATCCGCTGAAATGAGCACATTAAATACTGTCAGAAGATTGTATTAAGATCTTTCATCATGCTAACTGGATATGGTGAGTTGTCATAGCTTGCTGCAATCAGCATAATTCTGTTGAAAGTCAAGAGTAAATACTTCAGACTAGAATTTTTCAGAGTTCAGTGGAAACTTGTAATAAATATATGAGAAAGATTATAAAATGAAAACTGTAAACAGTTAGCTAGTACTGGAAGTAAAATGATAAGTCTAGTTTGTAGATTCCAAAAACTGAAAGTAGGCTTAGGCAATCTCCATGCTATCTGTGTGTCTGTGTACTGCCCTCTATCAACTTTTGATTGGCTGAACCAATCTTGGGCTTACGCCGAGAATTCATGTGGCGCTTCGTGGTGGCCAAAGTCCCACATCCTATCATCGGCGTGGACTTCCTGTCGCATTTCGGTCTCCTGGTGGACTGTCGGAACAACCGCATCCTGGACGGGGTCACGACGCTGTCAGCTCCGGCATCAGCGGCCAACGCACTGATCCCCAGTGTAAAGACAATCAGCAGCAACACACCGATCGACAGCCTCCTCACAGAGTTCCCGGACCTGACCCGCCCAGCCGGAGTCCAGCGCGAGATACGACACAACACCGTCCACCACATCAGGACTGTGCCTGGCCCACCAGTAACCTGCCGACCACGGCGACTGGCACCGGACCGACTCGCTATCGCAAAAGCCGAGTTCGATGCCATGTTGCGGGATGGTATAGCTCGTCGATCAGAGAGTTCATGGTCCTTGGCACTACACTACGAAACTTGGCATGCATATCATGGCACCTGGGTTTATCTCAATAGTGTACTTCATAAATCAGTCCCATCAGTCTGTGTGTCTGCATGTGTCTCACCCTTTCATTGCTAGGCAACAGCTCAGTAGAAACATTACTGTGGCAATGAATACACATGCAACAATGGAAGAATTACTGGACACCTCATTTTCTATGCGGTCGATATTGGTGATAAGTTCTTCCCAGAATTTGTTTAAAATAAAACTCTATAACAATGGCAAGTGCAAAGCAACCTTAATTAGGGGGAAAAAACAACAAATCTAAACCCTGGTTGTTAAATACTGTAAATGAGTAAGAAATTCATAGGTTGCAAAAAAAAAAAAGCCTAAACTTGTGTATTAGCCCTCCAACGAAGATATCTTGAGGCTATTACCAAACCTCCCTCTCTCACTCAGCGTGCACTGTGCAAGATGAAATCAGTCTTGCCATTATCACTGGTAAACTGAAGCTCAATATGTCTCTAAATGGACTTCAAAAATGTCAAGGTTAACCAACGTGCCCACCACTTTCACCTTCCCTTTGTTGCAGGACAATACTAATGACAATAAATATAAGGCATCTGAGTGTACAACTATGATAATTTACTGTCAATAAACACTATATCAGATTACATTATCAGTCTTCTGCAATCAATATACAATCAATTGCCCTGTGTAATGTGGCAATTACCCAGATGATACACTAATTTCATGCTTAAATGTGAAAATACTAATGTCTGAACCTTATTCTTACAGTGCACAATTTACTGCAGTCCTCACACCAATAAAGCAAAGTTTCAACTATGCTATTTTTCTCGTAAAGGGAACCTAAAAGCAAGCAATATTTGTGTGAAGTATGTGGTTCTCACCATAGAACTCGCATGTTACTGGGAATGGACGCAGAGGACCACTTCCATCAACGTCAATCTTCATCTCTGCTCTCTGGTTAACAGCATTTGTATTTTTGTACGCAGTACATGACAAAGGATTCAAGGCTGCAAAGACAAAACAAAATTTAAATGTTATGATCTATACTGCATTAATTCCCTATTTTTATGTTTGAAGACATCACATATTAATGCAATTTTTAACTTTTGGTTCAGCTGTCAACACTGCTTAAAATCCCTTTCACCATTATTACATAGATTTACAATAAGAATGTAAGAACCAAGACACTTAAGGTAATCAGAACCTATTTTTCATGTGGCATTGTATCAGATAAAGATTAGAGTACTTCTTTTTGGGATTGCTACAAAGCTCTAATAACTTTTTGTTTCCGGCAAACCCGCAGATGAACTAACAGATTAATATTTACCACCAATTAAGGCTTGGAAATGGACCTCTCATGTGACAGCTAGACACGTCACATACTGTCTGGTTAGCATCTTGCATTGTAACAAGATTTAGCACAATGCCTTCATGATATGGGCAGTATGTACAGACACAATATATTTCAACATATTTGCACACAAAGGGAAGATATAAGGTGCTATTGGAGAGTTCCTGGACTAGGTCAGAAAATAAATGTTGGCTTAATTTATTCAATTTTGGCTGCCATCTCTTTCAAAGTAGTCTTCTTCAGAACGCATACAATGATCCCGCCGTTTTTCCATGCTTCACAGGCACAATGAAAGCCATTTTCCTTAATATTGCTGAGTACTGCTTGTGATTCCCTTTGGATGTCAGACACTGTTCCAAAATGTCGTTCCTTCAGCTTCATTTTCAATTTGGGGGGGAATGATAATGCTGCTGCTGTTAGTTACAAACTTTGCGGTTTTCAGGGATGTGTGGGCAGGCATGTTGTCATTATGAAGGAGCCAGTTGTGATTCTGCCAAAGTTCCGGCTTTTTTCATTGCATATTTTCTCTCAAGCATTTCAAAACATCACAGTAAGAGTCAGAGTTGACCGTAGTGTTGGGAGAAACAAATTCATGGTGAACGATCCCCTTCATATCGAAAAAACCAATGAGTATGCTCTTTGTTGAACTCCAGACCTGCTGCACCTCTTTTGCTCTTGGTGACTGTGGGCTCTGCCACTGCGACTGCTTCGTTTCTGGATCATAACTGTAAATCCAAATTTTGTCACCTTTCATTATCCTAGAGATAAAAGTTGGGTCCTTGTTAGCCTTCTCTCATAGCTCAAGACACACGTTTATACAGCACTGCTTTTGATCGTATGTCAAAAGTCAGGGAACAAACTACGCAGCAATGCGGCACATGTTCAAATTTTCTGTTAAGATCTCCTGGCAAACTTCATTAACTGACCTTTGTGGTGTCTGCAAGCTCATGGATTGTTCAGCGATGACCTCCATGGATGAGTTCTCGAGTTTATTTACCATTTTGTTATTTTGCTGATGCTTGGTTGCTCTGAATGTTCATCTTCAAATCACACTCAACCAGTCTTGAAACATGAATGCCATTCAAAAACCACTGTGTAGTTTGAAGAATGTTCTCCAAAAGCATCATGAAGCATTTCATGGTTTTCAGTAGCAGGTTTACCAAGCTTCATGCAAAACTTGATTCAGATATGTTGCTCAATTTTACCATCCATTGTAGACAAAATAAAACAAGAAGTTGAAAAAACACTTGTGTAAAAACAATGCGTGTGCACAGTGCAGTGCCATGTGGTAGACTGCTGCAATAGGCTTGCAGAAGTGTGACCTTGACCTCCCTTCTCATCTTTCACTGAGGTAGTTACAAAAATAAGAGTCCAGGAACTTTCCCTCCTTTGTCCTATGCTGGGCTTATCAGGCATTCATTGCCACGGTAGGAACATTCAATTCAAAACCTCCTGCAGGCAGTTAATGTGTCAGATTTATCAGGATTTCAAACTTAGTTAAAATTCGGTCATCTCTCTGTGTATTCTGATCATAAAATAAATTTAACTTATGCTGAGTCAATTATATCTGCACTGAAAATATATTTTGGATGTTCAATTTTTAAAGATGCCTTACCCATACTCCATGCAACCACAAAACAATAACATTCCATTTGACTACTTTCGAACATTATTCTGAGGCCACAATCATGGTGACAAGATACAAAATGCAAGACAATTTCTTCCGTTCAAGATGAGAATTCGGAAGTTCTGAGAACAGAGACAAAAATGAGGACTTTCTTTACTAAATCAATTTTTCAAAGTAAGTGCAATTTGTAACACCAGTCACTTTTTTGCAGTCTACTAAAGAGTATGATGTATCTATTATAATCTCAGAACTCCTAATCAATAAAAAAGTTCACAAATCATTATACTCAAAAACGCAATTCCAGCCCACATCCTTTTATTGCCAAGGACAAAAAGAAGGGGTGAGAGATAAGCTTTGTTAACAAACTAATTTGTGCTAGCCTTACCAACCATTACACATGTGATGGATCAGGTAGTCTGCATGCTACTACACAAAACCAAAGTAGTTATCTGAAAACTGTTGAAGGCTGAGACTCAAAAATCAGTCTCTTAACTGAGGTTTCTGTTACCTGATTTAATCTCAAAAACTCAAAATCCTATATATGCTTCAGTTACATAGTATGCCTTGCTGGTGGTACATTACTTACAAGTATGGCAGACAGCTCCTGAATACCCAGTATTGGTACAATCACAGAAAAACTCCATTGAGTTCTGCTTGCAAACTCCCAAGTGTTTGCAGGGATTTGGATTGCATCGGTCAGTCATTTGACAAGTGTCAAACACAACACTATTGGCACAGCAGTATTCCTGAACAAATAAACATTAACAGACGGAGACACAATACATTAACATAATTAACATCAATTCTCAAAACATAAAAGATTCCAGTAATTATTCACTACTGATCAAGCTGGAACCAAGGGAGAAGCTGGGATGTGAAACAGATGCTACTTCATAAAAATAATTTTCATTACCCAAGATACAATCAATGGGTAAAGAAAATAGTCCTTTCACAGTAGTCTTGTACTATGAGATACAATTCTGACACATCAGGCCGCACTATATAAAGCTAAAATGCAGCAACGATAAAACACTAACAAAGTAATGAAATATTATAAAATGGATAACCTTTTTACGCTAGATGTTATTATTATGTAGGGCCAAAGATGGTTCCCCTTGGAATGTTCACTCTTCACAATTTTCACAATGGTATGTTTCCGCCTATCACCCAAGAGTCGCCCAAGGGGGTTCACATGAGGCCTGCGCGGGGTGGGAGTTGTTGGGCCTGGTCTCCCTAAGTCTCTGTCTGACTGCTCCGCTGCCACCATCTGGTCTGTAGCCCAGGCCTTTGCCACATTCATCAGAAACGCTTTGTATTTCAATTTCAAATCAGGGTTTAGATTTTTGTAAACCAAAAATGAATTGAAAATGGCACAATTTATAAGCCACAAGGCAACTTTCTTTGTCCACATTATTGTTTTCCTAGGAAGAGAATAATAGGCCAAGTATTGATCGGCTCTACCAACTCCCTTCATGAACATATTATAATCATAAATACAAATAGGCTTCTTTACTTGTCCATGTCTCCTTTGAACATCAACCATGCTCGAATTGTGAATTGTGGAAATCATATTCACAACAAGAGTATCCCTCCAGGACTGAAGAATATCCCCCTTAATCCTGAATGTGGTTTCACCACGTTTCAGGTATTTAGATTCCTCTTTCAGATCTGGAGGAAGGCCTCTGCTCACCCTAATTGTTCCACAAACACGTACTTTTCTCGAAAGAAGGTATTCTGCAGTTACCACTGTAACTTTTACTGTCTGTGGCCACAATTCTGTTGTCCCCTGTCACTGCCACTGTCTGAGTCACTATCATTAAATGTCTCACAAGGCACGTCAGACAGCTCATCGGAAAACAAGTCAGATATTTCTTGTTCTCCGAGAGATTACTTTGTCTTCAACCGCTTTCGTCCTTGATCCATACTGCACTACTAACTTACTGCCTGGTACATACAGCTTGAAGACGAACAAAGGCATTTTCCTTTGGAGTAGGATAGGAAAACAGTGAGGTCATGTTATAGACAGTGTCACGTAACTTTGAACAAGGCCTCGCATTCCTAGTCAAATCCCACACATAGCTTGTGGTGGGAGGAGTTTCTTAACACTCTTTCTTCCATTTTCACCGACCCCTCATATTTCATTGGAACTACCCTATTCTCGTTTCGAAGAACCTTAACTTTACAGCAGCTCTCTTTAAGTAATTATATACATCTGCAGTTACTTGCTTCGTCTGTGACTGTAGACCTATACCCTGACCTAATTTCTTACTCATTATGTACGATTTAGCGCACAAGGAAACTGACATTTTTAAACAGATGATAGAAAAACTGTAAGTATAACCTGCTTCGAGGGTGCCTTACAAACAACTGGCCGCCTGTCACTGCTCACACCCTTGAACCCACACCCTTGTCTGAAATTTATCTTCTGCACATTCAAGGTTAGTCTTGGCCTTGTTCGAAGTCACGTGACACTTGCTATACTGACTACTAAGCAAACATTCGGGAGGTCTATTACACACCAGTTATACATCTGTGTGGCACCGGAGCAAGGTATAGTGTGTTGCAACATAACATGTGTTTAAATCATAATATTATGCGACCAGTCCGCCACGTTTAAAAGTGAAAAGCATAATATTATGCGACTGGTCCACAAAGTGTAAACATGAAACATGGAACTTTTTACTTTGTGAATAAATGACTTATTCCTTCAAGTATCAGTATAAATGCAACAGATGTGGCAAATTCATGGGATTCTGGAATGTTATGCTGTGTAATCCAGCAGAAGTCCATTGATGTTCTGGAGGAGTGTACCACCCCATCTTCAGAGTTTGAAGCGTAAGCCAGCAAGAAGCAGGCAGAAAACCAGCATTTCAGTAGACAAGAGGAAACCTAGGGCCAGCCAATTCAGAGAAGGCTCACTGTCTGTGCATGGCTCAGAGCAAACCAACAGGGACCAAGAGCAGTGACTCCCTGGCCCTGGAAAGGGACATTTTGTTCCTTACAGAAATAAGGGCAAGAGTCATGTGTAGTGGGTGGAAAAATGGGAAAGAGGTAGAGCGAAGACATGTTACTTCTAAGCAAGCAGCAGGAGATATGAGTGAAGTACAGTGGAAGGGAAGTTTGGAAGCAAAATGGGGAAAGAGCAGAGGAAGAGAAATAAGGAAGGCTCAGGGTGTATGGGTGCCCTGAAAAGGTGAAATAAATGACCTGATAAGGGTAATATGCCTGAACTACAGCTTGATGGAAAATCCAATCTCGGGAATCCTATTTAGAGAACTTCCTATGTTCTTTCAGGGAGTAGATGAAAGGTTTCCATGACTTGCTTTGACAGAAACTATCCCTCATATACATATTATTGGAATGGAGCTCAATGCCAATCACCTCCATGAAGATACAGCTCATGTATCTGGCATCAAAGTATGCAACAAAATATCCGTTTCCCATGCCAAATAGTTACTCTTCTCGTTTCTTACTGGTTCACTCTAAGCCACATACAAGGGGTCTCCCTTGAATTGTTTCTCCCTAGTTTCCTCCTGCATATATCAGATCCTGGTTTGAAGCATGTGGTTCACACTGCTTGCCACCTACTTCTTACCGAATTCTTGCATGACTCTTCAAACCATGAAGATGCAAACAGGATATTTATCTGAAATGTCAGTGGACTTCTATCAGACTATATGGCATTATCCCAAAAGATAATGCACTTCACTGCCACCACTGTTAAGTCCACTGAACTTACTTCTTCTTTCCAATCTGTCGGCAGTTTGTAGTTCCCATCTATGCTGATCACTCTCATACATCCCACAAATCCTCGGTGCTTTATAACATTAACTGGAGCTCCTGCAAATCAATCAAAAATAATGATGCAAACTTTTTAATGGTCTGCCTTAAAGAAAGATTTCATAGTTCTCTAGAGGTTAATGCCTTCATAACACATTGCATTATCTTATGAAGAGTAAGTGCATTTTGTGAAAAAGACTGTTACTGGAGAAATTACTAGGATAGTGTGTCACATAGAAACATTCACACTTTATGAATAAGAATGAATCCATCCTGTATAAGCTATTTTCAAGTTTTAATGGGGATACAACTGCCATACAGATGGCTGAACACACAAAAATGCAACATGCCTATATGTACATATGCCAGTGACGACTGTAGTGCAATGGTGGTCTAACTGTCTGACAACATAAAACTGTTTTAAATTAACATTCATAATTAAAGCATATTTGCACACAGTAGCATTCTGACTGCCATGTGAACATTATGATCATTTAACTTACAATGTGTTGCTTTATATTGGATTGATGGGGGATGTCATCCTCAGTTGCTAGCTTCAGCAGGGGGACAATGATCCTAAGATGACTGTATTGTTCGTAGTCTTGTATATCTTTCTATACATTTTTAAGAGTTGTTGACTTGTAGTGTTTTAGATGACTTAAACTGACTTGTCCAATTGTACTTGTCTAACAGTTTATGGATGTAAACACATTATGAATTTTGAATGGTCGAAACATGATTACAAACACTAACTCAATATAAAGCTTACCTGCTATGTAATAAACACTTCCAGTAGTCATTGACAATATGCGAACAGTTTTCATTGGTCTCCCATCTACATTCAACTCTAGAAAATTGGTCCCAATTGTGAGTATCACTTGATGCCATTTTCCATCATTAAACACTTCTTCATAATTGTCTAACAGAGCTTTTGGATTTCCTGCTGTGAAGAGTTCAACCTTAATTTTACCTTCATGTAGGAAGAGCTGCAATAATAAAAACATAACATACAAAATTAAGCGTTAATGCCAGATTTTAAAACAGAAACTCCTAACTCACTGCTGCATTAAACAAGTAAACAACGATAAAAAAACAAGCATCTTTCTTATAAATACATACAAAATGTATATTAGTTCAAAATAACAAATTGAGTAATATTTTATATGACCTACTTTGTTTATAAACTCAGTTCAAATCACTGCATAAGAAAAATTAACTAGTTTCTTACAGAGTTCAAAAAGTCTGCAGCATAATGGCTAAAAATTGCTTCACACGTTACTATTTTATTTATGCATCTACTTGAGAATACATACTCCTAGGGTTTGTGGAAAAAAGTTCTCAGGAATATATCCAAATGTAATGCTGCATGACCGCCTCTGTGGTCTAGTGGTCAGAGTTCCTGGCTACATATCATGAGGTCCCGAGTTCGATTCCCGGTGCTACCAGATATTCTGAGAAGTAGTGGGTTTGAAACAGGGTCCACTCAGCCTCATGAGGATAATTGAGGAGCTACATGAAGGGAAAAGTAGCGGCTCTGGTCTAGAAAAGAGATTAACGGCTGTGCGGATCCGTTGCGCTGACCATGCAACACCCTCTATCCACTAAAGTTGGTATTAACTTCACCAACAAGTGGCAGTCGCTCGGTCGGTATAGTTCGCTTGTGGACTACAGGCCATGGAGTTAGTTTTTATTTTAATGCTGTACATAATAACTAGGAATGTCATGATACATACAAGTCTCAGTATTCTTACAATCATTAAATTAAGGAGGTTATGATAGGCTAGACATGTGGAATGGATGCAGAGACAAAAAATGCATATAAAATTTTTGTTGGAAAACCTTTAGAAAATATCCGACATAAAAATGAAGATTTTAATTAAATATAACATATTGTCAAGTGTTGGGTATGTCACGCGACCATTAAATTCACGTGGGTCTCGGATTCAGCGAATCTTTATTGGACACTCACACTTATACACCATACAAGTATTATCGCTTGTGGTATCACGTGGCTTCTGCGACGTCTCGATTAGGTTCCAACTGTCTTGTATGAAGGCTCAGTTCCAACTGTCTTGTATGAAGGCTAGATTTCGACTGTCATCCTGTAGCTCTGTCACTCTCAACTTATGTAGGTGTTCTGCGGACCAGATACGAGACACCATTCGCCAAGGTTCGATCTCCCTTGTTCGGCAATCCGTTGCTTCGGGAACGATCTCTATAGATTACAGCAGTAACGTGTTTTGTCTCATCCATTGGTACTCAACGGCCTTCTGTTGTTCATCTCCCAGGAAACGCGTTTGTTGTTTCGGCATTTTCTATGCAGCGACCCACTGTTATTGCGTTGCCATGGAAGTATCTACTCCAAACATGTTACAACATGCAGTTATGACTAAGAAGACTACCTCTGTGGTCTAATGGTCAGAGTTCCTGGCTACAGATCCAGAGGTCTGGGTTCGATTATTAGCTCTAATAGATTTTCTGAGAAGTAGTGGGTCTGGAACAGGGTCCACTCAGCCTCGTGATGATAACTGAGGAGCTATTTCAAGGAAATAGCACCTCTGGTCTAGAAAACTGAAATTAACGGCCGCGGGGATTCATTGTGCTGACCACGCGACTCCCTCTACCCACAAAAGTTGGCAATAATTTCGCAGACAAGCGGCAGTCATTGGGTTGGTATAGTTCGCTTGCGGACTAAAATCACGAAGTTCTTTTTTTATATGCAGTTAAGAAAGCATCATTAAATATCATGAAGAATACTAGATGGAACAGTCTGAAGAATATGTCCAGCAGAGTCCAACTTCGAGGTTCTAGTCCCAGAGTTATGAAGTTCATCAATCACAGCCTGCCCAACTGGTTAACTGTCATTTTCAGTTACAATCATGCAACCTGAAGAAAAATTAATATTATTGACATCGTATGTATCCCATAATACCTTGTTAGACCACTTTTTGCCTCAGAACTCAACATGGTACAAGCCAATGATCTTTAATAACACACCCTACACAAAACCATAAAGTCAGCAAAGTGCAGCAATTCTGTACCTCAGAAACAGTCATAACTCACAAAGCTATATATCTGAAGCAGATGACTGAAGCTGTTGCAGTTGAGAATGTCATCTTCAAATCTTACATTGCTGACTTAAATGGCAGAACTCACAGCACTGCACCACTAAACATGGATTTCATTCTAATATTATTATAATAATCATTGCAAAGGGGCTAACTAGAGTTATGACTCTTTACTAGTAAAGGTAAAGTTGTCCTTGTGCTTAACTGATTAAGCACTACCCCATGAAAATATACGGGGGAGTGGACGTACAGACTCGCGTTTTCTTGATCTTGGCACCAGTTGGAGGTGAGTGGTCAGCTTCACGACCCAGCCACTTTACCCCAGGGGAAAGAGTCCCCGGTACCTTGGATAGGAGGTTGGGTGGACCCCTGAGCCAGTCTGGATGACGCGGAGAAGTGAAAATTCTTGCCTCCACTGGGACTCAAACTCCAACCCTTTGGTTGACCAACCTGTGGCCAGTCACTACACTGGCTGTGCTATCCCAGCTCCCCTCTTTACTAGTTAGGTAAGAAATTTATTTCAATGTCATGGACACTTGCATGAGCATGACACAATGATTATAGATACCTTAACATGACCATCCGACGTGAACCTGTGATAAAGCAGGAGGCCATCTCCTTCATACGTCCGGAATGAAAAAGAAACGTTAAGAGACCTCACACCCTCATAACCTTTTAATTTTGCATATGACTGTGATGTTAAAAATGTAACTGGAATAATTGGAGGCTCCTGCAAAGACAAAGAATAATATTAATAAGTTTAAAAGAACACAAAAAACAATACACTTCACATTTTGTTATGTGCCTGATGTATGTAACTAAGATGTAATCATTACAAAACAAAATATTTGTAGTAAAACGTTTTTATTTTTACTTCAATGTCATATGTCTTTGGATGTTATGATGGAAATTAGTCTAATATTATAAGTGTGGGGATCTTATTGTGAAGTATCAGGAAAAACCATTTCTTTTTACAAAGGATAAAATTAATTTTGCAAACACCATAAAGAAGACCCTTTTAATATGTTTTCTAGCTTCAGAAATTTATACTGCTTGGTCTCTTGGAAAGCCTTTCATGAGGCATTTATAGTATTCGGTTTTCAGTGTATGGTGTGTCTATACCTGCCAGAAGAACAGGACCGTAAAAAAAATTTGCAGCAAATGTAGGTCTATAGTTAAATAGTGTACCCTGCATGTGCAATGGATCCATTACTTACAGGACAGCTATAGAGAGTGTGTACTTTCTCATACAAGTATGTATCACCATAACTTGTAGCTTCTTTAATACTGCTGATCACATTAGTTGAGTTAAGGTACAGGTTCTCCATGCAGCCTGTGAAATTCTGCATGACAATCAAGCCATCTTGCTTGTTAGGAACTCCTCCAATATAGAACTGTTACAAAGGAACACAAACATTATAATCCTTACCACTTTGCAGCTGGTGCCATTTCTTCTGTGCCAAATGGTGTACTTGGGCACAGGAAAAAATAATAATTTTATCAGTTCTGACATATAAATCGTGAAATTTTCACACATGTAAGTAAAATGTTGTACCAACAAGCAGAATAAAAAATTTGACACATTCACATTCAAATATGGAGCGATATCAATAAAGTACATACTACGAAATAAACTCTGACTATACGAAGGGGGACCCAAAAATAACCGGAAACGACCTGTTGCGCGCGCATGCTTTGTAGTTACGAGTTGTGCTGCTAGGTGGTGTTAGCTGGGGGTCTCCCGCGACTGTTAGTGAGCTGGCGTCAGTCTGAGTTAAGTGGTTTGTCTGTGGTGCTCTGTTGTGTGCGTTCCTGTTTCAACCCTTTGGTGATTAGTGAGATGGCCGACCAGAAGGAACAAAGAGTGTGCGTGAAATTTTGCTTTCTGTTAGGGAAAACTGCACTTCACTCTTCAAGTCGCGGCAAACATTCACGCGGTTTTCTCTTTGGTCATCTCCGAGCAAGCGAGGAACAAATTTCGCACACACCCGTCTCATGTGCAAACCTTCGGTTAAAATTCACTGGACCGTGCTCCATGAGATGTTCGTTTCCTCAGAAAGTTGGCCAATGGTCTTTCGACGATCTTCATCAATTTCACGCACACTCTTTGTTCCTTCTGGTCGGCCATCTCACTAATCGCCAAAGGGTTGAAACAGGAACGCACACAACAGAGCACCACAGACAAACCACTTAACTCAGACTGACTCCAGCTCACTAACAGTCGCGGGAGACCCCCAGCTAACACCACCTAGCAGCACAACTCATATAACTACAAAGCATGCGCGCACAACAGGTCGTTTCCGGTTATTTTTGGGTCCCCCCTCATACATCATACTAGAGTATCACAAACTATTTTTAGAACAGTACCTGACTTCATGTTGTTCCTCACCTTGTCTGTCAACATTAAACAGTTAAAATGGGGGGGGAATTCATTGATTAAGAGGCAGAATATAGAACTGAGGAACAGTAAACACAGCGCATGACTGTAGGTGGGAACACTTCACATCCCTGTTATACAGAGACCTCTACTACTGAACCACAGAACTACAAGTTTTCAACTGTCAAACTGTGAAATTCTATGCTGATATTGCTGGCAGCTTTTCACATGGTAAGTATACCTGGTGAAGCAAGCAGCAGGATGTATGTACTATGGCTGGATTTAAAGTGTTACAGCTTCTATCAGTCAGAGCATTGACCCCAAGTGGATTTACATAAAAGCACAAGACTCACACAGTTCAATGGGGCAAGTAATATGTGTAAAGGAAATAAAGCAATGATACAAGCATAAAATAATTTGCAACACCATTCCATGTGACTGATTTATAAAGATTGTATTTCAATTTTTCAGTGTCAACATGTTTCGGTCGAATGGACTATCTTCAGATGGACGCAATCAATATTTAGGAAACCATTATTACATCATTAATATATAAGAAATTATACCTTGTAACAGTCTTAATTATATAAGTGGTTGGAACATTTGTGTGCTACTATAAGTAATTTATTTACACAGTAAAGTATATAAAAGCAAAGTTATAAAGAAAACGTTTTGTTAAAACTACAACCACTGGTTCATGTCTTGGAATTTCTTCTCATTAAACGAAGAAGACTGTCTATCGTGACATGGTTTCAATGGCTTTAATGTCATGGTATAATTTTTATATATTAATGACACTGTAATAGTGGTTTCCCAAACATTGATTGTGTCCTTCTGAAGATAGTCCATTTAACTGAAACATGTTAAGGACAATGAAAAATTGAACTACAATTTTTATGAAACAATCACACTGGACGGTGTTGCGAGTTATTTTATAGTGTTGCTAGTATGATGGGGCATGATGAGTCAAGTCAAAGAGAAGTTAAAATATTAAGATACTTACACCTCTGTTAAGATTCAGTCTGTAAAATTCACCCTTGATTCTGCCTCGAATCTGAACTCTGTCAACAGAAAACATGATGTCTTTTCTGTTACGTGAGATCACCACATCATGCCAAATGTTGTCATCCAGAAGACTACCAACTGAAAGGCTCGTCATTATGCCCGCACCTGACCATACAAAAGGATGATTAGTAACATAACAACATTATATGCAGAGGCCAATGGTTTTCATCATTATGGGCAGCTTCAGAACTGCTTAATTAGCAGAATATCTAAATCACTTTCACACTGATCTAAGAAGTACTAAGCCTTCATCTGAATCAAGTTATGGTGCTTCTGTTACCACAGCAATGTCTATATTACTGACCCTAAGTTGAAGGTTCAACTATCACAGATAATACAAACTGAGATCCACTCTTCTAAAAAGCAGTATTGTCTAGGATTTTGCAGTTGTTTACTTAAAACTGAATTCATTTTGGGGCACTGGCAATATGTTGTAATGGACTTATTTTCCAATATTTCAGACAAAGAAGACTTCCTCTTCAGACTGGTTACTGACTACAAATCTACACCTCATACTCACAGTGCCATGTAACACTGGGAAATTCTATGTCCTGACTGCTGGGCATTTAGACCAAAGGAAGCATATTTGGAAACATACGTTTTCCAAGGACACTCTATAATATCTGGTAATGCACAAGACATGTTCACCCCTTCCCAAACCACTGTCTTTCACAGTAAATGTTTGTAACATAAACAGAGTGAACCCATGAAACACATCATGACCAAGAAAGGTCATTTCTTTTTTACTTCAGCACACCCTGGGAAGTGATACTGTACAGGAAATACAAAACAATGTTTAAATATAAGTTCTGTTAATATTAATATTCTTTACTGGTAATTAGCATGTATTGGTATACTTAGTAACTCATGGAGCTGAGCCCTTCTTGAGAAGCTGCCAATTCTGCAGCTACTCAAGGATTTCCCAACATTTTATTTAACCCAAAGGTTCATTACTTGTTCACAAGAGCCTTCCACTGGTTCCTGTCCTGAGCCAGATCAATCCATTCCATACCATACCACCCTATCTCTCTAAGATCCATTTTAATACTGCCCACCCGTATTTGCCTTGGTCTTTCCAATGCTACATGCCCTTCCCACCTCATTCTCCTTGACATGATCATTCTAATTATACTTGGAGAAGAGTATAAGTTATGAAGCTCCTCATTATGCAGTTTGCATGTACTGGTATTCTCAGAAATATTCATTTATGATCCACTTATGTGTGTTTCTGTTCTAATATGAGTAAAATATTAATATGACTTGTACAGACAAACACTAACCAAACAACAGTCCACCCACAAACTTCTTTCTACAGACTTAACTATAAAACCAAGATATAATTTATATATCTCTAAATCAGTAGGAGCTGCAACAGAATGGTGGAGACAACGGTGTGTTTTAAATGAGCTAGGAACAAAACCAATTTACAAGCATGCAGAGAATATGACCCCACAACTCTGTCCAGCACTGAGGTTAAGAGTGTGAAAAGCTTGGTCTCAGCTCCCCATATGCCATTCTGCTAAATTATGGGGACTTTACTCAAAACAATGTTGCTGTCAAAATTCACTGTTTCAGTAGATTCATACTATAAGCATACAGACTAGGTCTACTGCCTGTCACACTATCCTAAGGATGGGGACTGCACTTCTCAAAATCATCTGTTCTATAGCGTCATCAATGTGAGAAGTCACTGAACTGTAATATGCACACCTAGATCTATGTTGAGAAGCATTCTGTTGTCTCTAAGCTGTAAAGCAATGTAATCGCCTTGTGTACCACGACTGTACATAACAACTCCATTGGCAACATTAGTCTTGAATCTGAATTTAATAGATTCACGTGATGCTGAAATGGGGTCTCTCATCAAATCCCATCGAACAAGTGCAGAACCATTGAAATATAGATTGTCTGCCACTGGAAAGGAACAAAAACATTTAAATATATTTCACAATGCCATACAGGCCAAACAAAAATACAAATCTCTATTTTCTTAACTTTAAAGTTAAATTCTGAGGAAATGCAACAATATAAGTGTTCAATTTAAACTGCCAAAATCAATGTATTTTATATTTAACGCTAATCAGAACCTCTATGCAGAAACTGATTAAGTACAAGGAATTATGATAAAAATAACAAAAAAAACAATACAAAGAGACCACATATAAGGAATATAGCAAATATTTAAGCAGTGACAGCCATATACACAAAAATAAGGTGAAGGAAATGTAAACTGTAAATAGTCCAAAGAAAAATACAAAAATTCATAGACTGTAAACCATAACAAGATGTATTAAATTTTGTACAGTCTCATGTGCATACTGTTGTATAGTAGAAGTCTTAAATATGTGGAGGTTAATTAAGGAGAGGTCATGTATGACATTTTATTCAGATTGAGCATATTAATAAGCAAAACATTTATTTCAGGATACTTTACTTATTTTTAGACGAAACAAACTATGCAAGGGGAACGTGACAAATATTGTAAACTCGGATTTTCACTGATGTTATGTATACCCCATTAATAACTTCTTTTGACAGAAGAGCAGAGAAACTACATCACTCTCGCCTTCCAAGTTACTATCTTTGAAAGTAATAAAAAACATCTGCTAAAGTCCGAGTAGAGCAAGGTCCAGAAGGCATGATTGTCAAAAACAATAGCAAGTATTACGAAGGCTCTCTGAGCTGTTACAAGTGAAACGCGGGAAAAGTCACATACTGGCTGACATAAATACTGCAGCTAGAACACCCCACCCCCACTCTCTCATCAGTAGGAAACCTGTGTCCATGTGTGGAGCAGTAGTGTTTCTAATCAGAAGTCAGACACTGCCCTGTCTTAGGCAGATTTGTTGTTTCATTGTTTCTTGTCTTGCTCGTGTATTTTATTTCATATTGTACATTAAATATCATAGCAATCACCCTGCAGTGTGAAGATTACCCCAAATTGACTCTCAAGGGAACCGCTCGCCCTGCCAACCTGTCCCGCTGCTGGTTACAACAGTATGTAAAATTAATATAACATCACAGTCTTACTGCAAATCCCACAACTGAACTTATTTACATCCAAGAGTTCCTTAACCTTTACCATAGCATAACAAATGATTCTAACTTTATCTAATGGTGCTTTCTCAACTGCAGAGGTGATACAGTGCTGAGTAGGATAATAAGCATGGATGATGAATTAAGAGGAGTACTGATGGAAGCAACATACTATTCCAGCATTTTCCAGGAGGGAATGAGGAAAATTACAAAAGTCCTCAGGACACTCAGACATAGAGGTGAAAATTAAATACAGAACCTTTCCAATATGAAGCAACAGCTTCTGGGTTTTACCAAGTTTTGTAATAAAACTGATTACAATAAAAGAGAGCTTACCATAATCACAGCCATAGAGTTCTACTCTGAGAGAAATCCTGTCCCGCCAGCGAGTTGGATTTATACGAATCCACTGTGCAATGATAGGCACTTCAAATGCATTCTTCCTTATTCCATCACCATTGACATTTCCCTTGAACATCTAGAAAAAAGATTTAATGTTGGTTATTTTATCCTGTAACTATTAGGGCCATTCAGAAAGTAACCTCCAGTAAGATGTTAACAAATCAAGCAATGAGAGAAAAAAATCTTATTATATACAAGTACGAGTATGTGCATACTTAAGCTACTGATCAAAATAGTCACTACTAGAATTCAGGTACTTATACTGGGGAATAAGATTTATATGCTTGTGTCAAAGAAGTCTGCCCCCTGTGAGCTCAGACATGTCTGAGCACCTTCCATCAACTCCTCATTATTGCTGAAGTGGTTTGGTCACAACCAGTTCTTCAGTTAAGTAAACTGGTGGTATTTGCTCAAAGTGAGTTCAGAGCTGTAAGGATGGTCAAACAACTCCCAGCTGAAATGTTCCACCAGTGCTCGGTGTGAGCAGCTGTAGTTGGACGCGCAATGTCATGAAGGAGCACTACACCAAACGTCAGCATTCACACATTTAGTATTGATTGGCCCTATGCAGTTCTATTAGTGTTTTGCAATACACTTCTGATGTTATTGTGGTCCCTTGTTGCATGAATTCCACCATCAGCACTTTCTGTCAATAAAACAGACACCATTAGCTTTCTGGCAGATGTTTGTTTAAACTTATTTGTGTGTGTGCATCCACTGCTTTGTCTGCTCTTTGGTTTCAACATTCACAAATGAAACCCACGTTTCATCACATGTTACTCACTCATATGATGTGACTGAGCAATTCATTGCCATCTTTGTGGTATCACTCTAAAAGAGTCAAAGCCAAAGCCATTCTCTGCATTTTGCGCATGCCCGTCATCATTTTCAAAATCCATCTAGCAGAAAACTTGTAGTAGCCTAGCCTAACCGTGACAATCCCACAGAGGACAATGCACAAAATATGTGTAAATTCATACAAAACTTCTGAAATTGTGAAGCACCATCTTTCACAAATGTTTTGGTCAACATTTTAAACAAGATCATCACTCACTACAGTTGGTCGACCACTTTGTTCTTCATTGTGAACATCTGTTCACACATTTTTTAACATTCTACACTACTGTCTTAGAGTTCATCCACTCTACATTTTGGCCATAAACTACCACACATAATTCATGTTGAATTTCTGCAGCATTCATGTTTTTACCATGAAGAATGTGGATTAACAGCTCAAATTTCACAGCTGGTGAGATTATCAATCACAGGACACACCATATCACTCTGCAGAGACAAGAAGAAACACTACGTGACCAGTCATGTGATGGTTTACAAAGCAATAAGTGATGTGACATTATCTTGCATGCGCAAGCTATTCTCTGCTCCTCCATTAGTTGCCCAAAATAAACAAAGGTTACTTTCTGAACAGTCCTTGTATAATAAGAAAACTGCTTCCAGCGGAGTGAAATCTGGTTTTAAGGTTCCTCAATTTTGTTGTATCCATATTCATCATAAATTAGCCATATAACTTAAATGTAATTAGCTGTCCTTGACAGCTTGAAGATACTACAATGAAGCTGCCACGTTGGTTGAGGAAAACTACGAAAACCTCACGTATGAAGGTGAGTCCCAGCCCATATAGTATGCTGTGACATTAAGAACGCCTGGGAGCCAAAAAATCAAATGTCACCAAAATTTCTTGCATGATGCTTATAATGTAACAGTTGCTTGATTTTACTCTCTTCATTCAATTAACTTACCACAAATTTCCACTGATTATACTAAATCTAAATGGTTAATATTAACATCAACTCATGCAAAAGAATGGGTGCATTTATCAGTGACACAGAAGCAATATGGTTTCTATACTACACACCATGCAGTGAGTACAATGCAAGTTTCCTTGATTCACACCACATACTGGCCCAAACCCATGTTATGGATGGCATAAAAGAAGTTCTGGGAAGAACTTACCATGCCTAACTTTATCTCAAAAACCTAAATTCATATGGAGAGAGTAACTAGAACTACACATTATTACGATTTAATCATTCATATCTGTGCATAACTTCAACTAGTACAGATACCAACTACATTAAATTTGTTAGATATAACCTTTCAGTTCCAAAATTCTCATATTTTGTAACTGGTAATATGTAACAAATTTGAAAATCCCTGCCATAAAATTATAAGCTACAGCTTTCAAAGGAAAGTACCCATTCCATTCCAAGATGGTAGTATTAAAAGTGTGTGCAGTATAACAATAAGCAAACATTTTTAAAGATTTTGGCTGTAATGTTAAGTTCAGTCAGGATAAAGATGTTAACAGAAAAGCAAATATGCTTCAAAATGTATGTGGAACTATAGCAAGAATGCTACAACATAAATAATGCTGAAGTTTTACAAATTTATGGTAATGCCATATGAGAACTGATGTTCACATACGGCACAGAATCTTGGACTACGAAGATTAAGGACCAGATGAGAGTACAGGTAGGTCAAATAAAATTTTTGAATTAACGATCAAGTTCCTTCCGTCAAATGTGACACTTTTTTAAGTTTTCCACCTCGTCAGCACCTGCCTTACATGTTTCGGCTCACCACGGAGCCATCATCAGAGGCATTTATAGTAGAAAAAGAAACCACCAACACACAAAACTTCACTTTGTCCAAGATAGCCACGTTCCAGTTAATTAAAATAATTACAAATAGTTAAAATTACCCAGAATGTCGATTCACTAAAAGTTTTTCACACACCACAGTAGCTTCCTTATTTGATTCGTCGTTAATTCTGTAAAATTATGTTTCGTTATTTGAAGTAAGAATTCTTAAAATCCCTAGAATTCTTTCCCGCTTGGCCCAATCTTTTTGCTTCGGGATGTTGTTG
>NW_019744157.1:72625-80410 GCF_002891405.2 Cryptotermes secundus
TGTTCTTGGGGGTGACATGATGTGTTATTTATTGTTATGTCTGTTGATGTAGGTTTTCTGTAAATTTCCATGTGTATTCGTCCGTTATCATTAGTAAGTTTTAGGTCTAGGTAAGTTATTTGTTTATTTGTTTCCTCATTTAGTGTGAATTGTAAATTTTTGTTTTGTTCATTGAATTGTTTGAGTATGTGTTGTGGTGTTATTTTAGTTTGATTATAAATCATAATTATGTCATCTACGTATCTATTGTAGTAGACGATGTTTTTGTCTTCAAGTAGGTGTTTTATTTTACATTGTTCGAAGTGTTGTAGGAAGATTTCTGCCATTATGCCTGATAAAGGAGAACCCATGGCTATGCCTGATCTTGGCTTGTAGAATTAATTAGAAATTAAAAATTTTTGAAGTTTGTGAAGGGTGCAGTAAAATAGAGCAATGGCNTTAACGATCAAGTTCCTTCCGTCAAATGTGACACTTTTTTAAGTTTTCCACCTCGTCAGCACCTGCCTTACATGTTTCGGCTCACCACGGAGCCATCATCAGAGGCATTTATAGTAGAAAAAGAAATCACCAACACACAAAACTTCACTTTGTCCAAGATAGCCACGTTCCAGTTAATTAAAATAATTACAAATAGTTAAAATTACCCAGAATGTCGGTTCACTAAAAGTTTTTCACACACCACAGTAGCTTCCTTATTTGATTCGTCGTTAATTCTGTAAAATTATGTTTCGTTATTTGAAGTAAGAATTCTTAAAATCCCTAGAATTCTTTCCCGCTTGGCCCAATCTTTTTGCTTCGGGATGTTGTTGACGTGTGTTGTCTGTAAATAAAAAGTTGTGGTTTTATTTAGATTGTATTATATAAGTTTTTATGTGTATATACTTTTAAGGTTCACTAACCTTACCTGTCGGTAGTTGATGTTGCTTGTCTGTGTGTTGTGATGCTTGTGTGCTTAAGGAGTGCTGTGTCGTGTGGTTTACGTATCCTGTGCTTGTGACGTCAGTGTGGGGGTGTACGAATCCTGTATTATGAGTTCGAAGAGGTTTTTTTGATTGTTGGTTTCTTTTATCTGTCTTTGTTCTTCTATTAATTTTTTGTGTTTGTTATGATAATATATTTGGAAATCTTCCTTTACATTCATTAGATTGCCCTTCTTAGCTGTTTCGAGGATTTCCATGATTGTGGTTATCGGCCCATATTGGTGTCTTGTGTTTAATATATGTTGGGCGAAGGCCGATTCGTCCTTATTTAATCTTATGTTGCGAATGTGCTCAGTGTATCGGGTTGACAGTTTTCTGCCCGTTTGGCCAATGTATACCTTTTGACAACTTTGGCAGGTCAGTTTGTAGATTCCGCTTTGCTCATATGGATCGATGTTTTTTCTTTCGTGTACTAGTTTGCCTAGTGTGTGGTTGGTTTTATAGGCTATCTTTATGTTTGTGTTCCTAAATAATTTAGTAATTTTCCTTATATAATTTCCCGTGTATGTGTATGTGATCCATTTTTGTTCTTTTTTCTCGTTAGTGTTTGGATTGTTTATTTTTTGTTTTAGTTTTTTGTGTATTCGTGTGATTTCATCTTTTCTGTATCCATTGTTTTGCGCAATTTCGATAATGGTGTTTAATTCTTTGTTTTTTGCTGTATCTTCGAGCTTTAGGGTAAGTAGTCTATGTATCCAGCTCCTGTATGCTGCTAATTTGTGTTCTTGGGGGTGACATGATGTGTTATTTATTGTTGTGTCTGTTGATGTAGGTTTTCTGTAAATTTCCATGTGTATTCGTCCGTTATCATTAGTAAGTTTTAGGTCTAGGTAAGTTATTTGTTTATTTGTTTCCTCATTTAGTGTGAATTGTAAGTTTTTGTTTTGTTCATTGAATTGTTTGAGTATGTGTTGTGGTGTTATTTTAGTTTGATTATAAATCATAATTATGTCATCTACGTATCTATTGTAGTAGACGATGTTTTTGTCTTCAAGTAGGTGTTTTATTTTACATTGTTCGAAGTGTTGTAGGAAGATTTCTGCCATTATGCCTGATAAAGGAGAACCCATGGCTATGCCTGATCTTGGCTTGTAGAATTAATTAGAAATTAAAAATTTTTGAAGTTTGTGAAGGGTGCAGTAAAATAGAGCAATGGCTAATCCTTGGAGTGAAGAATGATTATACACAGAAACTTTGATGATCACCTTACTACATATATAATCCAGACATACAAGGAGAAGATCCATGTTTTGCTAACTTTAACCTCACCGAACTTTTACATGATAACATATACCCAGATTTCTTTACATAAAATGTGACAAACTGAATAATCCTTGTCTTTAATATTTTACAACTTTAATATTCATGTATGTAAAAATCTTTTCAGTAAAATTCTTCTGATGTGTAAATATGGCTAGCATTCAAAGTGGCTTACAATAAAATACAATGAAATACAAAAATTCATGTATTAAGATATACATATTGTACCTCAGGCTCTCCTATGGAACTTGCATAACTTTTCCACCCTTCTCCATCATCAGAATATTGCACAATGTATTCTGTAACATACTCCATAGTTCCTGCCCGTCCCTGAGTCGCTATGGATCGGATTTCTTTCCTGTCATCCAGATTAATTGTTAGAAAATGATAGTATGTGTTATCTTTGGGGCTCCAAGCTAAATCGCCTGTAAACAATAAAGGGAAAGTTGCTTTGAAAGAGTGAAATAAGAGATGTTAGTACAAGAAAAGTAAGAAAAAACACCATGGAAGCCCATGCACCTGATTCATAAAAATTCCATTGCTGACGTTATTCAACTGAAGATAGCTGTAAATTAGTAGAAATGGTTGGAAAGTGCTCACAATTAAGAACCAAACAAAACCACAGGCCCCGTGTGATTTATCGTTCTCATGATGATGACTATGAACATTAATCTCTTCTAGGATGTGACACTGTGTAGCCTGGTACTGCTTCACAGGAGTCTGCTGCCTCAAACTTCAGGAAAGAGTGAAGATGGAAGCAGCATGTTCCTCTCAAATGAAAGTAAATATCTTACCTGACTACATATCACATACCAGACGAGTAATCTTAACATAAACCATAGCTGAGGAAGACTGCCTCAAAATTTATACCACGATCTTTAAACATGAGTCAGGAGCTACCTCCATTATACAATGTGAGCCATCAGCAGTATGCACACTGAAAGTTCAACCTATCAGTTTTGACAGGAAATCATGCCACATAGGACATGATGAATATAGAAAATTATACATATGTGAATTAATATCATACAGACAGTTCTAAACTGCAATGGATCCATTGTTATTAGTCCCGTCTTATACAACTGGTTCCACATGATGTGATAGAGTAACTTATATAGGATTGAGTAACTAGTGTAGATAAGTCTAAATTTACATTATTACAGCATAAACTAAACTGGAAGTTAAAATTAATTTTAATTTATTTACATGTTTATCACAGAACAACAAAATAGGTAATGGATGATAAACACATAAGTTCACAAATGTAATTACAAGTAACACAAAGGCTACACTTATTATTTTTATAACACATATTCTTAATTTTTCAGACACCACCAATCACAAATCAGCACAAAGCCAGCAGTATGGTATATATCTGTTGTGTAAATTTCTCAGCTAAACATAATTTTACCAAAAAATTAAATATTGAATATGGAAAAAAAATTTTATTAGAGTCAAATGAGGTAAAATTCTTGGGTATGACACTGGATAACACAATATCTTGGAAAGAGCATATAGATTCAATTATAGGTAAATTAAATAAAGCCTGTTACATAATTAGGAAAACCAAACAGTATTTAAATATTGATGCCCTTAAAATGGTGTATTACGCCTTTTTCCACTCAGTGATGTCTTACGGTTTGATTTTTTGGGGAAATAGAACTCTCAGTATGTGCGTTTTTAAATTGCAGAAGAGAGCTGTTCGAATAATGGTGGGAGCTGGAAACAGAGATTCATGTAAAAAAATCTTTAGACAATTGAAAATATTACCACTGCCCTCTCAATATATATATTCTTTGATGATGTTTGTAGTTAATAATATGGATTTATTTGCAGAAAATTCAGATATATATACAACTGTAACAAGAAATAGTTCAAATTTGCATCTCCCCTCATCAAATCTAACAGCATTTCAGAAAGGTCCACAGTATTTTGGAATCAAAATTTATAATAGTCTTCCACGCAAAATAAAACAGTTATCCAAAAACAAAAATCGATTCAAGAAAGCACTATTACAATTTCTCCATTTACATTCATTTTATGGTATTGATGAAATTTTTGATTACACGGTTAAGAAGATTGATAATTGATTTTATTGGGATTAAATACTTAATTAATGAAAAGTTAAATTACAAGTTTTATAATTTTAAAATTATGTTTACATAAATATTTTAACATGTATTATATTTTTTGTAATTATTATATTTAATTGTTATATTGGACTATTGTCTATATACTGAGTCTTACGACCTTGTAAAGGATTTTTGACATGTAAATAAATGAAATGAAATGAAAAATGAAATATCTGTAATTCACAATACCACATCACACACACCCCACTAAAGTACATACACTTTACACACTATAATTCAACACGCACCATCCATCCTACCCCATTTTCCATAACCCCTTCCACTAAAATCCTATACAAAGTAAACTAAAGATTAGTTTTAACTTCCAATTTAGTTTATAGTATAATAATGTAATTTTATACTTACCTACACTAATTATTGAATAATCTTATATGAGTTACTACATCATATCATGATGAACAAGTTGTATAAGACAGGACTAGGAACAATGTATCCATTGCAATAAGCAGTCCAATAATGTACGTTGACAACATTTTTAATATTTTATGCGCCCAATGACCATATATGATCAAAACATGCAGTGAGTGAATAAATACAGATTACATCAATAATATTTGTCTCTTCACTTGTTTATTTATAGTTGGGTTGTGACAGCTAACTGATACACATAGAAGGCAGATATATATATACATGAAAACTATTACCCATGTTTTGAATTCTGCTCCACCCTGTGTACATACAGCAAACAAATGCATCACTCATCACAATAATCACTGACTATGGAGGCAGTCTCTGAAACACTGTAAGTTCATTCCATGCTGACACACTTGCGTAGATAACAGACACAATTAAATGAATAACTGTCAGACAATGGTATTTTTATGTTCCTGATCTCCAATCTATGTTACAGAACATGCATATATTACAAGAATGTTACCGCTCCGTACCACTTACCTTTGTGTTACCTCCAGGCTCTTTGTAATCAGCATAATCAAGTCCATTGGTGCCGTAACTGATGCTGTATTCCATGACATATTCTGACGAATGACGTCGTCCTTGAGTAGCAATCCGAGTGACATTCCTCACACTACCCAGATCAATGATCAGATACTGGTCAAAATCTGAGTTGGATGCTGTCCATGCATTGTCACCTATACCAGAGCAGGCGGGCGAGAGCACAACCATGCATCAGCCACCAACATCAAATCATAAAGTAAACAAAAGAAGTGAAGGAAGGATATTTCTCTTTTTTAAATAAGAAGGTAGGAGAAAGACTGAAAACGGATCACAACCTTTCAATACATTTCTATATTCCTACAGAACTGTGAACTGCTACGGAAAAAACATAACTGACAAAGGATGGCACTCAAAAACAAGCATATGGGGTTCATATAAGTGCTTTATCTACATGATTACAAAATGTATTTTGGACAACTGATGATTATTCATTTTGGTCAATAAATATCTGTTATGCAGTCAAAAGGGTCATCACTGTGTTCACAGAAACCTGTCATCGAACCTTAGCGCAAGCCAATTCAAATAAATTTACACCTTCACAACTCTCTTCTCCACAGTTCATACTCCAATTTCAAGAGATTTTCTAACTACAACTTTATAATAATTTGCTGTTTCCCCAGTGCATACTACATGACCCATCCAGTTCATCATTCTTGACTTGAATACATTCAGATCTGGGGTTCTCACAGCAGTGGTTTTGAAGAATTCTATCTTCTGGGATATAATGCTATATAGTCTGTTACCAGTGAACCAATGTATTGGAAGAACATGTTGCCTCCATCTTCAGGGTAGAAGATGAAGCCAAGCAAGAAACCAGCATAAAGCAGATATCAAGCATAGCTTGGCTTACTCTTCTTGTGCATAATCCCACATCTCCAAAAGCAATGTGCTTTTGTTCTACTTGTTTCACAATGGTTTCTTGCCCCTTAAACCCCGAAGATGAAGGTGACATGTACCTCCAACACATTGTGGACTAGACAACGTTGCATCCTGGAAGACAGACCTTTTCAATATTAGGTGAAACCACTGAGAGTAGTTTTGTCAGAAACACCCCATTAACAACTCACAATATGTGACAAGCATGTTATCAGCTCAAAAGACAGGAATAGTATTTTTCTAACTGGCGCACTTTCAAACAAAAACAAACAAACTCCCTGGCTTTAGTCTTCAAGCGAACTATACTGACCGAGCGAACACCATTTGTCGGCAAAGTTAACTTTCACTCTCAGTAATTGAAATAAGGATTAAAATTGGTGTGAACACCACACACAAATGGCAAGGCTTTGAAAACTCTGACAAGACCTAGTCATTGTGTTAGTTTTTATTCATGCCGCTGATAGGAACATTACAGATGCAATCTGTGTATTTACTACATCACTAATCCTTGTGTGTGTGAGAGAGAGACTAAACTGCAAAATTAGCACTCAGTTATAACACATGACTCACTTCGCTCATAAGGTACATGCGTACTACCGTAATACTGTTCTACCTGTTACTTGCTTCTATCAAGTGTCTAAGAGCAATCAGTCCAATGTACAGAATATGGGAACTGCATACAAGACATTTCTAGTAAAGCAGATCACCAGCATCAGGTCAAGAACAATTTTGGAACAGTACTCATTGTTTGCTATAAGGTGTAACTACTGCTGTAGCTCTTCTTGGCAGTATATCCTTTATGATGAGGGATGCAGCTGTCTCCGTACATTACAAGACTCGTGCACTTGTTGCATAGTAACGACTCTACATGCTACAGTATTGATGTGTCAATCTGTGCAAAAAACTAATAACAAATTTAATGGAGCTGACCCCTTCTTGAGAAGCCGCCAGTTGTGCAGCTACTCAAGAACTTCCCAAAACTTTATGAACTTGAAGCTTCACTGATGTGTTCACAGGAGCACACCACTGGTCCTGAACCTGAGCCAGACCAATTCAGTCCACACCAGCCCATCCTATCTAAGATCCACTTTAATATTATCCACCCACCTACATCTTAGTCTTCCTAGTGGTCTCCTTCTTTCTCTTTCCCACCAATATCCTATATGTATCCCTCTTCCCCCATTCGTGCAACATGGCCTGTCCATCTCAACATCCTTCACTTATTATTGGAGAAGAGTACAAGTTATGAAGCTCCTCATTATGCAGTTTTCTCTAACCTCCTGTCACTTCATCTCTCTTCCATCCAAATATTCTCCTCGGCACCCTGTATTCGAATACCCTCAATCTATTTTCCTCCAAACATGTCACAGAACAAGATTCACACCTAAACCTATAAAGTACAGTAGAACTTGGTTATAACGTTGTAATGCCCTAGCGGCGCAGGGGGGGATGGAGGTATCCCACCCGCTGCCGCCACTGTAATGCCGTGGAGCAGGGGGGGCGTGGAGTCAGCCTCCTCTGCCACCACTGTACGCCGCACGTAGGGGGCCGTGGGGGTA
>NW_019744157.1:80996-81350 GCF_002891405.2 Cryptotermes secundus
TCCGTTTCTTCAAGTTCTCCCCCTTCAGGGGTGGAGGCCTTGAGCCTCTCTCTCTCTCTCTGACTCATATAAAGGGCCATGCAAGCCCTCCTCGTGTAACATAAATCTTCTAGTGGTACATTTCTCACTCTCGATATATAGATACGCACACTACCTATACTTCTTAACCTACTCTATCCTTTGTTATACGTATTGAATCCCGCCTACTATCTTTACTACAACACACTAACCCTAACCTTGATATATATACTAGAAATCACTGATTGCCTCACTAGTATCCTAGCCTTTTACATGTTCCTGGTATCCTACCCTACCCTCAGGGCTCACTGGGTACACTTGCAATTGCACATTCAA
>NW_019744157.1:81364-81579 GCF_002891405.2 Cryptotermes secundus
AATAACACTTGTATTAACAACAACCTTTAACAGCATGGCGTATATGAGCAAAGAGACTTACTTGCAATACATATGTAGATCACTGCCGTCATCCACCCTCTTATGGTATACATGTCGCCGAGAGCCTCCGGCTGACAACCGAATTTTCTGTGATAGAACATCATTCAAATCCCCCGAAGTTCCCTAATTTATCGTTTTAATTCGCTGATTCGGCA
>NW_019744157.1:81597-101601 GCF_002891405.2 Cryptotermes secundus
TAACCGAAATGGGCACTTCCACAGTAGCCTTATGTTAGTCACGTAAAAATCTACCAAAAACCGAGTTAAAATGTTGCATTTTTTAGTGAAATACGTAGTTAAGTACAGACTAACGTAACATTAACGTGGAATTAATATGGATTCTCCATATCGTTTGTACTGTAGAATTCACCAAACCAAATTCGCGGCATACATCAGCTTTTTTCCTTCCATTTTCTATTTCACGAATCACTTTAACTTTCTCTTCAGTGCTTAAAACTTTCCTTTTCATTGCCATGTTTTCGCTACTGCACTTCTCTGGGTTTAGGCAGGAACACTATAGGGTAAGTAGACAATGTGAGGTCCTGTTAGACGAGATTCTAGGAAAGGAATGCAGTTAACAACCTGCCGCGTCCTCTTACACTATTCACGCAGTCCCACCCCACACCCTTGTTTTCGCATAAAACCCATGCTCCTCTTGCAGCCCGCAGTCGTATTCTTCCAGGACAGTCACGTCAGCAAGTAGAGAAAGTGAGGGTGGGCAGACACATCAAACTTTCCCACGATATCAGAGAAATTCAGGAATGAAAATGACGTTACATATGAGGTTGATGCATTTGTGAATGTCGTACTAAGCAAGGTATAAAAACAGTTCCTTTATGAGGAATTAGTTCGTACCATTGAATATTTGACGCAATAGACAAGGTGTCGCAGAAACCGATGTTGCTATAACCAAGTTTTACTGTATTTGCAAAATTACAGTTTTGTATATTTTAATTATTATATATTTAGACATCAGACAAGAAGATAGAACTTCTGGACTGAATCGTTGCAAGCATTATGCAAATTCAATCTCTGCATAATTTTTCTCTTGAATCGATTCTGATTTGTTACTGTTGCTCCAAAATATTTGAACTGTGTCACATTTTCAAGTGATCTGTTAGCTATCTTTGTGTCATGATTGTGCCTGACATTCTGGTGATGAGTACAGCTAGGATTTTTATGCAGTATCATGGAAAATATGTACACAATTAACTAACTTCATGATGCTGAGCTGTTCTTGAGAAGCCACCAATTGTGCAGCTACTCGAGAATTTCCAAGCATTTTATGGAACGCAAAGGCACACTGTCATGTTCACAACAGCCCTTCATTGGTTCCTATCCTCAGCCAGATCAATCCAGTCCATACCACCCCATCCTATCTCTCTAAGATCCATTCAACATTGACCACCCACCTATGTCTTGGTCTTCCTAATGGTATCTTTCCCTCTGGCCTTCCCACCAATATACAGTACACATTCCTCTTCACCCCACTTGTGCTACATGCCTTGCCCATTCTAATTATACTTGATGAAGACTAAAAGTTTTGAAGCTCCTCAGTATGCAGTTTTCTCCAACCTCCTGTCACTTCATCTCTCTTTGGTCCAAATATTTTCCTCAGCACCCTGTTCTCAAACACCCTCAGTTTATGTTCCTCTGTTAATGTCACAGACCAAGTTTCACACCCATACAGAACAACAGGCAAAAAGGCAGACCTATAGTATTGTATATTCTAATTTTTATGTTTTTAAACAGCAGGCAAGATGAAAAAAGGTTCTGGACTGAATGGTAGCAAGCATTACCTAAAATTAAAAACATCCTCTTAATTTCCCCCTGAATCAGGTTTTGATTAGTTACATGCTGTTCCCAAATATCTGAACTGTGTCACATTTTTACGCAGGGCGTTCAAGTTCTAAGGTCTCCGATTTTATTTCTCATGACTGGGAGCAGATAGACAAATGCAGTTTAGTTTAAAATATGTGTGTACTCTTTGTGAATGCATGACAGAGATGGCAGCACTGTACGGCACATAGAACTCTAGTGGTGGTGGCGACGAGGAGGAGTGTTTTTGATACCTAAAATGGCAACATTTTCGTTACAAGAACAGCGAGTAATCGTTCGTTTTCTCCATTTGTGTGGTGCGACACCCATTAAATTCATCGCCAGTTGATTGAGACATGTGGTGATGGTGTCATAAATGTGAAAAATGTGCATTCGTGGGTGCGACAGTTCAAAGAAGGCCGAATGTCATGTGACAACGAACCAAAACAATCTCGGCCTTGCACCAGCTGGTCTGACAACATGGTCGAACGAGTTGAGAAAGTTGTTTTGGACGATCGCCGATTGAGTGTGGAAAACATCGCCTCCAATTATGGCATTTTTCTGGGATCTGTGCACATAATCCTGCATGAAGACCTGTGAATGCGGAAAGTGTCCTCCAGGTAGGTGCCATGAATGCTGGCGGACGACCACAAGGCTGCGCCCATGGCAATTTGCCAGGCGAGGGACTTTCTTTTCATCAATTGTGACAATGGATGAGACATGGATGCCATCTTTCAATCCTGAAATGAAGCGCCAGTCAGCTCAATGGAAGCACACAGACTAACCACCACCAAAAATATTCGGGTAAGCGCCAGTGCTAAAAAAAAAATGGTGGCCATGTTTTGGGACAGCGATGGCATAATCCTTACTCATTGTGTTCCAAAGGGCACTACAGTGACAGGTGCAACCTACCAAGATGTTTTGAAGAACAAGCTCCTTCCAGCACTGCGAGAAAAACAGCCAGAAAAGGCTGCACATGTGCTCTTTCACCAGGACAATGCACCAGGGCATTGGGTGTATGCGCCGCAGCAGTTTCTTCGTGAAAACAACCTTGAAGTGGTTTCTCATGCTCCCTACTCACCTGACCTGGCTCCTAGCGATTTTTGGCTTTTCCCAATGATGAAAGACACTCTCCATGGTCAAACATTCACCAGTCGTGCTGCTATTGCATCAGCGATTTTCCAGTAGTCAAAACAGACTCCTACAGAAGTATTTGCAGCGACCATGGAATCATAGCATCGATGTTGTGAAAAATGTGTACGGCTGCAAGGAGATTACGTTGAAAAGTGACAGAAGTTTCAAATTTTTTGTATGATTATTGTGTGAGAAAAAATCGGAGACCTTAGAACTTGAAAGCACCACGTCAAACATCTGTTAACTATCTTTATGTCATGATTTTGCCCTACATTCTGCTGACAAGACAACAACATATATGTATACTTATTCTTCTCTGTGTTTACTTCCAGACCAACCTCCCTACTAGCGTAAATTATAATTTCTGTGTTTTTCTTTATGGTATCTATGTTATCACCCAGTAGGTTCACATCATCAGTACAGACCAGCATCTGATGTGTCCCATTTTCAGTCCCAACTGGTTTTCCTGGACCTTCCTAATGGCATATTCTAAGGCAAAGATAAAAACTAGTGGCGATAAAGCATCTCCTTGTTCTGCAAAATTCTGAACAGGAAAATGATCAGACAAATGTTTATCTATATGGACTTTACTATATATTTCATTTAAACACATTTTAATCAGCCTAACTAGTTTCATGAGCACCCCAAATTCAATGAGAAAATTTTACAATACTTCCTTCCTAACTGCATTACACAATTCCTTGATGTCTATGAATAGATGATATACCGTCTCATTGTACCCCATTTTTTCCTCCAGTATCTGATGAATGCAAAAGATCTGATAAGTAGTTGATCTGTTACGTTGAAACCCACACTGATGATCCCCAGTAATTTCATCTGTATGTGGATTTACCCTGGAGAGAAGGTTACTGCATTAAATTTTATGAACTTGATAGCAGTGAGATCTCGTGATAATTACTAAAGTCAGTCTTATCACCTCTGTAATTCCATCTGCTTAATTGCAAACAGTAAGTTAAAACAAATTACCTTATGATATAAATCCGTCTTTCTCATGCTGTTAATTATGTTACTTGCAACAAGAGTCTGACAATTGTGGTAAGTCATACACTTTCCCTGGTTCTGTTCAAATTTACATCAACTATCAATATTTATTTGTAACAGGTCAAATCTCAAAATAAAATAGGGGGACATCATAAAGTTGAACAAGGTAATTTATGCAGCAGTTCAGTTCACACCATTCATATAGCTTCACTTGTGCAATTATAAACACAAATAATTCAGCAGTGTCAATGCAAGCAACATCCAAAAATGTGCTGATCATCCATGGGACAGTATATTAGATGGCCTTGAATCAGTAAAAATTATTCCAAAATCTGATTCACCACTGCCTCACAAGCTCAGAAGCAGAAAGTGAAACAGGCTAAATTTAGAAAGCAGTCTTCTGAGATGTGGCACCATGTAGATGTGGTGTTAACCGATGTTTCGGAGGAACATATCGCCTCCACCTTCACGGTAGAAGGAAAAATAAATAATCCGCAAGCAAAGAGACCGTGAGAACCGGTACAAGCAGACTGCTTGTCTGCTAATCACAAGTACTAATTATCATGATGATGCAAAAACAGAAATATGAACAGGACAGTAGTCTATTCACGTATCCTTATTCTAATTGAAGTGATTAAAAACTGATTTCCACATATATAAAATTAAATCATTCTGTTTACGTGTCCTATGTGAAGAAAGCCTTAACAAAATCATAATCAGACCATGTCAAATTTGTGAAAATCTGTCCAACACAGACTACATACATTACTGCACAGCTATACCATGCAAAACAAAATTATTAAAAAGCAACAAATAAAATATACATTTAAAAGGAAGAAACTACAAATATATCTATATTAACAACTCTACTGCTGATAATTTAAAACAACCCATTAAATTAGAAAATTACTTTAACTGCAATATTTATGATAAACAATAAGCAAAAGTGACTTGCTTAGATTATCCAGTGCTTACAATTAAAGGGGGAATTATACAATTTTGTATTCACAACACTGCATTTATTTTATCACTTAAAATCCAACATTAGAAAATCCCCTCACACATCCCCATTAAGATCACATGATTATTCAGACAAGGCATAGGCAATGGAATTGCTGAGACTGTCCTTCCCTTTCCTGTTTTCTGAAAGAGTGTGTTGTTCTTGTAAGTGCATTTAATGCACAGTTAGAAGTGAGGTACAGTGTGCACACATGCTAGATAGGTCTGGGTTATAGAATTTCACCTTTATGGAAATTGTAATAAATACCTGATAGTAATTTCATGATGCTGACCACACCCAAGCATCTTCAGAAATTTGAGATAAACATTAAAGTTTTAAGGCACAAAATAATGACAAATTCTGCAACATTTTGTTATAGAAATTCAGATCAAATATGGGCATGCATTCATGATGTAGCAGTACATACAGCTTGCCAATGACTAGCTTATATGCATCCATCAGAGGCATAGTGACTTGTGGACAGCATGGTTGCTACTTCCATCTTAGTCCAGGCTGTGTGCCTTATTACGCTTATTTAAGCTCTCTGGAAAGCGCCAAAGAGACCAATAGGTTCGAGTGCAAGTAGTTTCTAAGTTTATTTTTGTATACTTAACTTTTATCTCTGATGGGTAAAGAAGTGCTTTATTAGAACTATGAACAAAAATGCTTCCACAGGAATGCATGTCAGCTTAGGTGGAAGCCAATAGAAAAACCGGATTCATGCTACAGAATTTCACAATACACTTTTTCCAAAAAGTAAAGTGTTTGTGGGGGGGGGGGGTATTTGTATAAAATCAGCATTTTGTGCTGGGGATGTAACAAATAAAAAATTCAGCAATCTACAGTAGTACATGAAATGTGGGCAACTTCTAACACTGGATAGTCTGCATGTAAATGCAATATCTGCGAATACATGAAAGCAAAGCAAAACTATACATATTATGTAGTTCCAATGAATCACTCTAGGTTATAGACAACAATTAAAGAACCTAAATATTATGAAGTCTGAACCAAATGTTTCTGAGTAAGCAAACTCAGAGATGTGAAAGAGAAACATAATATACTACCACAGTCAATAAGTTCGTGGAATAGCCCCAAAGCGTCATTACAGTGCACTACAGCGGATAGGTTGAGGCACGATATGATGCCCTGTCGGTTCATCTCTCGTCACAGCAAGATGCAGTTGTGTGCAAACAGTGTAAATAGAACTATGACCTCTATTGCAAATTGCAGTTAAATGCAAGTGGCGGAAATAAAAAATGTGGCAGTTTGAACAATGGGCAAACATCAAGTTCTACCAAAAACTAGGCAAATCCCCTAGCGAAACATTTGGCGTAGGAAAATTGGCTGTTGCTACACGACAATGCCCCTGCACATCACTTTGTTCTTGTCCAAGAGGAACTGACAAGGCAACAGGTCACCGTTTTGCCATACCCTCCATACTCAGCTGATCTTGCACCACGCGATTTGTTTCTCTTTCATCACTTGAAAGCAAAGCTACGTGGTCGTAGATTTCAGTCGTCCAAGGAGGTGGTCATTGCCACAAGAGACACCGTATGGGAATTTCTTGCCAATAAGTTTCAGTAATGTTTTTGGCGGCTATATCAATGTTGACAGACTTGCATTGCGGACAACGGCAACTATTTTGAGGGCTGATGTGGATCTGTGTAAGCGTATGTGAATACCTTGTAATATGATGGGATAAAACCACATTCCACAAACTTAATGACTCTACCACGTATATCTCCAAAGCAGTCTCCTAAACCTGCAAATGGTGCTGTCATGATAGAAAACTCTTCTAAAATCTGCTGATTTGCAACTGATTTTTAATACCTTAAACTGAACTCCATTTAAAAGTTGTGTCTGCATAACAAAAAGCAACTGCTGAGAAACTTCATTACAAACTTCTGTGCTGTGTGTAGTCACTGCACTAGCTGTGATGCAGTAAAAGGTTTGGACTTGCAAACTGCACCCTTCACCCAACAGTACCGTATTTAAACACACATACATGACAATTTTCATTCCATTTGCAGCCAAAGAGAGAGATAGATTGGAAAGGTCCAACCTAATATTTAAAATGTGAACAAATATACATGACGCAAATAACTTGATCAACCAGACACATATGCCTAATTACGCATCTTCTCACATGAGGAGAGCTAAAACCTGTAACAGTTTGGCCTACAATGAGTTACAGAATTTCCTAGCCACTAAATTTCCAGTTTTTGCACAACCTGGGAGAAATCCAGTCCATGAACATTTGGGTCAGACCTCGTGTAATTTATTTCATTCAGCTACAGTAACACAACGTTGCACTTACTGTTACACTAATCATATTCATCCAAATATAAGATAGCATACAAAAATTGGAGGTTTTAGAATTATGAAACACAAATCTTCAGACGAAGCGATTCTAAACCATGATTATCAACCTGTATCTTCCCTAATATCCTAGATATGTGGTTACTGGAGACAAAACAAAACAAAACAAAACTGGACAGCACTGTAATATTCAAATTAAAATGAGGGGTTTATCCATATTTATTTTCAAGTTTGTTGTAACACACTGGCAATCTGAATTCAGTATACTTAAATGATGTTTTCTATAAGACAAGTATTGTACTGGCATTAAATGCAACACTGTATCCAGCACACTTAGATTAATATAAACTGCAGCATAGAGGCTGATGACAAACCGCAGATTCAGAACAAAGTATTGTCTTATATTTGCACAAATATTATAAGATCAGGTTTGAAAAGAACAAAAACTACCATGTAACAATTTTCAGGACATGAAAAAATCTGAGAATGCTACACTCAGAACAAAACTAATACTACAGTGGATTCAAGGTTATACAAACAAACTGCTTCAATTCCTGGTTAACCTTCATTGTCTGGGTTTAGGGGATTTAAATCTATTGGCATTATATGATGGTGGCCATATTGCAAGTAAGGGGAAACACTGCCAGTAACAAAAAAAGTGCAACTGTTGTTCAGCTAGGCTGTGCAATGTGCCAGCCAAATTATTCAACTCAGGGCCAATAGGATTTTTATTGCTAGTGGGGTGGGGCTAAGTCCCTTCTACTGTGGCCACTTCTGGTCTATTGTACCAGGCCCAGATGATAGGGGAGAGTGATCGTGGAGCAATTGGTGGAATGAAGATTGGCAGGGGAACCTAAGTACTCAAAGAAAACCTGCCCCAGCACCACTTTGTCCACCACAAATCCCACTTGACCAGACCCGGGATCAAACCCAGGACAATGCGGTGGGAAGCCAGCGACTAAACTCTTGAGTTATGGTGCAGCTGCCAATAAGGGTTAATCACCAACATATTCTGAATGTGTTCACCAAAGTTCAGACTGTTTTCTTACAGTGTCAAAAAGCACTGGGGTTCTTACTCCCCAACACTGCAGCCTAAATTAAAAAAAAAATCGCAAGAGATATGTGCACAACATGACTGAACCACTCACGATATTCAATTGCAGAAGACGAGTTACACATAATGAACAGTCACAACGATGGAGAAGCTCTAAGCTATTACTCCATTCTGTTAATAGTTTTAAAGCCCTCTATAGGTACTGATTAAGGGGGACCTCAAACACATCAGCAGTCAAGAATATCTGCTACCTGCAGAGAACCTGTAAGTTTCACATTGAAAACTGATGTAAAATTCTTCATAAACGGGACACAAATTATGACAACAATAAAAAAGTTTGTTTAAAAACCAAAATCTGTATTCAGCCAAGTTACAATTATCAGACTGCAGAAAGTTTGGCACACATATCCTAGTAGGCTTAGAATGAACATTCTTCCTTGTCATTTTTTAATTTAAATCCCTAAAAATACAATATAATCGAGTCCATCATGAGGAACTAGGTAAAATTTAATTGCATTCATCTATAATAGATAAATATAAAGCACAAACTGCATCGTAACATGTGCCCAGACACCAAGTTCATAAGTTAAATCTACATTCAATGTTTCATTTTGTATCCACTGTACTGTACTGTCAGATGACAATTACAACTCAGAATTTGTCATGTCCTGCATAATGCTACTTACCTGTTTGGATGATGACACAAACTTCAAAGGATCTCGAATCATCCAACACAAAAATATTACCAAAAGAAACAGAATCATGCAGGAGTGTCATTCGGCCAGTAATCATGAGATACAGCCCATTGATTTACATCTGATTCAAGTAATGACATTTCACTCCAAAATTTTTGAAGCACAAAATTGCCTCACATTTTCCAAGCACAAACTTCTGTCCCATATGGTTCAAACAGCATGAAATCCACATTTTTACTCAGTTTATCAAGATATGTAAGTGGACATGGACCGATAACATCTGGCTAAATGTTGCTTTTATGTAAGTGATTCTACTTGTACACCAACTACTATGGCTCCTTGCATTGATGACAACACAGGTTCTAAGACGACATCCTGCTAAACAGCTCAAGAAACGTGGATATCTTACTGCAGGCCATTAGATAGATATTTACTGAATCCGGGTCCCCATAATAATGCATGACCTACACGAACTTGCACTCAGCTTAAAGAAAAATACAGCAGAAACTGTGCTTTATAATTTCTAGCTGTGAAAAAAAGTATCTCATGACCCAACTGCTGTTGCTTACTATGTGACTTCAGTCACTAAAGAATGAAAAGTGCAAATGAATCATTTTGGTGTTCTTGTGGTTACAAATGACACCCCTACATGCCACAACTGGCAGGTCACCCAGTTCCACTACCTCACTCCATCATCACCACCGTAACAAAAACAGTATGCACCCAGTCTTGTGCATAAAGACATTTGCAATAACAGCTTACACAATGTTCTGCAAAAACATTAACAATTTCAGAAATTAATAGATGTCTGGGAATGTAGCATTCTTCTACATGTTAAAATCAAAACACAATATTTATATTTGCCTCTGTCATCTTTTAGACTCACAATAAAATACTTGCTACTGACAATACAGTAAATTACACGGTAAAGTTGTCATGTGCTTAACTATTTAAACACTGCAGCTTGAAGACGGGTGGGGAAATGGATGTACAGATCCACGTTCCCTTGACTCTGGTACTAGCTGGAGGTTAGTGGTCAATTTCACACCCTGGCTGCTTTATCCACAGGGAAAGATCCCTTGGTAACCATTCCAGTGCATGGTAACATCAAAAATAAGGGAGACATGTTTTATAATTCAATGACAAGTAGGGTAAGGAATCAGCAGATTCTTCATTATCTTGTCCACTACAGCAACAGATGAAGAATGCCTACAGCAATAGATGAAGAAAAGAGAAACCTCCCATGTATGACATCAAAATTTTGTGGTATTTTCACACTGCCCATAAAGCGTACATATTCTTTTCCCATATAAGATGTTCCCACATAACTGGATTTCCTGCGAAATACATTTTTGAATACTTCTCACTAAAATGGTTTGGTTTTGTGAAGGGAGAAGGATATGCATGTAATGCTGGAATGCACGTAAGTATTTATAGTTGATCAACTCATGAAATATGGGCACAGCGACCTACCAACGTCTGTTGCCAGCAAGGCAGATGGGCACACATGGACAGACAGAGTGGAGGAGCAAGAGGAAGAACTTGCAATCAGCTTTTAGCTGCTGGACGAGCAATGTAAATGCAATAAGCAAAAGGCACTGCCAAATTATAATTAAAATAAATATGGTATTCTCGGCTTTTATATCTCATGTTCGGTTGGAATCTCGTAGCTTGAGACACAAGCCATCAACTGTAACAAAATACTTAAACTTACAAGGGAGGTATCGCATCTTGCTCGAGTGGGGCAGACTGGCAAAGTATTTTCTTTATGGGTTATTTTGTGACATTTTAATACTGCAGACTATATGAGTATAGCGTCAAATGGTAAACTGAGAAGCAGGAGAGAATGTGAAAGGAAGTGGTCATGGGCTAACTGAGGTAATATTACATCTGCCTGGAGTGACAGAAAAATTACAAGAACTAAGAGATGATAGGTGGCATGTCCTGGCCAAGATATAAACATAACACCTCCAAAATGCAAGTCTAGAGTGATGTCAATACACCAATATGTTCAATGCAAAGTGTTAGTCTGAAAATACTTAAACAAAAATGTACAACCCAGAGCAACATTATTTCATATGACACTTTATAAAGCACAATATGCAAGTGGTTGAATTATAAACAGCTATTTGATGATGGTAAAACTTAAATGTCAAAACAAATAAACGCCAATATATTGCAGAGCCACGATCAATACAAAGGAAATTAGTGACCAACAGTATTTTAATTTCAAAAAAATTTATTTTTAAAGAGCTGTCAGATGGACAGACAGAGAGCGCAAAGAAGAAACAGAGTAAAAAGAATTGGCAGCAACTAACATTATTAATAATCGCCTACTATTTTTATCTTGTCATAATTTTGGGGTGTGACTACTGATGGGGTATGGATTGGTAAATGGATTTATTGACCACTTATACACACCACTCGGAATTACATGTAATTACAGCGCTATCGCTAATCTCCAAGCTTTACAAATCCCCACAGCACCTGCTAAGCCCTTGGCAGCCTGCTCTGTCTTCAATAATCATTCCCTAGCAACGGCTGCTAACAGTGGAGATTCTTCAGCTTCCTGTACTCTTCACTGCTAACTCAACTATAGCACCATCTCTTCTCAGACTCCCTTGCAGAGATCTAATGGGCTGGTTGCCCCAATTCTCTCTCATTATAACTCCTTGGTGCGGACCATGTAGACAACACCCCATTTCCCCCATTGCATGCATAACCACTGTCCCGAGAACATGTTTATCAAACAGTAGCTCTACTGTTGTAGAGGTGTGTTTATTGCACCAGTGCACAGCAATGGTCGCCATCCCACTGTTTGCTTTGAGGTCCCTGCCCGGTAACAAGTCTAGATGCCACAATATTTTACATAAAGCAGTACAATGCTGCATGATTTTGAAAACAATCTCAGAAGATGGTACTCTTCAGTAACTACTGTGAGAACCTCAAATCCTACAATATCAATAAGGTCACACACTGCCAAAGTTGTTTCCACAATCTAGACCATTTCCTTACATTTAGACTGCTGTCACATCATGTTCATATATGTGTACTGTCATCTCACTGCCATATTATGTGAAATCTATCATTTCTTATGTGAGTTATTATCTCTTATGCTTTATTTAACAATGCTGTCAGTAGCTCAGAGGAAAGGATTAATGAACAATGAATTGGAAAGGATTTGAATGGAAGTGGTTCTTAGCTATTCCAAGGTACTATCCTGTTATATGGATCAGACAAGATAGATAGTGTCCTGGCAAATATCTGAACTGGGTATCTCCCAAATACAAGTCTGAAATGTTACCCATCTGAGTAAATTTGCTCCTTGAACTATCATAGTCACATATGTTGGCATTATTCACTGCACATACATGCGTCATCTCACTGCCACATTAGGTGAAATTACTCGTTTCCTACAGATGCACTGTTGTATCAACACATGGAAAGTAATGCTGTGTAGTACTGGAAGATGCTTGACATTCCAGTGGGACTACCATCACTCCACTTGGTCTCCCTGATATACTGGAAGCTTCTTACAATATTACAACCATGACAACTGCACTGCACACACACCACTGTTAAACCCAAATATTAGTGAACACACTTTCATCAGTTTTGTGTTACGAAAGATGTACCTGCATTAAATGGCAGTATGCAAACCTGGATTCTCATCGGAGATAATACGAAATATGCCAAAATGCATAAAATACTCATGTGTTAATTATCTGCATACAACAGCAACACAGAATAATGGATAAATGTGCATGACCCAGAAAACTTATGGTTTCAGACTACTGAAAACTGACTTAGTCTCCATTTTTTATTCACCACTGCACTGCAATTCCTGTAAAATTATCATGAAGACATTCATCGTTTTTCATCCTTCTTAAAAAAGTTCTGACTATATGCAGGGTCAACAGACAACAATGGTGTGCTTCCACTCATCAGTTCATTGAAGTCCAGACATTTAAATGAAACAAGATCAGAAACACTGTCCTTCCCACTGAGTGCAACTGCTACACAGTGACTTTCATCCAGAAGGGTCTCTTCAAACTTCCAGTCCTCTAAACGAGTGCCATTTAAATAAAGCTCTGTGTCTGTAACCACTTCACCTACTTCGAGATTATCAGTTCTTATCCTGAAACTAATTTTCTGTAGATCAACAGTAATGCCTGTGCCTGTAGCTTTCACATAACTTTCCTTCAAACACCAGTGTCTGCGGAACATGGAAAGTCTTTGCTCATCTGATGTTACATGATTACCTTGGATAATCTCCCATTCATGTGATGAAAAGTGGCGAGCCATAATTCGAAAAAACTCGGATAAAGTTTTACCTCCGCTGTATTCCAGCTTCATCACATCAATGCCAACCTTCACAGTGTTGCCATTTTCACCAGCTAGGACTGTATAGTTCCCCTGATGTGACACATTGAAATTCAATGTAGGTTTCCCTCCATGGTCTCCAATCAAGTATGGCTTGCCTCGATCATCTCTACCAAACCTAATATCTGCATATGCAAGACCAGAATTCTCACTCACATATTTCCTCATCATCAAACGTCCTATCAGTGAAGCTTTAGCATCTTTCTTGAACACAAACCTCCCAATTCGTGTCTTTTCTTCTGCTTGAACACAGGATGCAGCCAACTGGAACTGAGGTTCAGTTGGATACCATAAACCATAATTGAAGGCCCAACGAATGCTCTCTCTGCCATTCATTGCTGAAGAAATATACTACATATTAAACTGATACCACCAAATTACAAGGATAAGGATTTTTAACAATCATGGCTCACTTTCCTCTAACGCACTTCTCACTGGGATCCATCCAAAACCTCTATATTAAAGTTCCAAAAGAACCCAACCACAAGGAGGCCACTTTTAGTTGCCACAACCTGAAGAAAAACAGAGACAGTCCAGTGTCACTAACCAGTTTCTGTAAAATTAATCTTATTCAAGCATTTTAAACTTGGTAATAGTTTAAAGTAACACAAATGAAAAAGAACATACTGATATTACAAAAATACCGTATTCAATACTACAGAGGTTTGGGATGGACTGTCTTTCCCATACAGATATGACGGTCATTTCAGACACTAACATACAAAATTAATACACCAAAGCGTACAACATGTGATTACTATGGTGCCTTTCATGCCCAGCTATACATGGTGGTCCATCCACATCCTCACTTCCTTCACAATGGGAGAAAGGTGTAAGATACATAAAGATAAACACATAACCTGTACATGTAATGGCTAATCACAAAATTTTCTTTGGATTCCATATACAGAAAAGGGCATACGATGTTAGATAACATATCCTCATGGAAGTAATAAAACAAAGATAGTGATCATTCCGTAGAATACAGAATTGATGACTGTCATTCACATGCTGAACATATTCTATTGCTCCACTGACATGGCAAACATGAAGAAAACCCCTCTGGAAGTAATATCAACTAATAAAATATTGTGACATAACGGCTGAGAGCCAGAATAGTGGATGGAGAGATGATGACCATTACTAAGTAACTGATCCATAAATGTGTCCATGGCAAGGGCCACACACAATAGAAGAACTCTCGGAAACGTTTTCTATGCAGTCCATGATGAGACTATATATACAGAGTATGAATGGGGCAAGTGAGTTAGTTGCAGCTGAAAATCAGTAATGGCTAGGAGGTAATGAGATGCAGTCATGAGTTAGTTGTAACATGAACACCAGCCAGCAATGACGTGAGTATGGAAGCTGAAGAATCTCTACTGTTAGATGCCATTACCAAGCAACAACCAGTGAAAACTATGATGGGCAGTCAAATGAAAATGGGTCAGAAGCCAAAACATATTGAAGAACATTTCTTCCCTCAAAAGTAATCTCCAAAACTGTTAATATATTTATCTCACTGGGAGATAAGATGGTCAATCCCATCCTTGAAAAAGCTTGTGGGTTGTCTACGGGACCACATCTTTACCCAGCCACACACATCTTCATCCAATGCAAACCGATGTCCACGAATGTCTCTCTTCAGGTCTCCAAAAATATGAAAATCACATAGGGAGAGACCTGGGCTGTAGGGAGGATGTTGAAGCACTTCCCAACCAAATCTCTGTAGCGTAGTCCTCACAGAGTTGGCAGTGTGGGGGCGCGCATTATCACAAAGAAGGATAACGCCTTTCGATAGCATTAGAGGGTGTTTTGACTTCATGGCATGTCTCAATTTCTGAAACGTTTCTTCATAGCACTGTGCACTGATTGTGACCCCATGCTCAAGAAATTCGACATGCAGAGGGCCCTTGCAGTCAAAGAAGAACGTCATCATCACTTTACCGGATCTTGTGTGTATGGCTTTGGATTTTTTCAGTGGGGTAGAATTCACACGTTTCCACTGCTGGCTCTGCCGTTTGATCTCAGGTTCAAAATGGTAGCACCAAGTTTTGTCCCCGGTGGTAACATGGGACAGAAAAGCATACTCTTCCTCATGGTATTGCTACACGTGACCCAGTGATACAGCCATTCTCTGGGTCTTCTGTTCCTTTGTAAGTTGATGTGGAACCCACTGCACACAGAATTTGCGGTCCAGAAGGTGTTTTGTCACAATGGTGTGTATGGAACTGTGATTTATTCCCATCAAAAGACTAATTTCTTCCACAGTGATCTGTTAGTTTGCCCAGATATGACCATCCAATGCAGCAATAACATCAGGAGTGATGACATGATAAGCCTGTCCTGGGCAAGCATCATCTTGCAGTGACACACGTCCCTCTCGGAATCTCTTATGCCACGCCAGCACATGTGAATGTGACATGCTGTGTTCACCGTAAACAACAGACTTGCGATGATGAATTTCTCATTCTCCTACTCCTTCAGCAGTCAAAAAGTGCACTACACTTCTCTGTTCTTCTTTACCTGCCTCCATTACTGTTGTTGGATGATTACATGCAGCGCTAACCTTACTTCCAGCACAATAAACAAACGACTAGTGTGCAAGGGCACACTGTCACTGTTCGTACTGTATGCAAATTCCAGTGTTATCAATTTGCGTGCCATTCAACTTATGCGTGGTGACCTGTTTTCATTTGACTGCCCCTTATATAACAGACTTAGACTTAATGTGTGCAGTAATGACTCCAAAATGGAGGTGGGATCAAATACATCCACCATAGCCCTGCGAATCATACGAGGTGATGAAATGGTAACCAAGTGCCTGGAGGTCTTAACTAGGCCACATAAAAACATGGACCTGGCCCTACAGGCTGGGGGGTTTCAAATCTGATACAGCAAAATATGGCCATGAGTCCCACATGACTCAAGGCCTGAGAGTGACTGCACTGGCAAGGGCCAGGAACGATTGTAAATGAGACACCCATCCTCTTGTAAGAGATGATGTTACATGAGGACTATGACTTCAAGTGTTCAGCTGGCGGGGGGACTGGCCGAGTCTCAACAGGCTTGTTGCCAAGATGAACTGAATGGCAGGGAACCACTAATCATAAAGTGACTCTGACTCTGTGCAGTAGTGATTTATGAGCATAGAATGGCAACAGAATTATAAATATTTTTAGTTACAAGTGTTCAATAATTCCAATTATCAATCCAAACCCCGTCTATTCATTAAATCATGACAATATAACATAAATTATATGTAAAATAAACCCATACTAAATGGGGGCACATGGAAGCATAGTTGGTTGAGACACTATGCTACAAGACAGAAGGTCGTGGTTTCAATTCCTGATGGAGCCAATGGAATTTCCAACTGACCTAATTCTTCCTGACAAACTATGGCCCTAGGGTCAACTCAGACTCTAACAGAAATGAGTATGAGAAATCTTCCTGGGGGTAAAGGGCAGCTGGCACATAAGATTGACAAACTCACAGCCATTTGTGAGCTGACCATATAGAAAATGTCGGAGCCTTGACGTCTCACAACCCTATATGCCTCCATGGACTGTCTCAGGGATACCATTTACCTTTACCCATACTGAATTAAAGATAAAAAATTAACCTAACAGCATAACCATCCAGACCATACCACGAACTAACTACTCGTGTGATATTCCTACAAACCACTCTCTTAGCGACTTGTACACCATACTAAAATTACTCTTTCTCAATTCAGAAGTGTGACACATATCAATAAAGTTTAATTTTCCTCAGTTCAGTTTGGTATGTCACATGCAAATGGTTTGAAAAGGAGTGGGAGGAGTTAATGCTCAAAACATGACTATAAATCAGCAAAACAAACACTGCACAGACAGTATGTGTGTTGTAAGGTAAGTCTGCTCCAACAGAAATAGCTGAAGGTAATACATGTTTAACAGAGAAAGCTAACAGTATACAAAGACGATACTCCAAAATGAGGTCTCATTTGAAATGATTCAAAAGTGGTAACACAGTTCTGATCCCAACTTTAACTCCCAGTTTTTACTTAACATACTGTAATGTGTTTGGAGTAGGTACTCCCATGGCAATGCAATAACAATGAGCAATTGCATAGAGAAGGCCAAAACAACAAAGCAGCATTTCCCCAGAGATGGACAACAGAAAGTTCGTTGCATAACAACAGACTGTCGGAACAGTGAGGAATGGTGTCTGGTATCCAGTCCACATAACCCCTATATAAGAGAGTTGGAAGCAGAGCTAGACACATACGACCAAGACAGTCTTGGGACAGCCACCGCTGAAGACAGTTGGGAACCAGCCACAGGGAGAGACAGTTGGTTGATAGCCGTCGCAGAATGCAGTTGAAGTGATACTATTTGTATTTGAGTGTGCAAGAAATAAATGTGTGTGAAGTTATTTGGCATGTAGCATACCCAACATGTGACAACTGGTGTCACAAGTGGGATTGGGCTTACACACGACTGACAGGAACGAACTTAAACACACCTCAATATACGAGGAATAACTGAACTTACGAGCACAACAAGCGTTACCTTACAAAACAAAGAAGAATGGAATCACAACAAATAATGGAACTCCTGCTGGCCATGTGAGCGGAAACGGAAACTGCCAAAGCAAGGACGATAGCCATAAAAGAAAGGATGGCAGCAGAAAGGGAAGCCATAATAGAAGAAACGAATGCAAACCAGGCAAAGGCTGACATCGAGTGGAAAGCCTGGCTGTCACCCGCAGAGGGATGACCCACCATGCGAGTGGCATGGCCACCGCGGAATGCAGTTGAAGTGATACTATTTGTATTTGAGTGTGCAAGAGTAAATGTGTGTGTGAAGTTATTTGTCATGTGGCATACCCAACACGTGACAATATTATATTTCTGAACCTGACAAAATGTTTGTAAGATTCAAGCTAAAATTCACATGGTAAAGCCAATTCCACAGACCCACTATTAATATCCTCATTCACACAATGATATTCAGGTTCAAACATGTAAATTTTAAACCGCAATACTGGCAATAATACGTTTTCGTTGCAAAATGGCAATACACAAACTGCATAATTAATCATTTTGGTTATCAGATCATACCATACAATCTGGCATTATCCGGTCCTCTGTCCCGAAGAAATGATGTAGCTGTCAACACAGCACCTTTCAGCAAATCTTCATTACATTCATATTCATCTAAAATAAAAATTAAACAAATTCCATTACACTTACAATCACAACTGCTTCAGTTATCGAAGATTAATGATGTTCGTTTACATACTGAAACTTCATATACTTGGAACACATTCGGTTGTTTTTAACCCCAGGCGATTCGTAACCTCCTCCCTAATGCAACAAAATAATCCTTACATTGTTTAAAGAAATGTCACAAAACAAAATACTAATACTGGCAACTAAACGTATAGAAAAAAGTTCGTTATGACTTATATACGTTACTAGAAACGCCATATTAAATTGGGCTTGGTCCCCTGAGTCATTCAAACATTTAAATTGTATCCTGAAATTCGTGTAAATATATAATATTACAACAATCATTAAATAATATCAGAACACTGTATAATCAACGCACCTCCTCTGGCAGCATGTATTGTTAAAACGGATAAGACTAACACATAAAACTTGCAAACACCCATTGCTACACAGCACAATACAACAGCCATTAACATATACAACGATATATAAGCTCTACGAGCATCTACGAGACCTACGAGACAGTTAACCGCAGTGAACGGTAAAATTGTATACCGGCCGGAGCGTATACGCGTGTCATCTATGATGAAACATCGAAAATATTTCTTAAGCCGCCGATATCAGACTTCGGTTACTCAATCAATAATGTATACTTCTACAAAATGTAGTAAACAGCCTAAACTCTTTTGGCGCAGTTTCGGTGCGTACGCCGGCGGAGTCGGTTAGGTCGGTTGTCTACTGGTGCTGTTAATTTTTTTTTAATTCACTTAATGGGGGGAGGAGTCCAACTGGGTCCACTCGGCACGGCGGCCACTGATTCGCCTATTGTAGAATGCCCCAGGCGATTATGGTGACGGAGAATTTGGTGGAATGAAGATTTGCAGAGGAAACCGAAATACTCTGAGAAAACCCGCCCCAGTGCCACTTTGACCACCACAAATTCCACTTCACCATACCCAGGATCGAACCTGGGCCGCCGCAGTGGGAAGCCAGCGACTAACCGCTAGAGCTATGGCATGGCCTTAGAAGGTATTAAACTTAAAACCTACTATATCAAAATAATCCACAAAAGATAAAATTCAATTTAGATAAAGAATAAATAATTTGGAGTGCAGTCTCTTTTAAGACTTCCATTCCATTTATAGGCTGAATCATATTTTAAAATTTCATCTAATTACTAGTCATTTTATTTACACTTAAATCTATTTATCAAGGAGAATCTTATTCGTTTAACTGTCCTTCTGATAGGAACTCATGCAAATTATACAATGGATGTTCCAGTAAATATCTTTTGAGTCTATGTAGGAATTCTCTATCAGCTTTTACCATTCTTAGTTCCAAAGGCAGTCTATTATAAAGCTTAATAGCCATATTTGTAACACCCTTCTCATATGTTAAGGTATTATAATTTTGCACGTGAAGGTCTCTTTCTTTCTCGCGTCATACTTATGTAGGTCAGAGTTTTTTGTGGTGTAAATGTTATATTTCTTGAAATAACGTAATACCTCTAAAATATACAAATGTTACCGTTAAAATTTTTAATTCTCTAAATATAGGTCTACATGATGTTCTTTTT
>NW_019744157.1:101668-111599 GCF_002891405.2 Cryptotermes secundus
CCAAATTTTCAAACCATAACTTATTTGAGACTGGAATTTAACAAAGTACACATTCCTAAGGACATATGGGCTTACTTCCTATATGCACTCCTCTTCTCCCTCATGCCTGCTATATACCCTGCCCATCTCATACTCCTTGGCTTGATCATTCTGCTTATATTTTGCGAAGAGTATAAATTATGAAGCTCCTTTTTAGGTACCATTAAAAGTGGATATTTTCTGTACTGCTGCCATGACCATTAGTTTCTCAGGAAGGTCACTGTGCTGTGAACGTGATACACTCTAATGGGTTTGAAAGCTATACAAAACAGCGCTTATGAGTTAGACATAACGAAAAACAGCCATAGCAAGGAGAGCATACACTGTTTCCTGTATGACATTGTAAAGCCATGACTGCTAAACATAAATTTTGTTTTACAGAGCTGTAGAAATTCAGAAAAAGTTTTAGTGGGTCCACATGGTGAGACATACACAATACGTCATAATGGAAATCAGGCAATGAACATGAAAGCTGAGGAAGTCTCATATGCAGAAGGGAAACAAGATCCTGTGCCAATAACATTTCTGGAAATAAAGGGTGAACCTGAGGTGAGCTCTGTGCCTCTGTATGGCCACTATTAGGCACATTTCACAAATATGCACAGTGACAATTGTCTTCATGATTCTGTATTTAAGCATCCTGTTGCAAGCCACGATAAAACGTGTAGGTATAACACAGTCCTTCAATAATGCAAGAAATTGTTCCTTTTTCTTCCACTAATAATTTAACACGTTTTCTTCTTAGTTTGCCATTTTCTGGTGTCTTAATATATTAAAACTGCTACACTGCATTAATATGCATTAATATTACTAGTTTCTTTTTTGAGACTGAGAGGGGCTATTGAACACTTTGATGCCATAGGAGTGAATTCCTTTTTGATATAAAGTAAGATTTGTTGAATGTTGGTGGAAGTTGTTTTTGCCTCTTATTTATGTTATGGATGTCAGAATTTAAATTTCACACGCTTTTCTTGTCTACAAGTAATAGCAGTGAGAGTATGTATTGTGAGGGAAACAATAAATTCAGTTTTTAAATAAATCTTTGCAAGAATCTCTATCCTTGCTTCCTGTGATAATATTGAGCCTCTTTTGCATTTTGAAGATTTTAGTGCTTTCTGCAAAATTTCTCCAGAATATTATTCCATGTGACATAGAGGAGTGAAAGTAGGCATGGTAAACCACTTTCATTACTCCGAGACATGTACGGTTTAATAGATCCGAGTGCATAACAAGCGGCACTTAGCATGCATAACATCTGCTCAATACGTAATTTCCAAGACAGTGCACTGTCTATGACAAGCAATCCAAGGAATTTTGTGTCATGTGCTTTAAAAACTGTTTTACTAGCATAGCTTACATCCAGGTTCATTTGAGGTCCATTATTAGTTTAAATTGTATGAGATGAGTTTTGTCAAAATTTAATTAAAGACTATTGGCTCTGAACCATTATTTTAACTATTCAAATACGATTGTTATTATAAAATCCATGGGGTTAGAATTGGTAACTATTATACTAGTATCATCTGCAAACAGAATGGTTTATATTAATTTTTCACAAAGATTTGTAAGCCAATTATATAGTGATGAATGGGCAAAGCACCTAGTATGGATCCCTGTGGGATGCCATTCCTTATTTTACCCCATTTTGAAGCTATCTGATGGCTAAAGTTTTTGTTCTTTTATTTCCATCCTTTGATATCTATCCACAAAGTATGATTTAATCCAATTACTGACCTTACCAGTTATTCCGTACCAATTGAATCTGAGCAGTAAAGTGACATGATTAACACAGACACTTTGGCTAGATCACAGAAGATCCCACCTATTAGTAATTTACACTTTCTTACTTACTTACTCATGGAGCTGAGCCCTTCTCGAGGAGCCGCCAATTCTGCAGCTACTCAAGAATTTCCCAGCATTTTATGGAACCCGAAGGTTCATTACTGTGTTCGCAAGAGCCCGCCACTGGTCCCTATCCTAATTTACACTTTCATTATTTTAAATTAAAAAAAAACAAAAGTCAAGACATTACTGTATTTATTTCTGGTGTAAAACATTTTCAGTATATGTTATGTATTTAAGGTCTAACACTGGAAGCTAACATTCATCTAGCACTACATAATACTGCAACATGAACTAAGTTATGTGACAAATGGAATATCCTGTTAATATTACATACATACATATCATGACTATGGCCATCTGAATTTGTACCACAATGAATGTACACTTATATGAAAACAAGTATACAAAACATACCATTATATTAGTCACTGCATACAGAGTGTTCATGGCAAGAAATTTTTGGCAGAATCAGTTCTCATTCAGAGACAGACTTCTATCTGCAGACTGCAACAGTGACTTCTGTTCCTGGTGTTCTATAAATTTTCATTGACAAATAAAGGTATAACTGAGAGCTATAAACCAACATTAAACTGTTTAATATTTGGCTACTTTTATTTACATCCCACTACATGTTTCAGTCTACAGAGATCATCAGGTGGTCTATGAATGCATGCATCATCAATAAATCATCCATTAAAATGGATCCATTTTTCATTTACCAAAAATATAACCTAAATTTTAAAAAATTCTAACTATATAGTGTGGGATAAGTCCTGACACGGCAGCGTAGTTGGTTGAGGCACTATGCTACAAGCCAGAAGGTCACAGGTTCGAGTACCAATGAGGTGGATTTTTTTCAATTTACCTAATCCTTCCAGCTGCACTATGGCCTTGGGGTCAACTCGGCCTATAACAGAAAAGAGTACCAGGAATTTTCCTTGGGAGTAAAGGGTGGCTGGTGCATAAGGCTGACAAATTTACCACCATCTCTGAGCTGTGTGTCTAGAGAAAATGTGGGAACCTCGACGTTTCACAACCCTATAGGCCTCCACAGCCTATTACAGGGACAGCTTTACCTTTTACCTTTTACCACCGAGTCTTGAATAATGTGTTGTCATGTGTTAAAGGTGAATGTGCTAAAAGTTACAATCTAGTTGTTCAAGTAAATAAGATAAAAATTATAATCTTATTTTAAAATGGGGAGGATGGTGTGTTTAGGGCACTGGTTGTTGTGTGGTGTAGATGAGCTTCAGTGTTTTCGATATCTTTTGGTGTTTGAAACCTTGAATTTAATATGTGTTTAATATATATGTTTAAATACTATAATTATGTGATTGTGATTTTGTGGACACTTGCATACTTTTGGTGTGCCAGGGCGATTGTTCGGCATATGAAGTTTGTGGTATTGTGACTATATGTGATTTTGTGCCTTGTAGAGTTGCTATAACTAAAGTGGGGAAGTTTTATTAATTGGAATTTCATGTCTATATAATTGTGGATTGTTGTTTTAGCTGTGTATGCTATTAAGACATTTTACTTATGTAACTGTATACATAGGAAAACTTTCTGTATGGATTACTCAACTTTAGTATGGCCTGCCGAGTTGTTATAACTTAGATATTTTGACTGTATATGAAATTGTTTTCTGTTTATGATGTTCTTGCATTTAGTGTACATACTATGTTTGTCTTACATTCTTCCATTTTTACAGTGTACCTTGTGTGCTGTTGAGTGATGGAAGATGACTGAAGTAAGCAAAGCATGAGTGCTGCTGGTACTGTGTGGATACATTGTGTAGTTTCTGGCCATGAGATGAGATATTTGGAGGTGGATATGCTGGTGGGAAGGGTGGTGTACTTATTTTCATGTGGGACTCGAGATTCTCATAGCAGCGTATTATGTATTATGTACTAAAGAGTATTATCTTCTGGGATATAAAACCATGCAGTCTTCTGAATGTCTACTGACGTTTCGGAGAAAATATCACCTCAACCTTCATGGTGACGAATAATCCAAGCAAGAAATCACTGTGTAAGCAGATGGTAAGCACAGCAATCAACAAGCCAGAATTTTTTACTACATAGGAAACAGGAGGGAAATGGAAGAGTGCAACTCAGTTCCTGTTGGCTTGCCCATGGGACAAAATGAAACCATCAGTACCCACTGGCTCTCAGACCAACTACCAAATGAACCAAGTAGAGAAGAGAACAAGAGTTTAGGGTAGCCCAGTAAAGGAACTGTTCTGCTGGTCCAGAAAAAGACATACTTATTTTCAGTTTCTGGTATTATTCATTATATTGGACAATGTGTATTTATTATTACATCAAATATTGGATTATGTGTGAGAGCAAATGTATCATTCATTTCTTATTTTTATTTGCTAAGGTTATATATGTGAAACCGTTCTAATGTTTAGTAGTTGACCTTTCTTCTCTATGTGAAGTACTTCCAATGTATTGTTAATTGTGCTGTATGTATGTCCAGTGTCTATTTTATATATATTACGCTGATGATCTCTGTAGATTAAACTAAAATAAACTCCGTACCTTGTGTCCACAAGCGAACTATACCGACCGAGTGATTGCTGCTTGTCAGCGAAGTTCGTAGATTGAAACATGTACATAAAAAGTAAAGTCGTCACTGCGCTCAACTAATTAAGCACTAGGCCATGAAGAAGTATGGGGGAGTTGATGTATAGATCCACATTTTCTTGACCTCGGCACTGGTTGGAGATGAGAGGTCAGCTTCATGCACCAGTTGTTTTATCCCTGAGGAAAGAGCCTCAGTACCCATTCGACAAGAAGCTGGATGGGCCTCAGAGCCAGTCTGGATGACATGAAAAGGAGAAAATTCTTGACCCTACCGAGACTCCCAACCCCTCAGTCATCCAGCCCATAGGCATTTGCTACACCGACTACACTATCCCAACTCTACTGAAACATGTAGTGGCATGTAATTAAAAATAATGGAATATTAAACATTTTAACCTTGGTCTGTAACCAACTGTTGTGTTGACTGCTCTCAATTATAGCTTTCATATATGATACACAAGAGGATGCGAAAAATAAAGATAATCTTATTGAAATGTTCATCATCATACAATTACAAGAATTTTTCATTACAATACAAAACAATATAAATTCTGTAAGAACTTTACACTACAATACAAAGTTCATGAACAACTATAATAGTACGAGTATATTGCAATTTAACTGAAAACTGAAACTGTGTACCCAGCACAAGTTTTTATACCCCAACATACAAATCACAAAACCATTTTCATATTGCACACATCCTCACCTTTGTCAAATTTCTGCAATATGTTCAGCCACATACCACAACAATGCTATGCGCATAATTACTGAAAGTAGGTAAAAACGTGATACCTCTGTATACTGACGGACACAAATAACCATTTCAATACTGGTATCTTGCTTGATAACTACAACAGCAGGGGTTTAAATGAGACAAGTGGTTAATGTACAGACCGTGAGCATTTGACAGTTTAAGGACATATTACTAAAAAAGTTAATTTTGTTGCCTAAAATCTGGATAAAGCTGATGTATCTAACCTTATGGACTTGCATTCAATGCATTCCAGATTGATATTAGCTGTTAGCACCATGACTACACATCTGCATTTTTTGATGCACATGACATTGAAGAGTTGGTCATAACAATGATTCCAAAGTACAACTTATCTCCATTGAAAATTTTCTTACAGTCATACAAAAGATATAAAAAATATGCACTTTTGGACTGATTGTTGAGTCCATAAATTTGTTCTTAAACTCAAGGATTAAAGAAACTAGGTTGCACAATCATGTCCATCAAATTTATTCGAAAGTTCCAAATGCAGGAAACTGAAAGAACTTTAACATAGCACACCATAGCCAAAGGTGTATCCTACAGAATGTTGCATATTTTATTTTTGAATGTCTTTACTTAGTGCTTTTACTTACACTCGTAAAGGAGATAAAGTTTAATAACTGTAGAAAGTACATTAACACCGAATTTGCAAACAAAAACTGGAGTCTTGTTAAATCCTTATTCTTTTATATAGTGTCCTAATGTCACAAGTATCTCTACATTTTTAAAATTTTCTTCTTGAAGGAAACTTATACAACTTTCAAAGTTTGAACTCTTATTTGGCTATCAATATCTGGCCTAAACCATTATGGGAACAGGGGATTTTCATGTGCAAAGTTTAACAATATAAACCATGATTCATTATACACAGATACTACAGACCTTATATCCTATTTTCTCCAATCCCTTGAATTTGAAAAGCATCCCAGCTTTAGGAAATAAAATATAAAGTTTACAAATTAAGTGTAAGTCTACATGAGGGCTGTCAAAGTTCAATCTCTGAGAAGCTGCATTGTACCTCAGGCATCTGTCTGTGGGCTGCATTACAAGAACTATTTTTTTCCCAGTGCGTTGACATAAATATCTGCCCTGGAATGATCTATCTATGAAGCACAAGCTCACAAACAAGAAATACATCAACAAAGCCTAAAAACATTTATTTAAATTAACTATTACTTCACTGATGTTTCTCAAACATCAGCTGTTGAAGGTTTATTATGTTGTATCAATTTACACATGATCCTTAAATCATACCAATTCCATACGTTTTTAAACTTATTTATGAGGTAGCATGCGACATCAGTTGAAAATTACACTGAATATTTGAAAAGCAATATTTGTGAACTTTTTCGACAAGATTCACTGTCTTCTTTAAAGAGGTTAGTGTGAACATATATTTTGAGGAATGGAACAAGAGACTTGCCAACCCCACAAAACAAAATGGTAAGACACATGCAGCCCAAGTGCCTCCACCAGGGCAGCCCTGGTCTATATGATAAGAAGTATTGTGAATTGTATTCGTTTATTTTCACCACAGACTCATGCTTCCCAGGATCTATCATCCTGCTTGTGGGAGATACTGGACCCTTTTAAATGCATGAATTGTGTCTGCAGGAATCCTCCATCTTACATCCCTGATATAAACCACACACATGAATGCCACTTCTCACATATTTGCTTTCTACCAGCAGAGCAATTTCTGATTAAGTCTACCTTTTAAATAGATGAATATCCACTAATTATGTGAAATGTGCTAACCTCGGAAAACTTTGACAAAAAAAAACAGGCCCCCCAGGACAGAGGTTTAGCACCAAGTTGGTAACCTGGTCTTATAAAAACGGACATATTCAGATTCGTCAAAAGAAGAGAAGCCAGACTGATGTATCATACAACAGAAATTTAGAAATAAAAATGAATATATTTAGTCAAATGTGCAGCATAAGAAGAAAACTGCACAATAAGATAAGGAAAGTGGGACATGTAAAGTTTTATAAAGCTGTGGCAGTATCTATACTTACATACTGATCCGATATTTTGACTGCAACTAAGGAAAAAGAGAAAGAAAGAATGGGTGGGGGGAAGGAAGCAAAAATTGAAATTGCAGAAATGAAATTCCTCAGGAGAGTAGCAGATTACACAATGAAGGACCAAATAAGAAATACTAAAATTATGGAAGAACTGAATAGTTTTGATGCAAATGCTAAAATTATAAAATCCAGGTTACAATGGAAATATCACATGCAATGAATGGAAGAGACTGATTTCCAAAAAAAAAAAAAATTCTAACATACAACCTGAAAAGAAAACAAAACATGGGATGCCCACAGCTAAGATGGAGGGAGTAGCATACTCTTCAAGAGGACGGAACAGATAATACATGGCCTATCCCATGATGATGATGATGATGATGACTGTGAACTGTAGCTTTGGTATATACATGAGAAAGGAAGAGAAAGCTGTGAAAGCTAAAATATCATTTGGAATGAGAGAACACCATTATCAACTTTATCACTAAAAAACCATGCACCACTATAACCATTGTAAATAAAATGTTCATCGCAACTTTTGGTATATTCTTTTTAGGAAAATAGTGCCCATGGTATCAGTGAAAACATGGCATTTCAAGCAGTACAGAAGAAGATTCACTGATTACCTTGTTATTCATATAGATTGATAATGCTTCTGAAACACTGGGAGACAAATCACAGTACACAATAAATCTTAGAACCTGACAACTTTGAAAACTGACTGCAACATTCTACATTTTGAATTCTCTGTATCATTTCCGTCCTGGATAAGTTATGCAAGATTTTCCAATGGGCATTATGATTTAATTTTCCATGTGTCAGGACAGCAGTCAGATTCCTTGGTGCTTACTTGGACTCAACATTTGCCTACACATCTTCAATACACTAAGAACTACTACCTACACTTTTGCTCTTTCCTTCTGTTAGCATTTCATTTGATATCACAATATTATCTTTCATCACTGTTTCTGGGATTTCATCATCTGAAACAAATCATGTACAGTGCTTTAGACATATTTTACTACAAATTTTCAAGTTTCTTAATGCTGTTTCTCCTTTTAAGTTGTATAAACAGTAACTTCTTACTTATGCTAGTATATATTTTTCAAATTCAGCATTATGATATTCACTGCAGCAAAATATACCCTCCTCACTCATGGTGTAAAGATTAGCTTAGTTTAAGCTTCAGCACCTTCAGTATCAACATGTTATCAGGAGTAAATGTAATCCTGTTTTACAAGCACTAAATCATCAGAAGTGGATTCCTTCAGCCATGCCAATTTGGTAGAAGACGAAATGGTCAAAATATCACAACAAACTAGTAACAAAAACTGAGATTAATTTTGCATTCTGTTTTCAGCTACTCAGTCATATGCTCCATCCATTCCCAGCAAACAGCTAAATATCCACCTTTTTGTGATTACCTGATTCAACATCTGACAGCTGTCTCGGAGTCAATCGACAGCCACGAGCCAAGTATGAATGCAATTTTCCAACTGATGCCAGAATCAATCCGAAGAATGGAGGAGAAGGTTTCAGAGGCCTGGAAAGGTATTCTGGATGGTACTGTGTTGCTACAAAGTAAGGATGATCATCCAGTTCAAGAATCTCCATGCGGATGTTCTCTTCATCACGGCCTGAAGAGAGAAAAACCACATTATTTAAAACTTCTGGACATCTATGCTTAATTCTACATGTATCCAAATACTCAATCCTTCTGTACCCTCCCTTCAGTTCTGATGTAGAAAGTATAAAGACTTATAATAAAATAACTGTCACATTTTTCTTCTGCCAGGTGGGAGTACATGTTGGAACATGACTGAATGAGTCATAAATAGTATGTACTAATAGCATTTGGATTGAGTATTTTTTGCAGTAACTGTAAATGCTTAACTAAAGCAGGACTTCCTTTCTTTTATTCAAACTGACAATCAACAGTAAAATTTAATCAAACTGGTAAAAATTGCACAATACCAAGAACTGATTAAACGTGGAAAATTTGACTCAAATTATAAGATGGTGTTGAATGATTATTTGGCATTTACCAAGTCAAATGAACTTGAACAAAGAATCTGTGGGGTGGAATAACTGATTACAAGATCTAGCACAAACTATGTGGTTCAATCCAAAAGTTCCCGAAATATATTAATAAAAACTATTACATCTTACCTAGATCTTATTCCGCACCATCACCTTCAAAGTAGGCCCCTTGGGAGCGCATACACTGATCCCAGCATTTCTGCCACTTTTCAAATGCATCCTGGAAGTCTTTCTTTGTTAGGTTGTTTAGTACCGTCTGCGTTTCACTTGAATTTCCTCAACTGTATCAAATCTTCGCCCCTTCAACTTGATTTTCATCTTGGGGAAGAGAATGAAGTTGCATGGAGCTAAGTCTGGCGAGTATGGTGGGTGGGGAACAACTGCCATCTTGTTTTTAGCCAAAAATTCCTGCACAATGTAAGCCATATGCAGTCGTGCATTGTCATGGTGGAGTACCCAGTCATTTGTGCGCCACTTCTCTGGACGTTTTCTCCTCATGTTCTCTCAAACACCTTTGAACATCGCGATAGAAGTCTTTACTGACTGTCTGACCAGGAGGGACGAACTCCTTGTGAACAATCCCGTCAATATATATATATATATAGTGTGAC
>NW_019744157.1:111713-156292 GCF_002891405.2 Cryptotermes secundus
TTTTTTGGCCGAGGTGAAGAAGGGCTCTTCCATTGCAATGATTGCTGCTTGCTTTCAGGGTAGTAGCCATAAACCCAACTTTCGTCACCAGTGACAACTTTCGAAAGAAAGTTTGGATCCTCTTGAAGCTGTTCCTGAAGTTCCCTGCAGACTTCCAAGCGATGCTGCTTCTGTTCATTTTGCAGCAGTCGTGGCACAAACTTCACCGCAATCCTCCTCATGTTCAGTTCCTCTGACAAAATTCGTTGACATGTACCATAACTTAGTCCCAAGGTGTTACAGAGGTCTTGGATGGTCAGTCTACGATCTTGCGGAATCAGATCCCCAACTTTCGCGACATTTTCTGGTGTTTTGCCCATTGACCACCGTCCCGAACAATCATCATCATCAGTCAATGTTCGGCCATTTTTCAAACGCATTTACCAGTTGTAAGTTTGTGTCTGGCCTAAACTGTTTTCACCAAAAGCTTGCTTCAACATTTGGTGCGTTTCTGCAGCGGTTTTCCCAAGTTTGAAACAAAACTTTATACAGACAGGCTGCTCTCTCAGGTCAGCCATCACAAAACCGCAAACTCACGGAAACACAACAGTGGAAATACGTTCACCAACAATAAACCCAACCACTCAACTCGACGCCGCTTGCCACACTGATTCAAGGAGGATGTGTGAGGCGACACCTAGCAGTATTTCGATGTACTCATAACCATTCACGCGCAAAATTCAAATTTCGGAAACTCTGGGATTGCCCCACGTACATTACAACCTTAACACCAATGCATTAGAACCTTAACATCAATGCATAAGTCTCAGACCAGAAAAATCACACATATAAAAATTAAACGCACAATCATGCTAATATACTTCAATATCAAAGGAACTATTTATAAACCTACTACCTTCAAGTTCTGGCATGTCTGCAGAAATGCACTTGACAAGAAAGACCAAAACTGACTGGGCAAGTGCATTTAGCATTGTAACAATGTATCTTTCAGTACAGCAATTTTTGGCAAAAACTAAATAAGCACTGAAACTTCCACCACACTCAAAAGATCTCTCCTGCACAAGTTTTCATGTTTCCAAAATCAAGAACTTTGCTAACCATTTCCAATCTATGTTGATATATAACTGACATGGTGACAGTGCTACACACAAGTGTCGACACATGACTGACAAAATTTCTCATGTTTCTAGCATATGCTGCTACTATGCACTGTATACTGTACCAATGCATTCATGAATGTTTTGTCTGCCTTCTTCTGCCATCTGAAGTCAAAATTTTAACTTCCTGAAGAACAAATGCCATTTATATATCATGGGGTGTCACATGTTAACAGTATGGCATCATGTTGCAGCAAACCTGGCATTCCAGCTTCAAAAACCGAAAATATGATCCCTTGTATGATGTGGATGAAGAAGCTATTAGTGATATGGTAAATGAAGAACTCAGTATTAACTCTGCTGATGTGATGGATTTGGAAATTGATGGAGAAACTGTGAGTGAAGAACTGAGCAATGGACAGTCAGAAAGTGAGTGTGAAGCAAGTGGAGTGAGTGTTGATGGGTGGAAAGATGAGAATGGGCAACAAGAAACCCAAGGCATACATAGTTACTAACAATGCAGGGCCACAATTTAACCTTCTGCTACATGCAGAGCCTATGTATTATTTTAGTTCATTTTTCAATGATGAGCTTTTGAATAACACTGTTATAGAAACAGACAAAACTGCGAAACTTCAGCTAAGCCTGAGGTCCATTTGGAATGGATGATCTGATTTCTCTGTTATTGAAACAAAGGCATTTTTAGGTCTAATTATAAATATGGGCCCAATCCCATTATCCGATATAAAAGACTACTGGTCTAGAGACTAGACAACACAGATAAAAGTTTTGGTCACATAATGTCTAGAGATCGCTTTTTACATATTTTGGATGATGCATGTGGGGAAATGATACCATTAAAGAAAGCAATCAGGCCAACAAAAGAACAAAGAAAGTACATGGGATGATGGAACATATAGAGAAATGGTTTCAGATATATTTTGTGCCAGGTAAAAACACAGCAATAGATGAATCAACAGAGCAAAATAATTCAAGAGCAAAATAATTTTCAAAATTTCTAATCCAAAAAATCAATGAAATGGGACATCACATTATTTGCATTAGCCGACAGTGACAATGGTTATGTCCACAGTATAATTCCATATCACAGAAAACTTATAGGTGACATATGTAACTTGCCATACTCTTAGAAACCGTTCACTTCAAGAATAGGTCTTTCCTTGAGGAACAGACTAAGACTCAGTGTTTCTGGTGTTGAAAGCTACCACCTTTTCACTGACAAATATTATAGTAGTGCTCACTAGACCCAAGAGTTGGACAATCAAAAATGACACCTATTAGGCATTATTATTTCTAGTAGAGTTGGCAATCCAAACCCAGTGAGGCAAGTGGCCATGAAGAAAATGGAAGCGATGACTGTTGTGCCTACAGAAGTGGGAACATCCTGATAACTGACCAGAAAGACAACAGGGTGGTGCTCATGTGTATATATCATGGCACATCAATGAAAAAAACTGTGACCACTCAGAAAAGGGGGGGGGGGGGAAGAAAGAAATTAAAAAGCAAAGGTATATATGTATGTATGTATGTATGAGGGAAAGTCAGAAATTATCCGCACTTTTGCAATAACAAATCTTTAGGTTTGTCACACTGCCTTCTGCGCATGCATGCTTAAGAGTTGGTACTACTGTGGTGACATGATCGAAGTCTGACCTTGATCGCATCATTTTCCTTGATGCTGTGACCATGCAAACATGCCGCCCTGCTAGCAGTGTGCACCAAGGAGGAACAAAGAACAGTGATCCGATTTCTCTGGTTGGAAGATGTGTCAGGGGCTGAAATTCATCGGATGCTTTCAACACAATACGGGGACAGTGCTCTACCACTGGAAGACTAGCTGGAAAAAGGGTGTATGATCAACAGTGCAAGATACAGCGATCTGCTGGCCAACAATATGAAGCCAGCAATTCACACCAAATGCTGAGGCCTATTGTCGAAGAAAGTGTTGTTGTTGCATGACAATGCACACCCACACACGGTCGGCCAGACCATTGAAACAATTAACCATTTGGGTTTTGAGGTCCTGGAACACCCTGTCTACAGCCCAGATCTCGCCCTTTCTGAGTGCTTATGGTACAGAGTTTGAGAAGATGCACAGCCAGCTCAGAATGATGTCCAATGACAGGCTCTGGTTTTAGGACTGGTGAACCTTTGCATTCTCTTAGAGTCAGACACTACTCACCAACAAACTTCATGCCAGCTACTTCCAGCTGAGGCACATATTTTGGATTCACTTCATACCGATGTCTATGTCTTTCTTCAATCCTTTCCTTGTTACCATACAACTGTTCTGAAATTCAGAACAACCAGGGTTTCAGCACACTTAATATGGGCAGTTCCTTCTTCTTGAGATTGCTAAATTATTGAAACAACATACATGGCCCCAAAAAAATAAACAAATGCACAGAAAATCTTGATTTGGAAAATATACACACAAAAACTGAGATGTTAATGGGAGTATAACATTACAACTCACCACTGTGAGGGTGTATACTGGGTAAGGATCATGTCAATGATGTCTGGTGATGATGGTAATGAATTTCCAGTTTCCACAGCAGTAGCAATGTGCTGAATAGATCAGTAAATAAAAACTGCAGACATGCTAAGGATTCACTTAATTATCACTATGAAATTTACAAGACTAGTTATATCTTTCGTATATCAGTGTCTGAAAATCAAATTTTCTAGTGAACCACAGCAGCTGCATAAAAGGAACAACTTTCAAGTAAATTTTATGGTGACCAATAGAGAGTGATGTGTAAGGTAGTACTGAATGCTACTCAGTTACAAGTAACATTGGACTTTGGAACAATTCAATTTTATATAACCACTTAAGCATGTGTAGTACAGATATTTCATTTCATACTTACTAAGTACTGAATTATCATAGGCAAACACTGTTGTGCGTTTTCCAAGCCTCATTGTACTGCCCATCATACCGGGATTGTATTCTGGCATGTCAATTACTATGGCATGTTCCGCGTCTGGATCTATTTCTGTTGTGTTGGCACCTGTCAGGTTCAGCACATTTCTGCAACCAGAGAACTCTGATCATTATATGATGGTGATTACTATGAAGTAAAGTAAAAGTAAAGCTATCCCTGTTAACAGGCCGTGAAGGCCCACAGGGTTGTGAGATGTTGAGTGTCCCACATTATCTAGACAACAGGCTCAAAGATGGCGGTAAGGGTTGTTAGCCTTACACGCCGGCCGCGCTTTACTCCCAAGGAAAATTATTTAATTAATTCCTGGTACTCATTTCTATTAGAGGCTGAGTCGACCCCAGGGCCATAGTGCAGCTGGAAGAATTAGGCCAACTGAAAAAATCCAATTACCTCATCAGGACTCGAACCCACGACCTTTCAGCTTGTAGCATAGCGCCTCAACCAACTACGCTACCGTACCACATTTTTTACAGGACATTGGGGACAGGATTTAGAAAGAAAACTAAAAGGAATCCAGGAAATATTATCAACACCATAAAAATAAATGGCATATTCAGAACTTCCTTGTCTTTTGATAAAATATCTGAACAGTGTTCTGGATCACTCTTCACTTACTTTCTGTATTTCATACAGAAAGAGGAATGCCACAGTGTCTTCACAGAAAGAAATATAAATTGGGCATGGCGACATACAGATAAAGCATGGGGCAATCTGAAAGCCACTTTGTGGCAGAAAGAAGGACAAATTTATTTATAAATACGGATCTTACAGCAGCAGTAGGTAATTCTGTGATGAGAATGGCCATCCTTTTAAACCAGACATGGTACAAGACTAAACATATGAAACCATGAATAACTGACCATATGACTGTCTCAACTGGCATATGCACTTGGAAAGGGATGAGGAAGCTGCTTCCCACTTCCTGGACCTACCTATTCTGAACAGCAATATCATTCTCACTTCCTGTGGTTAAAATTATCACACATAAATTACAGAATTCCTTTTATCAGGAACCTGAAGGGGGAAGAACACTTCGATTTCAGACCACCCCTGTGGGACAAATCTTTCTACTACCAACTGACCCAACTTGACATATGATAATGAATACTGCCATTCAGGAGGATCATGTGTTTGGTGTCACATGTCTCTCATAAAATGCAAAGTTCAAATGTCAACTGTAATACAGCAATGTATGTTAGTCCTTGTTTCAAGTTTTACAGATAAAATTGGATTTCTGATAACTGTCCAACCCAACACTGGTAAAAGCCCAACACACATACATTGTAAGACCAATGACATTACTGCATTGATGTTTTTAATAACAATATACTATTAAATAAAGGAGCTAACAGGGAGTGAATTTTACAGAAGGGTTGATGAGACTAGCAGAGGTGCTTATGAAGCTTATTTAGAATTGAATTGAATTGAATTGAATTTATTTACATTCTATAAATCCTAAGTAGGTTAGTACCTTTGGATACAGAACAAGTCAAAAGGTTACATACATAAGTACAGGCAATTTTAGCTTAAAAATTAATATAACTTAATTTTACATCATTCTCTATTTACATTGAAGTATTCATCTAAAGAGTAGAAGGAATGAGCATGTAGATAATTCTTTAACTCTGATTTAAACTTTTTAGTATCATTGCCCAAGTTTTTAATACTTTGTGGCAGATTGTTGAACACTTTTATGCCAGTAAAGTAGACTCCTTTTTGATATACTGATAAAGTTGATGAGGGTAGGTGGAAGTTATATTTTTGTCTAGTATTCATGTTATAGACATCAGAATTTAATTTGAATTTATCTTTGTTGTAAACAACAAATAAGAGAAGCGATAATATGTATTGCGATTGAAGAGGTAGAATTTTTAATTTCTTAAATAATTCTCTACATGAATCTCTACTTCTACATCCTGTAATGATTCTAATTATATTCTTTTGTATTTTAAAAATTATTACACTATGTGAAGAGTTCCCCCAAAATATTAATCCATAGTTCATAATAGAATGAAAGTAGGCATGGTAAACCATCTTCAATGTTTCCTGTGACATAAAAGGCTTAATTGATCTCATCGCATAGCAAGCTGCATTTAATTTAGGTATAATTTGTTCAATATGTATTTTCCAAGACAGTGTACTGTCTACATGTATTCCAAGGAATTTTGTATCAAGTACTTTACAGATTAATTTGTTGGCATAACTGATGTCCAGATCAATTTGGTGGTTGTTTTTAGTTGTGAATGATATGTAATGGGTTTTATCAAAATTTAATGAGAGTAAATTGGCTTCGAACCATCTGTTTAAGGCTTCAAATACAATATTTATGTCATTTTTAAAGTTGTCAAATTTAGAGTTCTTAAATATTATACTAGTGTCATCTGCATATAGAATTGGTTTAGATTTATTGTTGATGGTTTTAGATAGATCATTTATGTAGAGAAGAAAAAGTAAGGGACCTAAAATTGATCCTTGTGGAACACCGTGCTTTATAATTCCCCAGTTTGAAAATGCATTATGACTGGAGTTTTTATTATTTATTTCAACTCTTTGATACCTGTTTTTGAGGTATGATTTGATCCATTCATTAGCTTTGCCAGTTATTCCATAGAAATTTAATTTCGATAGTAAGATATCATGATTAACACAATCGAAAGCTTTTGCTAGATCACAGAAAATCCCTCCCACAATTAATCTGTCATTGAGAGCACTTAAAATATCGTTAGTTAGTTCATAGGTTGCTTTTTCTGTTGTTAGGTCTTTCCTAAATCCAAATTGCTCTTTGACTAATATGTTGTTAGAATTTAAGTGTTCAAGTAGTCTATTATACATAACTTTTTCAAAGACTTTTGAGAATGAAGTCAATATGGATATTGGTCTGTAATTAGAGATGCATTTTCTCTCTCCTTTTTTAAAAAGTGGTTTCATTACAGCGTATTTTAAGCGTTGAGGAAAAGTACCTGATGATAAAGATTTATTACATAGATGATTCAAGGGTGAACTGATGTAAACAGAGCTTGCTTTAAGTAATTTGGTAGAGATTTCATCATATCCATGTGAATTTTTGGGCTTAAGGGATTTAATAATGTTTTCAATTTCCTTCCTTGTTGAGAATTTGAGATTGATATTTGGAAATGAATTGTTAAAGGCACGAGACAGATAGTATATTGGATTATTATTATTATTATTATTATTATTATTATTATTATTATTATTATTATTGGAATATGTTTTCTCAGCTAATGAAAGGAAATATTCATTAAATGCACTTGCGATAGCTTGTGGATTGTTAGTGGACTTCCCTTCAATATTCAAACTTTGTACGTCTTCATTAACAGATTTCTTTCCTGATTCAACTTTCACAATATCCCAGGTGGTTTTAATTTTATTGTTTGATTTTAGAATTTGGCTGTTATAGTTATTCTGTTTGGCTTCTTTAATGACTTTTGACAAAATTTTACAGTACATTTTGTAGTGACTTTTTAGTCTTGGATCATTACTGTCCCTACTGGCCAAATATAGTTGTCTTTTGTGTTTACATGAAGTTTTTATTCCAATTGTTATCCAGGTGGATTTGTTTTTATTTTCATTTTTGACTATTTTTAAGGGAAAGCTTGAATAAAAGATCCTCAAGTATGTGTTCAGAAAGCAATTAAATTTAGAATCAATATTATTGCTGTCAAATACATTGTCCCATGATTCATTACTTAATTTTGTGACAAAATCTGCCATCGTATGCTTGTTGATTTTCCTTACTGTTTGATATTGTTGATTACTGGGCTGAAGGTCAATATTATTTATTTCTATGAGTTGAGCATCATGATCGGATAAGCCATTTATAAAGGGTCCTACAGTATAGTCTCTTAATTTTGAGTTATCAATGAATATATTATCTATCGCTGAACTAGAATTATTTTGAACTCTTGTGGGAAAGTTAACAGTACTGGAGAGATTGTAAGATGATAACAAAGAGTCTAAATTTAGTTTCCTATTACTGTCGATGAGATAGTTTATATTTATATCACCACAAATTATAAATTCAACTTTTGAACTATGCAGTACATTTAGGATGGTTTCTAATCTATTTATAAAGTGATTGAAGTTTCCAGATGGGGCTCTATATAAAGTCAGTATACAAATATTAGAAAAAGGAGAGTCTAACTTTAGAGCACATGCTTCCAGATCCTGGTCTTTGCAATAATCTTCTAAATTTATTTTAGTAAATTTTAGGTTTTCATGTACAAAAATACTCACTCCTCCTTTCTCCAGTGTTTTCCTACAGTATCTAGCACCTAAATTATAATTTTCTAAGTGAAGATGTTCTAATTCCAGCTGTTTCATGTGATGTTCAGTAAGGCACAGTATGTGTGGAAGATTTGAATTCATGGAGCTTATTAGTTCATTTGTTTTGTTTCTCAATCCTCTTATATTCTGATGGAATATTCTTAGTACTTTATTATTCACTGAATTTAGTAGACTGCAATTACCTTTTCCGATTTCTATTGGTTCACTTACATTATTGTCTGAAAGATTAGTTTCTTTTGCAATTTCTTTTACTTGATAAACTTTACTTGCACTCTTTATCCTAAAAAATGATTCTGAACACCCATGACAACTGGAATGTGTCTGCCTTTAATGCTCTCTGCAATGAGTCGCGTCAGCTTGTCCTTGCCTCGAGGATTAAGATGCAAACCATGGACAGTATGTTCGCTCCTCAATATTGAAGAGACATCAATCGCATCAATGTGGGCCGCGCCGACCTCCACAAGCGAACGCTCAAGCCGAAGATTAATCTCCCTTACACACCTGTTAATCCATGGCTTGTCATGTCACCAGAGAAGACCAACAAACCTCACATTGGTGTGACTAGTTTTCTGGGCAATGTCACTTAAATCTTTCTCAATTTGATAATTGAGGTTTCTCTCCAAACTGTTACCTGGCCCCCCAACTATAACTACCTGATCTTCTTTACTAAAACCTTTGCACAATTTTCCAATGTCCCCAGTGACATTGCTCAGATCAGCATTGGGCTTGAATATGCTGGTCACAGCATATGCATATGTCTCATTCTGACTGTGAAATAATAGCAAAGATTAACAACATGGAAGGAACTACAAACATTTTAAGATTCTTACAGCACTCAAGGAAATATAATTAAGTAAAACAATCTCTCACAAGTGGACAATTCCATTACATGGAGACCCATTTCAAACATACACAGTGAATAAGGGTTCTGTTCTTTGAAACTGAAACTAATGTTAATAATATCACAGTGTATTGGTAGTGTATTCCAATTTGGCCAGCTACAACTGCATTATAACAGGAAAAGGTACTCTCTTTGGATCATAAAGATTAACAAATTACAGTTTAACGCAAGTTCAAACACAATAAACAAATACGTTTCTTGACATAAATTGTAACCAATTTAAATAACTCCAATATGCATTACAAATGAAAAAGTTAACTGTCACTGTCTTCCCATACATGTAGTGTTCTTTCACATACAAGAGAGTGATCTACAAAGGAATGTCACCAAAATGAAATTAACTGAGGCACCAAAAAGAATTATGATTACAGTAGTGACAATAAGAACTCAAACAATACATGCTAACAAAAACACAATTCTTAAAAAAAAGAACTGCCTCCTGAATTCATCATTCAAATGAAAGGCTTTATTCAAAGTATAACTAAGACTTTGGTTAAGTCTTTGGTGTTCTAATGTTAGCTGGCTGGATATTTCAGTGCAATCTGAACAAATATTTAGCATTATCAACTGTGTACAGCAGTTTAAAAACATAAAGCTGTAAGATAATGTGTAATGAAGTATTTACTAACACATCTTGGCAGGAAAATTAAATGCTGTGTCCTGTACTCCAAATGCCAACAGGTCTGCCTATCTTCCAAAATGTGACTTACTGTAAACTGGCAGTCATCAATATAGGAAAAGAAAGTGAGAAAGGAGGAACAGGTTCCAAAAGGCTTATGATATTCTTTGATACAGAAAAGAAATTAGAATTAAAATATTTTCACAACAGAAACAGGTAGTGTCTACATTGATATGTTGGGATTTTGGACTTTATCCATCGTCCTGGTTTTTAAGATAACAAATAAAAACACGACGTTTCGGAAATTGGATCTGTTTCCGTCCTCAGGTGAAGGAAAACACCTATTCAGTTGGGTNTAGTGTCTAACTTATCAAACAAACCTTGAGAACTCTATAACCGCAGTCTGTAGACCAAGGCATATGCCCAGGAATGGCTTCTTGGTTTCTCGGCACCATTTACAAGCCTCTATCTTCCCATCAACTCCACGTTTACCAAAACCACCAGGGACAATCACACCACTAAGAGTAGACACAATGACAGGCTTAAATATATGTATTTCAAACCAAATCGTAAGCACCATTAAAATAATTATTCTTGGTTAATACAGCAAAACTACAATATGAGGATAGCTTATAGAAAGGTCATCCTTACAGCAATAAGACATTAGTACCTTCAATTTCTTAATGTTACATATACAGAAAATGATCACAAAAGGAAATCCCCTTTGGCACATTCAACAAGAGTGATCCTAAGTAGTCACCACCGCTTTCTTGTAACTTTCTGCACCAACTGTGCTTGCAGTTATTTATGGTCAGTAGTTGTGAAGGTCGCATTAACCCATCCCCACTGACCTACACTTGCTAGGCAAAAATCTGCATTTCAGAATGTAACTGTAAGCCTCCTGCTCACTAAGTTTTAACTCCTAAGAAGTGTACATCATATCATGTCTCCTGAACTTCTTTGGTATTTTTCTCTTCTTGTCACACAGATTTTCTTTTCCACCGAGTTTCAACTAACCTACAAGGGACGATGTCACAGAATTCTATGCAAGCACATGTTTAAGGTTCCGACACATCAAACATCTACTTGTGTCTCAGTTGATATCACTGCAACATTTTGAGAAACCTTAATTACGGCAACAAAATGGAGAAGATTAGACTTTAATATGAAGCTTGAAAAAATAGATCAATGTGCAGTTGGCAGTATGTCAAAAAGTGAAAGAATTAGGTTATATGGATTATAGACTGCATACAGTAAACCAAAGCACACTTAACATTATTCCTTTTTTTCATCAGTACATATTTATGAAATTTGTTTCATAATCTTCATGTGTGACTGTGTGTGAACATAACAAGATATAGTCTGTTCTACCAGTGTAATGTCACAGGTGCAGGAATTACAGGTGGTACAACTCCTACCCACATTATTAAACTGGGTTATTTTCTTTCGCAGTGTGGTAATGTAAATATGTTGTTTGATTGGGTTACAAAATTAAACAGTTATAATTTCATGCACAGCTTACATGCCTATAGCATAACACATGTCTCACAGGTAAGCATAAAGGCTGATTCACAACCAACTCTCAGATATATAAAATAAAATAGCCGAACATATTCTGATCACGATGTTTAGGACTCATAATGTAGCATACATAAGTAAGTCCTGGCATGATTTGAATTGCTTCATGTGTTATATCTGTTACTCAAGCTTCATACAAGTCAACAAATTTATTCTCCCATATGCATGTGTAGCGAATAATAGGCAGAAATAGGGTGGAGGTTGCAAGCATGCAATGAATTTTGGACAGAACTACTGATCCATGTTTGTGGAAAATTTGACAAGGACAGCTCCTAATTATCAGTAAGTTGCCAGCAGAAGCAGTTATGTAAGATTATGAAAACCTTCAAATCTTCAGTTTAGATAATGCTAACAAGAACACTGAAGTAGTTATTTTCACATCCCTGTGATAACCACGAAAAAGAAGAAATATTGCAGTACCCACATTGTTATTTAAACATTAGTGCCATACTGCATTTTGCACAGCGAAGCAGTTAGGGATGAACTTGTAGTTATTTCTGGATATTAAAAGTATCTGTTAGAATGAGCATTTTTACAGAATTTATAAATTCTCGTAATACTGAGGATTCACTGTGGTATCAGGGTTACAGTCATTGATAAGTAGCAACATTACTGTTAATCTCAATCTAAAATATTTAATGTTTAATTCAGGCATTTTGCCTAAATTAAAATATTCTGCACAGTCTGTATAGTGACTAGGCTACAGGATGGATGACTGAGGAGTCAGGCTACACTTCTGTCATCTCTGCAATGCCCAAACCGGCTCAGGGGCCCACCCAGCCTCTCACACAAATGGTACCAGTGGCTGTTTCCCTGCAGGTGTAGAAACAGGGGCATGAAACTGATTCATCATCTCCATCTACTGCTGAAGTTCAGAATGGTGGACCTACAGCTCCATTCCACCATTTTCCTTCATGGTGTGTTGCCTGACTGATTACACCCAAGGATAACTTTACCTTCTTACCGTTGAATTTAAATAATGCAATGTGAAGATATGAGAGTGTACAACATAAATCATCAAACAAGAAACCTCTACAAAAGTTTATTCTTATATTACTTTGCACCAGCATCACCAATTTCTTTCTTTAAGTATTTTTACATTAAAATCTACCTGCTGCATAAAATATACATTACATGCACTAGAGGGACAGGCTCTATCCTTATTATTAAAGCACTCATCAATAATGCAACGATATTTTTTTTAAATATAAAAGACATCTAAAATATGTTTCTTACTAAAAGTGCCACTTTAATACTTTACAATGCTGTTAAAATCATAAAATGTCATTAAGACACTAAAAGTATAACTTAGACACTAAAAGTGATCATCAAATTACTAAAATGTCTCTAGTTTTACATATGTTTCTTCTCACTTCACAACATGTTTTGGCCATACATGGGCCATGGGTGCAGAGAGTCATCCTTTGGGAACGTAATGAAGCATCATTCATTTCAATGGCTGCATTCTTCTGCCCTCTAACTTAAGAAATGTAAAATGGTGCATCTGCACAGTGAGGCACGTGCTCCATGGTTATGCGATGCAAGTATTTCACAGGGCTAGTAAAAATGACTTTGTATAGTGCATGGTGCTTTCTATAATAGTTTTAAATAAAGTTGTGGACTTTGGTCAACATGTGACATAGTGATAAGACTAGGATAGTGAATTATGTACTTTTTTTGCCATCTTGGGCAACCCTGATTCAACCATTAAGGGACGGGCCATTTGAATTCCGGTAATGGTAGCAGGCTGGAGTTAATTTAACCTTTAACGACCGAAAGTCCGGTATACCGGACGGTACCTGTGACCTCGAAGATGCCGAAAGTCCAGTATACTGGACGCAAGACACGTGCTCACTTTAGAAGTGCTGCCGGTTAGACGTTGAGTTTGAAACCAAAACAAACACACGCAAGTTCAAGTCAGAGGTCCAATTGTTGGCTCTGAACAATAAAACCCTTCATCATGGCACTGGGTTCGATTTCGTTTACATGTAGGTAAGACTGTTTGTGACTTGGTCAGCCAAACAGAGTGGAAGCTTCTTCACAGAACAGCTGACCCAACATTCCTCTGTGCGGGCAGATCACTGCTTCTGTAGCTCTCAAGGAAGTGTGACGTGTTTAGTGAGTGTCTGAATTATCAGCTTGTGAGTCAGTGGCGGACTGTTTCTTTGGGGAAGCCAAGATTTTTCATTGAGTCATCTGGAACTGAACATTGACAACACTGTCCGGCCAGCCAGATAGAAACAATAACTTCCTGTTTGTTCGCTAAGCGAGAGACTGAACCAGATTGTCTACCAGCGTATGAGAAGTGAGGTCTGTGTGACCTTCACATCACGCTGAAGCAAACTCTGCCTCTCCGCGCTCCCGCACGCAGTATCTATAGTAGCGTAAACTTACACGACGCAACGAGTTGAAACTCGTGTACAGTCTGACCAAACATTTTGGTGTATAGTGTCAATGTATTTTGGACATAACGACATCTCAAATTTGAAGAAAAAATTATGGGTAAGTCTTTTGGAATTTCATTACAAATATAAAAGAGATTATATTTTGAATTTCATGACATAACAATCACAGTTAATTTTTATTTGTAAAAATTGCCTTAGGTATATTGTAGGAAATTTCATTCTCTCTCAGGCGGTTTTTAGTTCGTAATTCTAAGCTGCATAGAACGGAAAATATGTAGTTTTTTCTGAATGTCTACAATATTAAAAGGGCAACGTCAAATTAACTCCGGCAGCAGTGCAGTCGTGGGGGGTTTAAATGCCGACTCTTAAAGGTTAAATGCCCGCCATTGTAGAGTAATAAAAACTGTAATCATGTTACTCAGAATGCTGTGATTTCTACAATTTTTGTGATAAACGAACGAAATAAACGCTTTTATCTAGAAAGAATATAGAATCAGATATTGTAATTTACGGATTTTAAAATCTGTAAAAATTGTTACACTGATTCCAAAAAAAAAATTTCCCAATTTTGAGTGTCTGTCCACAAAAATGCAGTCAGTTTCTGCAGTATAAATGCCTGCTGCTGACATCATTCATACTGGTACTGGCTTATCTGGCCAAAGGGGAGGAAATGTTTATGCTTTTATAGCACTCGGAATACACATATCTGCCACACAAGAAGTGCTGTTAAGCTTCTTAGAAAGGCCCGCACATGGCCCCTTCTTCTATGTACTTTCAGTCTTATATACCACATTCTAAATCCATGACATTTATGAGCTTCCTGTTAACTTCGGCTTCCTCCATGCGAAATGGGGCCATGGGGGATAGTTGAAATTGCGATGTTTTATAAGCGTTATGATTAGAGACGGCAAATCGGCAACACTGGCTGACTTCCTGCCAATACTAGACTGATGTTGCGTGTGTGCGCTTCGCGTGGAAAACAGAGTTACATATGGACAAAGTGCATGAATTGCGACGTTGGACTCTGCATTCAGTTACATGCAACATTCAGTTAGATGATGCAGGAGGGAAGACAGTCTACTTATAAAGTGGGTGTCCAAAAATAATGTAAGTAGAACAAGAATTCCTATCTTAAAATTAGATTTTAAAACACTGTGCGCACGCGTGGACTGCGCATACCCATACAGTGTCTTTCGGCCACTCGGCTTTACTTTAAAGGTCCCCATACGGTGTCCTTCGGCTCATAAAGGTTAAATGGACTTTTCCCCTGTAAAAAATACTGAATAATTTAACATTTTTGCAACTTCTGGTGCCTGTTCCCTGTCTGAGTTAAGATTAGTTACATTTTATCACAAATTTTCATACTTTGCACTTAAATTATTTATAAAAGATTTATTCAAAAAAATTCAGCACAGAAGGTACTGAGAGTTACTTAACATACTAGCAGTGAAAGGGTTAAGTTGGTACACACAATGGGAATTGAGGCAAACAACGCACTGCCTTGCAAAATCCACACCCTTCACAAAATCTAAATTTATTCTTATATCTGTTTTACCATAAATCTATAAGACAAATCCATTAGGGACCTGTAATGACTCAATGACAGAACTTACTCGCTCTTGCAAAACTGCTGCCAAGCTTCATGGTATGAGACTGGATCAGCGCTTCTTGTTACATCTTCTAAATTTGCTGCCTCAATGTACTGTAATGGAAAAAGTACTTTCCATATATAAGAGATACTTTTAAGACCAATGAATAATACAAAGTAAATTAATTACTCAAGCAGTAGTCTAAACTAAAAAAATAAAAAGTAAAGCTATCCCTGTACCAGGGCGTGAAGGCCCATAGGGTTGTGAGACGTTGAGGGTCCCATATTATCTAGACAATTGGCTCAAAGATGGCAGTAAGGTTGTCAGCCTTATGCGCCGGTAGACATGTTAAAACATAAAGGCCTGTTGCATTTGAGGTTTTCAGAGTGGTAACTATGAGGAGCATGGTCTGGGTTTTAATGATGTGTAGTATGCAGGAATCCATCATTTTGGAAAAACATATCACAGTCATCATTAGGGTCAAAGAGTAAGTCAAGCAAGAAACTAGCAGAAGCAAGCTGTAAGCTAAGCACACAGCCTGCCATCTGTGTCTGCCTGTTTTTTACTTAGCTTACTCTGACCCTGAAGATGGAAGCTACATGTACCTCTGTACACTACACAGCATTACAACTCAGAACACTGTGGTCATTAAAAAGTATATTCTTCACTTTGCACCTTAATCTTAAGTCTGAGGCCAGCAGCTAATGCAGCATGCTGAAGAGCTTTGGTCACCGAAGCATAGGAATCCTCCAGCTTTGTGTACTTTCCAACAAGAGCAATTGTTACGTCCTTGCATAGGGTGTCTGCCCTGCAACAAGTATCATTACTGTAAGTGCTTTACAAAGCTCAAGCAAACCTGGCTACAGATCCAGAGGTCCTGGGTTCGATTCCCGGCGTTACCAGATTTTCTGAGAAGTAACAGGTCTGGAACAGGGTCCACTCAGCCTCGTGAGAATAAATGAGGAGCTATTTCAAAGAAACAGCAGCTCCAGGCTAGAAAACCGAAATTAACGGCTGTGGGGATTCGTTGCACTGACCATGCAACACACTCTATCCACTAAAGTTGGCATTAACTTCACTGACAAGCGGCAGTCGCTCAGTCAGTATAGTTCACATGCACACTAGGGCCATGGAGTTCTTTTATACTCTACTTAAACCAACTAAAACTTACATTGTCTTGTTCAGATCAACTCACAATATTCCTGAAAATAAACTTCACAGTATGTTTTTTAATTCTGACCCATTCTTCCCAACTAAAAACCAGTCCAATCTGCATATAATTTGCTCTCTTTATATATTAATTGTAAGGTAAGGCAAAGTTGTCCCTGTGCTCAACAAATTAAGCACTACACCATAAGGGCATTAGGGGAGTGGATGTATAGATCCAAATTTTCTTGATCTTGGCACTAGCAGGAGGCGAGTTGTCAGCTTCACTCCCCAGCCGCTTTACCCCCGGTACTGAGTGGACAGGAGGTTGGGTGGACCCCAGAGCCAGTCTGGACGATTTGGAGAAGAGAAAAATTCTTGACCCTACCAGTTCTCAAACTCTGACCCCTCAGTCATCCAGCCTGTAGCCAGTTGCTATACCGACTATGCTACCCCTGCTCCCTATTAAATGTAAGTCTAATAGTGTAATATAAAATTATTATATAACAATACTGAACAAATTTGTTGCTGTTTCAAGCTGCGTAACATATAAGCTGACTTCATTTAGTCTTCAGGTAGAAGGAAATGTCATCTCCTCTATGGGGCACTTTATATAATTTAACCTCAGCAATATGCACAAAAGCAGATGAGAAGTGGACTGAAAAGAGGCTAAACCATGGAACATAGTACATCACAGAAGCCATAAAACATACATAAAAATACCCCTTATTCAGGTAATTGAAAATATCCCCCAAAAAATTCTTCTACAGTGATTTCAGATTACTGTCACAAACGTTTTGAACCTGAAATAATCATGTTCTCTCCAGGGTGCGTTGCACTGGGATTCCGAAGTTCAATAAAATATTATGAAGTACACTGATGATCCGAATATCTGTTTCATACTTTAAGGAATGACAGCATTAGTAATAAACACAAGAATCATATTACACGTCTTTCCTTCTCCCTAAACATGTACACAAAACCTTTTACCTTTGTACAAGGTATGATGAATTACTTCTGCAGTGCTGGTAATGGGAAACAGGTGTGGTAGCAATACTACACTTCACATGTAGAATTAAGTAAGATATCTGAAATGGCACTGTTTTATACTGAATAACTTTACTGGCATTATATTATATTTTGTCTTTCAACTTACCTCTCATAGCATTTCCATCTTTTGATCTTAGCACTCCACTCCAATGCAATTAACCTGACAGTTTATGAACTGAACTGCAATATAAGGCTGAAACCAGATATGAGAACCAATATTGGCCCTGTATAGGTTCAAATTTTCAAGATGCCTTCAGTTTGCATTAACTAATTAAAATTGAGGGAGCCAGACAGCTCAGCCAGTACAGCACAGCAACAGGGTACTGGATGGACAGTTCAAGTTTGATTCCCAACAAAGGTAAAAGATTTCTCTACTCCACAGCTCTCAGATCATCTTTGGGACCCACCCAGCCTCATATCCAATGGGTACCAAAGGAATTTCTATGTGAGGTACAGCAGCTAGGGTGTCAAGCCAACCATTCACCTCCATCCAGTACCAAGGTCAAGAATGGTTGAGCTAGACCCTTACTCTCCCATACGTCTTCATGGCACAATGCCTAATTAAGCAAAAAGACAGATTTACCTTTTACCTTTAATTCAAATGGTTCCCATATGTTACAATTATACAATCAAGAAATGTCTATTATTCTTTTCTCCACTCATGACAAAATCTTTGCACTGTTACACAACTGTTTGTAGGTTATTCAACAATGGTGTCAGAACTCAGACTCTACAGCATCAACTGACTGGCTGGAAGTGAATAATGAATTAGAACAGATGCCAAAAGAAGAAAGGCCAAATCTGAAACATGATCCCAGCATATGCCTGGAGGGACTGAGGAAAGCCACAAGAAACCTGTCAGAATAGTAAATGCCTCTGACAAGATTTGAACTGGGCACCTCTCAAATACAAGCCAGAAGCATTACTTCAACCAATGTGCTCAATGTGTTTCAATTGCAATCCATATTCAAAGGAAAGCAGGTTATGTCAATTCTGAATTGTTCCCATCTGTCTTTATAATTCTCATACAGATCACTTCCACAAACACTAAATGAAATACTGCTGGACTTCAGAACTTTTATGATCAGAACTCTATAAATGAAAAAGAAGTTCTGTTCCCTAAAGCATAATTCTGGTAATCTAAAAATTTCTAATGAAAGATGAATTATCACATATTTAAACAGACAATGGATAAGGTAAGGAAATATCAGAATAAAATTCTCACAAACTTAACATCTGCTATACTGTCATTTATGCCCACATGGTGTCAGAAATACATTTTATGTAACTACTTGTACAGTCAACTATACTGACTGCCTCAAATTAAATATAATAATTTCAACAAAATTTCAATTTGATGTAAATCACAAAACAAACCTTTCCGCAAGATCCTTCCATTTATACATAAATTTTCTTGGAGGAGGCATTGGAATATTCAGCTGGAGACGGTCATTGAAAAATTCCAAAATTCCTTGGCTCTGCATTAGTATTGGAACTCGATAGATGGAAGGCAAGTCATGGATACAAAGTACCTTAAATGAAGTACAAATAAAGATTAAACATAACAATATTCAATTTGATTACCTAATTAACCTTTTGACGTGGTCATTTAAATTCCGCGGCCGCGGCTCCTGCGGTAATATATTCAGCCGGCCATTTAAATTTTGCTCGAAAATTATTTATTCATCATTGTTCTTAAATTCTATGAGATAGGAACATGAAACTTTCACTAAAATGATCTTAAAAGGTGGTTTTATAACCTTACCTTATAATATGAACCCCCTTTATATCTTCAATGGAAGCATGTTATTTAGTATTTGAGCAGAGAATGGTACGCCTTGAAGGATGAAACTTTCACTAAAATGATCTTAAAAGTTGGTTTTATAACCTTGCCTTATAATATGAGCACCCGGTATCTCGGCTATGTAAGCAGGTGACGCCTTGAAGCATTAGTCTAAACACAGAGCTGGCTCTCGAAACGACCACCAAGGTCAGTACGATAAAATGGCGTCAACTGGAGCGATAATGAGTACTTTTCCCTCCCCCACACACATCCGTATCGTCTCAGGGGGTGACCACAGTGTTCTGCCTTAAATTGTGGCGTATTTCTAAGAAATGGGTGCTATGTACTGTGCGAAAGCAATCGATTTTACGAGAATAACATTTTGGACAACCCTCTTCTAAGAATTCCAATGGAATGTGTTTGTGTGGCCAGCTCAGGGCAATATGATATTATATACAACAGCACACATCACCTCTCTGGTGTTTATTACTTCACAAGCAAAGCAAATACGCCATTGAGTGACGAAACCGCTACAAGAAGCAACACGAATTTGCTGCAAGACAGGCATATGTAACGATGACTTATCTCAGCTAAACTCGTTGGCTTAGTATACTCTGTTCTTGTGACAACAGGCCAGCGAAAAATCTAACAATCTACAGCAAAACCATCAATTATTATGGGCGTTATAACATAGGTGTGCAGCTGGACGAAACATACACGCCGAACCCCCCCAGACGATTTAAATCCCTGACGAAACATACACGACGAACCACGGCAACGGGTTAAACAGTATCAACATCCAATTCCTGACTTTCTGGACAGTATCATCTGTCCTATTTTTCACTCAAAAACATTTTGAAGAATGGACTGTCTCTGTCAAAGGTAAAAAGCCTATTCAGTTGAGCTCAACTGGCAGAACTAGTCCCTATTTCCACCAGAGATACAGACTAGCTCTCCACTGTCACAAACTTTTAGATTTTATTTAATATTTTCATGTGACAGAGTGACTACACACAGAGTTCGGATTGGTAACTGCATTTATTGAACACTTACAGATCATAACTACAAGTAACTATAGCACTATCACTAATTCACATACTCTTCAGTTTACTACGGTGCATACTAAATCTTTTCTGTCTGCTGTGTCTTCACCAGTGGACATTCCCCTGCTCCCGGGTTCATGTCCTCACAGGCTAGAGGCCATCTCACACCAACATCCTATCCTTCTAATGCCTGTATCAAGACTCCCTCTCATTAGATAGCCTCAGCATGGACTGCACAGAAAACATTGCTTCAAACAGTTACTCCAATGTTGCATGTTACATAGCTGTTTCTCTGGCTCCACAGTTCTTGCTTCGAGCACATATGCCACATAAGGTCAAGCCATAGCTCAGGCAGTTAGTCACTGGCTTCCCACCTCAGTAGCCCAGGTTCTAGCCTGGGTCTGGTCATGTGGATTTGAGGTGGACAAGATGGCACTGGGGCAATTTTTCTCCAGGTACTTCAGTTTCCCCTGTCAATCTTCATTCCACAAATTGCTCCACAATAACCATCATCTTATCATCTGGGGCTGGTACAATGGGCCAGAAGTGGACTCAGTCTCATCCCACTAAGAATAACAATAAAAAAATATATGCCACACTGCTTCATACTTATGGCTATTTGTCATGAATGGCCAACAGGCATACTGCCATTCCTTCTTTTTTGAGGGCTGTGCTTGTGATATCTGTGATCGGTCTCTCCTTCCTTCCCCGTGACTCGGTTTTCATGGTGATTAATCTGTAACTACTACCGTTGCTCCCTTCCAAGTGGTTCTCTGATAAGCTGACAGGTGGTCCAGGTGTACCAATGTCATCCTTCTTTTCTGAGGGCTGCAGTTTGGACATCTCTTCTTCTGTTTCACAGTTGGCCAACCCCTCCACAATTTCCAGTCACTCACTTCCCACAGCCAAGTCAAAGACCCGACTATTTGTTTCTCAATCTCCAGCTCTACGGTCTTCCTGAATATCATGCCAGATGTCCTCTCCTTCCTCAGATGTATTTGCCAGCTTGCGCCTCAGTCCTTTATTCCACTGTTGAATTCGGTGCCCTTCAATCGTCCCTTCTCAAACATCTGCCCTTTATGACTGTGTCCCTTACACCATGCAGGAACAGCACAGCAGGTCATCTGTCTGTGGGCAGCAGACAACTTCTTCCAGGACCCACCATCACCCTGCGTCCATTTCTTTGGCTGTCAGTGGCACCCTGTGGCTAGATGCCAGTCCCCAAATTGGTCGACTTGTGCTCTGATCGTTTCCACTGTGGCCTATTCTTTAGGGACTTCCTGATGCACCGCTATGGCCTCTGACTTTTCTCAAATGACCTCCAAATCTGTTGTGTTCATTTTGTTCAACATTTCTTCAAAGACATCCTGTAGCCTCCATTTCTTCCAGGCCAGCCTTCACATTCTCTGGGCTGACCATCACCTTTTCTAGGCAGGCCACTGTCAGTTCTTGGCAGGCCACCGTCTCGCTTTGTCAGGCATCCATTTTGACTTCCATCCTTTCTTGATGGGTGTCCATTTTTTCCTGCATGGCCCTGTCCTGGCGTGGCGAATATCCACCTGGAAGAAGAGAGTATCTCAAAGAACCTCAGACTTCCCATTACTGGCCTCTATCTTGGCTTCCAGCCTTGCTGTAATTTCTTCTTGGTCAGTTCTCATTTATTCTCGGCTGGTTCTTATGTCAGCCTTCATTTCCCTTTGAACGGCATCTGTTCTTTCTTCAGTGGAATTCATTTTGGCCAGCCATGTGAAAGTATTCATTCCATCTTCATAATGTGGTGATATAATTACACAACACAACCTTCAATCCAATAATCGACCAATCCAACCCCACTTCTGGAACTGGCTGTCACGTAACAGAGTGACTACAAATGAAGTTCGGATTTGAAATTGGTTTTACTGAACACTTACAGATCGTACAGTACAGATCTTACAGTAAATATAGAGCTATCACTAATTCACTCTCTCTGCAGTTCACTAAAGCATGTACTAAGTTTTCTCAGTCTGCTGTGTCTTCACCAGCAGACATTCCTCTGCTCCTGGCCTCATGTTCTTGCAGGTTGGAGGCCATCTCACACCAACCTCCTACTCTTCTAACTCCCATCTCAAACTCCTCATTTCATAACCTTGGCCTGGACAGTACAGACAGCACCACTTCTAACAGTTACTCCATTCTTGCATGTTACCCAGCTGTTACCTAGCAATGGCCTTTCCTCTGGTTCCACATTTCTTGCTTTGAGCAGACATGCCACAATATCAACATCCCTGTAAAGAGAAGTTCTACTTCTCTTCACCAACGTTCTGCATGTCTTGGTTAATGGTTACTTTATAATGCTGTATCAGCAATAAGAGCAATGACAAGAAACCAGTGACTTGGAAACCATGTCAAAAGAAACTTACCTGCTCAGGAGCAACATGACAAAAGTTCGAAATTTTATCCTTCACAGCCTGACCAATTGGATTCTCACTGCGACACACAATAAGGTCTGGGGACAATCCCAGACCTCTAAGTTCTCTCACACTTGCTTGTGTTGGCTTTGTCTTGGGTTCTCCAGTGGTTCGAGGCTGAACAACACAAATGCAATATGGGTTTAAGGCTCTGAAGTGCAGGCTTCAGTGATGAAAGAAACAAAGTTTGTCTGAGTGAAGTACAATCACACCAAAAAAAAATAACTCTGAAGCTATGAGGACCAGTCAAATGAAAACCGGACTTTTTTTTTTAATTTAACTTATTGAATGAAAGCGGTACACAACTACATCATTTTTCTTCTTTCATAGTCTACATTCTGTTCAATACAGGACCTCCAGTGTTTAAAAAAGTGTATGAATTCCTCTAGAAAAAATTCTTGTGGTTGTCTGCACAACCACTCATGCACTGCCTGCTGTACCTCTTCATCAGAACGGAACTTCTTTCCTCCCATCAAATCTTTGAGTGGCCCAAACATGTGATAATCACTTGGGGCTAGGTCTGGTGAGTATGGCGAATGTGGAAGACACTCAAAGTGCAAGTCTTGGATTGTTGCAACCGTTGCACAAGCAGTATGGGGCCGAGCATTGTCATGTTACAAAAGGACACCTCTAGTCAAAAGTCCATGTCACTTTGATCTGACTGCAGGTTGAAGATGATTCTTCAAGAGCTCTGAATATGAGGCACTGGTGATAGTGTTCCCCCAAGGTGTGTAGTGCTCCAAAGAGAGTCAGCATAATCTCCCTGCAGATGGCTGCGTCCAGAACTTCTTGGGTTTTGGTAATGAGTAATGACACCATTCCTTGCTAGTTCTCTTTGTTTCTGGCTGGTGGTAGTGCACCCAAGTTTCATCACCACTAATGAGTCTTGAAAGGAAGCTATCACCTTCTGCTTCAAGGTGCCGCAGAAGTTCTTCACAGGTGTCAATGCGTCGTTATAATTCTGGAGTCAGCTGCCGTGGCACCCACCTTGCAGAAACTTTGTGAAATTGGAGCACATTATCAATGACATGGTGTGCTGATCCGTGACTCATGTTAAGAATTCGGCTATTTCATCCACCGACACTTGGCGATTCTCCATCACTAGGGCTTCAACTGCTGCAATAGACTCATCAGTTACAACTCTGTGCACCTGACCTGGGCGAGGAGCATCTGCCACAGACATCACACCATTTCTGAATTTCCTACTCCACTCGTACACTTGCTGCTGTGACAAGCATGCATCACCATACTGAACCTTCATCCGTCGATGAACTTCAATTGGTTTCACACCTTCACTGATCAAAAAATGAATTACAGAACGTAATTCTTCTTTCGTGCATGTACGTAGTGGAGCAGCCATCTTCAAACTGGCACTGTGATGGCATTCTGTTTGTCTGCATTATACTGCCACCTATAGGATACTCTTTATAACAATGGTAACATGTCTGTCAACTTATAGGCCAATGGAGCTATATTTCAAATTTTTATCTCAGTTTTACGATTTTCATTTGACTCACCTACGTAATTCCACAATTTTCTCACTTAAAAAATCATTATATAAAACAAACTAGCACTATTCCATCACTTCATCAATACATGGAACCATTAAAACTATTCAAAAAACTTCAATTTCAAGGAAATTTCCAGAATCAAACCATGGAATCACTAAGTTTAAAAACAAACCAATAATGACAAATGACGAATGGGTACCATCACTTAAAAACACATTTATTCATACTGGGGAAGATACATAATTCCATCAATGCAGGAGTGTAAACAAGAATGAAACAGCCTCGCATGTATGTTATATACTGTGAGCACCTGGGAGGGGGAATTCATGGGAGGAAAGAATGGGCTTTTACATGAAATCTCTTGTCTGAAGGTCATCTAAAGAAACATTTGTAAGGTCTTCCCTGCAACATTTATCCCCAAGCAGCCTTGGAATTTCTAGCAGACAGCTCTATGGTGGGAACTTTGCACTTAAAGTTTCAGGATTAAGCAGATTATAACTGGTCAAAGCAAAAAAGTCACTTACACTCACCCTTCATAGTCTGTTTTACCTAATTATATACAATATTTTGAACTGTTTTCATTAATATGAAAATGGAATTAGGAACATCAATCCAAATTTTCTCCTGTCATTATCATACACATGCATCAGACTCATGATGCAATGCACATTACATAAACCCTCCTTTCTTTTTTAATTCTGGATATGGTATGTCTAAACTAACCAGATGAAACAATTAACTTGTGAGTAACAGGAATGCAATGCTGATACACCAATCACAATCCGCAATTTAATTCTATCTCTTAACCACATGCTGTAAAAAAAATTCATAAGTTGCAATGGGTTTACCAACTCACCTGAGGAACCATAGACACATGAGCACAAACAAAATTCTCTTTCTTAACACGAAACTGGAACTGTCTAAATGCTTCAACAAATGGCATTCCCTCTATGTCTCCAATAGTTCCACCCAACTCAACAATGCATACCTGAAATGAAAATATTGCAGTCATTTCTTAATCTCAGATACACAACAACAGAGATAAGTAACAACAATCATCTCTGCATACTTGTGGTTTGGTTCCATCTTCAGTTACAGGCTGGTTAGCAACCTTCTCTACCCATTCCTGAATTGCATCCGTGATGTGGGGAACAACTGCAAAAAAAAAACTGAACATGAAATTGATCTGTCTGGTACAGATGTGTGTAATAATAATAGCTTACAAAACACGAAAAACTTTAATTCGGCTAGCCCTTATGTACTTATTACAAAGAGGTGTACTTTCAGAATATAATCCTAAATGACAATTAGGCTTGTCTATACCGTGTATTATAACAGGAAGCCAGGTTTCAGGATCTGTAGTTCATCATTCATTTAATTACAACTGTGCTTCAAATTCAAATGAAATCCACAGATCCAACTAAAAGTTGAAAACTTACATCAGTGACATTTGCAGGGTACTGTCATCAGAAAGGACACCTCTTCAAAATGGGACTAACAAATAGTCCCACTCCCTAAAGATTCCTAGAAAAATATGAATCAGCCACACATCCTGTGGAAGCCATTTCCAAGCTTCTCAGTCTTTCTCCTTATTCTGAAGTGTACAGATGCAACCCTTGCATGCTCAGAGACATACTTTGCAGATCAATTAATAATAAATTAAACAGTATGGTTTGGAGGACAATACATGAATCAATTTCTAGCTGAATCAACTCCCAGTATATCGCTTAATTCAGCATCGCTACCTTGAGTCTCATGCTAACTGACCCAGCTAGTTTCCAGTACCTATACCAGCCTTCCTTAGTTTGATCTATAAGGACAACTTGCAGTGGCCATCATACATCATCTGAAGGTAGAAAAACCTGTGAGAGGGATAGCACCCTTCCGACTGAGCTAATATTACAAAGACAGGTTGGAAAAGAATCATGTTAAAGGTAACCAATTTTTCATATCTATTTTGCTGAAACTGCATTAAAAATACTGATGAATAGTGGATATGGACACAACATTTGCAGTTGACTGACATGCTGAGAAGCACCCCATGATTTTTTCTGACAATCTGCTGCCAAATGGCACAGCTAAACGATAGAGGTGTCCCTATGCATAACTAAGCTGTCATGAAGATTATGTGGTGGTAGAGGTATAGCTCCACGCATTAACTTCAGCACTAGGTGGACATGAGTTGTCAGCTTCACACCCTAGCCACTTTATCCCCAGTACCCATTTAATAGGAGGTTGGGTGGGCCCTAGACCTGGTGTGCACACTGTGGAGAAGCAGCACTTTTGTCCTCCAGGAATCAAACCCAAACATCTCAAATGTCCAGCACAATACCAATTGCTATGTTAACTGAGCTATCCTGCATCTCATACCTAATATGACTTCAAAATATTACTATGCATGAAGTTAAAACTCCATTTCATACATGAAGAACATACAGTTAGGACCTGGACAAGCACACATTACTGAGTGCAAGTTAATGTAAAATTGCAATCTTAAACCTTTACTTTTCACACTAAAGCAAATCATTCTTAGATGCAATTATAAGGTACCTGTCAGTTCAATCCCAAAATTAGTCTCAAGATCTGAAATATAAAATACATTCAGCTAACATGCTCCATTCCTTCAAGTCCTTACCCTGCACTGTCTTCCCGAGGAAGTCACCTCTTCTTTCTTTGCTAATCACATGCTGATAAATTTTTCCAGTTGTTATATTATTATCACGGTGTAATGTGATATCCAAAAACCTTTCATAGTTTCCAAGATCAAGATCAACTTCTCCCCCATCATCCAAAACATAAACTTCACCTGAAACAAAATTTCTGTATTCACCATTCAAGAAACATCATGCTATAACTGCTTATAATATGATCATGCTGTATTTATCACAACAGCTTTAAATCTATAAGTTTAATAATTCAGGTACATTTCATGAGGGAAAAATATGATTAAATGCATAACTATATTAACCTTTATCTGTATGTTGCACAATTATGATGGCACATGTGCTGGTACAGCAGGGCCCATCAGGTCTAGCATAGCATTTTTTAAATATAAATCCCATTACCACCAAGTTTAAATCTGGTTGCCAGTAGGACAATTGAATTCAGACAGTAAAGGTTAATAGCATATCACATGAGAAAATCGTGCACCTAAATTTATAAACACCTTCCTTAAACAACATTAACAAATTTCAATATGGACATTAATAATATATTGGCACATGAACAACGTGGTTTTTGAACTAAATTGTCCACTGAATCAACCATTTAATAATACTTAATAAATACCATTCTAACAGCAACAAATAATAAACTTGTCATGGGAGGCCGGTTTTGACTTGACCAAAGCATTTGATTGTGTAAATCACACAATACTTCTTACTAAGCTTCAGTTCTATGGTTTTAATGGTATAGCAGGAAAGTTAATTAAAACTTTTTTGAGGGATAGACAGCAAAGAACAGTACTAAATAGCAATATTACAAGTGGTACTTTGGAGTGGCAAAGTGTAAAACAGGGAGTCCCTCAGGGCTCCGTTCTGGGGCCATTGCTCTTTTTGATATACATTAATGATTTGCCAAATATAACAAATAAAGAATCAAAACAAATTTTATTAGCTGATGACACCAACATGCTGTGCTGCAAGTCAAATATTAAAGAACCTGACATCGCCCTAAAAGAAACTCTTGAATTAATCAATAAATGGTTCTTTACAAACTCGCTAATTTTTAATTTAACTAAAATGAGTTGTGTCCAGTTTTTAACAAAACTAAATGCACTAATAAACTTAAATATTAAACATGGTGATATGCAAATTAATAATACGAATACTTTGAAATTCCTTGGACTGACACATCAAACAAACAGCCAGCAAACTGAGCTCAGCTCAATATTGTCCCTATGGAGCTTATTGATGATGTACATATATAATGCCTATGTTCATTCTATAATATCATATGGCATAAAATTCTGGGGAAATTCATCATACCAAATCTTTAAAATACAAAAAAGAATAATCAGGGTAATAATGGAAGCAGGAAATAGGGACACTTGTCAGCCTCTGTTTAAAATATTAAACATTCTTCCATTTTATTCACACTATATATTTTCAATATCGGTCTTCATGGTTAAAAACATGGACAAGTACGTAGCAAATTCAGATATTCATAACATTTATATTAGACAAATATTTGAATTACATTATCCAACTTATAAATTAACCAGGGCTCAAAAGGGAGTATCTTACACTGGCATTAGAATATTTAATAAATTACCACATAGTATAAAAAAATTGCAAGATTTAAATAAATTCAAATATTCCCTTAAAAATTTTTTGCAGGTGGGCTCTTTTTATTCTTTATTGAGTATTATAAATGGAAAACAAGGTATGATTGTGTTAATTACAGATAAATACTTAGTCATTTTTAAAAAAACTTTTATTGTATGATACCTATAATTCTTTAGATATGCTTTTTCTCTATTATAGACAATGTTAATATGTATTTTATTATGATAATAAGTTGCAATGCAAGTGTTATATGCATGTTGTATTTAATTATAACATTNATCAAAAATAAATTGAATTAAAAAAAAAAGGTAAAGTTGTCTCTGTGCTTAAATAACTAAGCACTACACCTCAAAAACACATGGGGGGTGGAGGTATAGCTCCATCATTCTTGAACTCAGCAATAGATGGGGGTGAGTGGTCAGTTTACAGTCCAGCTGCTTCACCCTTGGGGGATAGGAGACTAGATTCGCCCCACTGCTGGTCTGAATGGGCAAAGAAAAGGCTTACCTTGGCCATCCAGCCCATAGACCACCACTATGAGTATGAGGGGTGGGCCATAAAAACCGGCCCTCGCACCACAACCTTCAATGATCTATTGTGCTTCCCCTTTGCATTAACCCCTTATCAATCCTACACTTCCAATGAAATGTACGACTTTATTTATGGGGGCATCATAAAAGTCACATGGTTCCATGAAGAATTGACCCAGGTGGCGATATCGTAGGTAAGCTATGGCCTCACAATCACATAGGATGTGTGTGGCGGATTTACCTACTTGTAGGCACCTTTCACAAGTTGGGTCCTCTGTCAGACCCAGTTTGAAAAGGTGCCCTTTTAGGTGGCAGTGCCAAGTAAGTAATCCTACCACCCATCTTAGTTGATCTCTGTTTAACTTTAACAGGTCCCTCGTTCTTTTGGTAGAGTGTCCTGATATAAATCCTTTTGCCTGTTTGAGTCCAGTTGTGGAATCCCAGTGTATGTGATTTCTGTTAGTCCAGTCCCTGATCGCTTTCATGGCAACTACAACTGAGATGCCACAAGCTGGTTTAGGTCCTATGAATGGCTGTTCAGATCCTGTTCTTGCAGCTGATCTGCGATTTCAATCCCAGCAATACCCTCATGGCCTGGCACCAATATCAGCTGAATTCTGTTACATCTGGCCAGTTGTGTGAGGGATTGGTGGCAGTCCCAGACCAATTTTGGAGTTGGTATGTACCAAGTGCTTTGATTGCAGTTTGACTATCTGATAGAAAATAGATGTTCGTATTTTTGAAGTTTCTATCTAAATTCTCAACTGTGGATGCCTCAATGGCGTACACTTCTGCCTGGAATACTGTTGTACACTGACCAAGGCCAAGAGTATGTTTCCGCCCTGTTCCATCATAATACACTCTAGCTCCAGTGCCTTTATTTGTCTTGGAACCATCTGTACACCAGATTAGTCCCCCCTTTCTATCAGGTTGAAACCCCTCTTTCCATTCGCTTCTATGAGGAAATCTGACTGTGAAGGGTTTATCATAGACATGTTTCGGTATCATTTTATCAGATCCCAAATGTAGAATGGGTTCCTTTTTCATGTCCTGAATCATGTATGCATGTCCAAAACCTTCAAATTTCGGTCTCCATTGATCACTGCAACATAATCTGTAATTTCCTAACTTGGCCTCCGCTTCCATCTGCAGATGCAGTGGAGGGAGTCCTAGTAGGATTTCCATTGCAGCTGTTGGAGCTGTTCTCATTGCTCCTGTAATTCCCAAGCAGGCCATCCTTTGCAGTTAGCTTAGTTCTGCCTGACTTGTTTTAAGTTTAACTCTAGGCCACCATATAGTGGCAGCATAAGTACAGCAGTGTATATCCAATACACCACCTTTGGTGCCATTCCACAAGTCTTCCCAAACATGCCTCTGCATGTCCAGAAGGCCTTATAGGCCTTGTTAATAGCCTTGTCCAGCTGTTTTCTCCATGTCAGTCCCTTAGCTAATGTTATTCCAAGGTGCTTGACTTCACTGGATACCCAGATTGCTTGACTGAAGAGGACTGGTTCCTTAAGCCCCCTGATATTCTCCTCCTAGTAAAGGATAAAATTACTGTCTTGTTTGGATCGATAGACAAGTTTCTTTCGCACCACTGTTGAACTGTGCACAGGGCTGCTTGTAAGGTCTCTGACACAGTGTAAGGGAATTTCCCATTGATTAGGATTGCTATATCATCAGCATATCCTACTGCGAAATGACCTTTACTGTTGAGCTCCCAAAGATCATCCACGACCAGGCTCCACAGCAGAGGTGAGAAAACCCCTCCCTGTGGACACCCTCTCGCCACAGATGCTCTCATGGTCTCTCCAGACAAAGTAGCACTTACAAGGTGTGGCAATAAAGAACCCGGATTACTTTTATGACTCATTTCCGGCCACGTCATTGACGAAGAGGAGGGTAGGGCATTGACCCTTGGACTTCCCTCTACCGTCACACAAAGTTTCATTCACGTGCATTGGTTAGTCTGGCCNCAAATGAGGTTCTGTCAAAGGCTCCCACTACGTCCAGGAATTCTCCAAGGGCAATATCCTTCTGTTCAATGCCATTTTCTATGCGTGTTACAACACTATGAAGTGCAGTTTCAGTGCATTCACCTTCTTGGTAAGCATGTTGGTTTTGGTGCAGAGAATGAATCTTCAATGCACCGTCCCTAATCTACTACAGTCCATTCGTGGAGATGAGAGAGTCTTCGTAAACAAATGCACGTGGTATCTCCTTCGCTGTTTGAATGAAATCATGCAGCGATCACGTGATGCGTGTACAATTGCAGGGGTGTCCAAAGTTCACTCTTCAGTCTGAATACAGGTTAACGTGCATCCGAATGCAGTGAGTACACTGGAGTAACTGTGCGCTTTGTCCACTCCTTGCTGTCAGCTGTGGCGACGCGGGGCTTGCTTTGTTTATGCTAACTGTCTCATCTCCGCGAATGGACTATACTTTCTGCATTGTTTTCAAAAGGAAAGGATAGGACAATAAGCCTTAGCCTCCGTATAATCAAGTTTCCCGGGTTTCAGTATAAATGTCACTTTGCCTTGCCTCCAGGGCATAGGGATAAACCCATGCACCATGCAGGCTCTGAATATACGGCATAGGTGTGGGACTAAATGTTCCACCCCTTTCTGCTGAAGTGCTGGAACAATTCCATTTGTTCCCACACCCTTAAATGGTTTGAAAGTATCTAACCCCCATCTAATTTTTGATTGACTGATTACCCGACCGGCCAGGTTCCAGTCTCCCGTTTGTTAGGCGTCCACATATGCCCAGGTTCTGCTGGACCCCCCCATCACCTGAATCATCAATCAGCTTTGAATCAGGGAAGTGAACTCTAAATAGTTCTTACAGTGTCCCTTTCCCAGCTTGGGTATACTTACTATCAGGCAGCTAGATAGTACTGACCTTGTTGGTCGCCTGTTTTGCCATGACCCTCATGAGTCTGGCACTGCCTGGTACATCATTGATCTCCTGGCAGTACCTTCTCCATGGGGATTGCTTGGCTTTCCTTATTTCTTTATTATAACAGGTGAGGGTTTCCTTGTAAGTGTCCTATAGCCCTGTTCTTTTTGCTATAATAAATATCAGCCTGGGACCCAGTTAGTTGAGGGTTGGCAGTTCAGTGGAGTTCTGTAAGAGGCTGTGAAGAAAAAATTTAGTTGCAAGAGTGCAGCCATGCAAAGAAGACTTTATGTGCGTTATCTGGAATGTGTAATTCAGTGAGACTGTTACAGTTCCTACGTTAAATCTGTTGCCAGGAAACAGCTAATGGAGACTGTCACAGATTGAGGGCACTAGTCTTGTGTGTGTCAGTGATCTGTATTCCCCTCCTGGTATCCAAAGCCCCAGAAACCACGGGACATTATTAAAGTGTAGTACAAGGTGGTGTATACAAGTGGTCAATACATCCAATATACAATCCATACTCCTTCTATAGTCACACACCTCTAAATACATGACATTAGTCTTGCCATGGATGGCATAGAAAATACCATCTCCAACAGCTCTTCTATTGTCGTGTGTTCATTCATTGCCTAGCAATGGCTGTCTTCTGCAGTCATCAAGTCACAATATAGGGGGAGAAATAAAAAAAACAATGCTGCCAAGTGGTTCAAATCCATATAGGATGGGTGAATGAGAGATGGGCAGTGTGTGAATTCCATGGATCTTAACCACTAGTATGTGGAACAAGCCAAGTAGGGATACATACAGATGGCGACCTCATAAGCTTACTTTTTCCCTTATGGAAAGTAGGTATGCTAGCAGCAACTGTTATGAAGTAAAGACTTTTAATTTCAGTACCAGAAATGTTAGCCGGGATAGCAGAGTTGGTATAGCGACTGGGTATGGGCTGGGTGACCAAGGGGTCAGAGTTCTGAGTCCTGGTGGGGGCAAGAATGTTCTAATCTTCAAGTCATCCAGACCGGCTCTGAGGCCCACCCATCCTCCTATCCAATGGGTTCAGGGCCTCTTTCACCATGAGGTAAAGTGGCAGGAGCATCAAACGGATCACTCACCTCCAACTAGTACTGAGGTCATGAAAATGTGGATCTATACATCCACTCCTTCATATGCCTTCACGGCATAGTGCTTAATTAATTAAGCATAGGCACAACTTTACCTTTTTTTTCCCTTTACCAGAAATATTTACAGATGTGGACCTCTCTTAAAGGCATTTTACCAGTTTCATCCCACATCTCACAAGATCATTGTTAACTGCTGAGAGGTGAAGAGTTCTTTCTCAGTTCTACGTTGTATTGATTCCTTTAATTAGCCATTGCTTTCTGACTTTAACAACTTTTTTGTGTTTACAAGGGCAGGCTGTTTTAGAAAAATTAAAAAGTTTGGAAGAAGCTTAGTTAGTCTTTCTTTTAGAAGCTTATTTTATGAAGCTGTAGTAGCTAGAGTAATGTAGTGTCAAATGATATGATCACTAGTGAATGATGTATTGGCCAGAATTTGGAAGGAAGCAGTCATGGCATAATCAAAGTAGTATCCCAGCATTTTCTTGGAGGGACTGAGGAAAATTATGTAGTACCTCTGTAATGACATATGATGTCCCAGCTAAACTGAGCACCTCCCAAATAAATGCCTAAGGCATTATCACCATTCTAACCTGTTCACTTGACAGTTGTAATAGCACTCTCATAGTTATACCAATGGCTGTAACTATTTCATCAGACCTTGGCAATTTCAACAATAACCACATTCACCAAGAGGTAAATTTCTCACCCATTACTCACTTAAGAAAAAAATACAACTACATCTGCAACAGAACAAAAGAGTACCATGCCCAAAAATATAGTTGTAGTGTTAATTCTACATTTTGGACTTAATACACAAATCTGAAAATCACCTTTATAAAAATGACACTTTAAACATTAAAATAAATACATCAACAGTGCTAAACCTTCACTGATAAAAGGATGATAAAACCGAAATAATGGTTTGAAAATGAAGTACTGATAAAAGGATGATAAAACCGAAATAATGGTTTGAAAATGAAGTACTATCTTCTGGAGTGTAATGCCGTATAGACCAGCAGTTAATCCTTTTGGAAGAACATACTGCCTCCATTTTCAGGACTCAAATATAAGCCACCTGCTTCCCGCTGATCATTTGCTCGACTTATTCTTCAACCCTGATGATCAGGAAAATATGCTCTTCCGAAACACAGGAGAATTTCTGTCGGACTCCGCGGTATTACATATCGTAAGATAGTACTTTTCGGTCACCGCTGCGAGAAGTTAAAATTCAACACAAAGTTATTGTTTCCAATTAAAACCCCATGCTAAAATTTTTAATGGTATAAACTACATAAAACGGTCCAGAATTGTTTAAACAATGTCAAACTATACGACTTGAAAGTATATAAATTACCATGTTCATATGGCGAGAACGTGCCAGCATCTATATTAATATACGGATCTATTTTGATTGACGTCACATGGATGTTGCTGCATTTCAAAATAGTGCCGAAAGAACTTGCAATAACACCTTTCCCTACACCACTTATAACTCCACCAGTAACCAATATATATTTCATTTTCACTGCACTTCCTTACTTCTGTTCCATAAACAACAGTTTACCGCCGGCAGCACACACCATGCGCACCGATGCGCACCACGCCACTCGATGTTCCTGGTCCTAGCATTTTTGTTTGTTTTTAAGAGAATTGCATTAAAAGTAAATAAAAGTAAAATTAGTATTGTCCAATTATTTATATTTGAATAATCTTCGCATCCTTTTCAATTTTATATATATATATATATATATTACTACGGACTGAACCACGTGACGCAAATCGCACGGTTGACAATTCATTTAAATAAAAGCGGGGTAAATGGATTTTGGAGCAACTGTTCAAGAAGATTACATTTAAATTACCCTAAATTTATTTTCATTTCAATACTTTTACATCCTTAGTAGTACTGATTTCGTAGGTGCAGGGCCCTTTGTTACGACATGCGGCACATTATCCACGGAATCAGCATTTTTATTCGCCACCGTGGTAACTGGAGCAACTGTCTAGCGATCAATTCAGTCATCATAGATGTCACAGATACGCTTTTTCATGTCATCAGTTTCTTTACTACTGTATGGATTTATGTAAAAGTATAATTATCCTCACTGTTACCTTTGAACATTTTTAATACATGTAGTTGAACTCTGCATAATTTTCGTAAGAAGCACATATCGATTACTATTGTAATTAGGTACTGAGGTACTACGCATGTGCACACGCTCGGATCGCAAAGTGCTGAATTAACCGGTGCGATTGGTGTACGTAGGTTTACTGGGATGACCGGGGTGATTGTGGTTGGAGACTACTAAGGTGAAGCAATGGCCAAAAGTGGACTGATGTGTAAAATTGGACCTTCTGTTCTAAATGCCAATCTTGCAGAACTTCATAATGAATCGCAGAGGCTCTTAGATAGCGGAGCAGATTACCTGCATTTAGATGTTATGGATGGACATTTTGTTCCAAATATCACGTTTGGACATCCTGTTGTAAAATGTTTAAGGACGAAAATCACTGATGCCTTTTTTGAGACACACATGATGGTAACGAAACCCGAACAGGTAAATATTAAAGTTCGTTTGTTACGTATATTTGTTTTTAAATCCTATCAGTTGTATCGGGTTTGAGTTGCTCACAGTGGTGACCATATTAGAGGATCACATTGCAGAAGTTAGTGCTCTGGCGGTCGTAATTATCTGTGTAACCTCAAACTTATTTTGTTTCAGTGGATTGAGCCCATGGCTGATGCTGGAGTTGACCAGTATACATTTCATGTGGAAACTTGTAATGATGTTCCATTTGTCTGCAGAAAAGTGAAAGAAGCGGGAATGAAAGTAAGGTTTGGTTAAAGTGCCAGTTTGTTTCAAACTCTCCTCAGTTGTATCCTGTCATGGGAGAGTGATTAATGGGTTTCCTTTCAGTATACAGTGATGTCTACTAAAGGCATTATTGTTGTGAGATTATGGTGCATTGTTTTGGAGTAAAAAGTGAGGTTAGCAGAAGTATGCCAAGGCAGCATGAAATTTGAATAGATCAAAGGGTGAAGTATGGTTTTACATTCTGAAGTTTGAAGCACTTGGTTTTGGGAAAGTTAGATTATATTAATATTTCATTGGGTTATGTTAGGTAAGTGCTTTGATTAAGATTTTAGTATGGTACAACAAAATTCACCAACTTGTATCTAACTTTCTGAAGTCTAGTATGCAGCTACTCAAGAAGTCCAAATTTTATGGAACCTGAACGTTTGTAACTGTGTTCAGAAGAGCCCTCCATGTGTCCCTATCCTGAGCCAGAACAATCTAGTCCATCATGTAACAATGATCTATAGAGATGAAATAAATACATACATAACACCCCATCCTAGCTCACTAAAATTAATTTTAATATTATTCACCCACTTACATCTTGATCTTCCTAGTAGTCTCTTTCCTTCTGGCTTTCCAACTTTTATGCATCCCATTTGTGCTACAACTTTTATCCAGCCTCCTTGTTTTTAGTGCCCTTCCACTCTCATCCTCCTTGACTTGAACGTTCTGATTACACATGGCAAAGAGTACAAGTTATGAAGCTCCTCATTATGCAGTTTTATCCAGCCTCCTGTCACTTCATCTGTCTTTGGTCCAAATATTCTTTTCAGCACCTTGTCCTAGAACACCCTCAGTCTATGTTCCCTGAATGTCAGGGACCAAGTTTCACACCCGTACAGAATCACAGGCAGAATTAGTTTTGTATATTCTAATTTTTATGCTTCTAGACAGCAAATGAGAAGAGAGAAGGATCTGGAATAAATAGCAAGAAAGAATAAGGGAACAGCAGTATTAAAAAAAAGACAGTTCTTGCAACAGTATGTAGGATTTGGTGTTCTCACAGTGGTGGTTACAAAGAGGTCTGTCTTCTGGGATATAACAACATGCCAGTTGAAAGTTACCAGCATTTTGGGAGGAACAAAGTTCCTCCATTTTCAGGTTGAAGAATAGGCCAAGCAAGAAATCAGAATAAAGCAGGTATAGCAAGATCTCAGAAGACAGAACTGTTAAGTTCCTGGAACAGTTTCACAACATTTAAAATTTTTTCTTCTGTGCTCTAGGTTGGGCTAGCACTTAAGCCTGGAACAGGTGTAGAGGCAGTTCAACAATATATTGATCAAGCTGACATGATTTTGGTTATGACAGTAGAACCAGGTTTTGGTGGACAAAAATTTATGAGAGACATGATGGGGAAAGTGCACTGGCTACGACAGAATTATCCTGATTTAGATATTGAAGTTGATGGTGGTGTAGGACTAAGCACCATTGAAGCCTGTGCAGAGGTATGTATTGTAATGAATTTGATAAGTTGGCTAAAGCTTAGCATAGGAAAGTACTTCACTTTCAGTTTTGTTACTTTCTGGTTAAGTTACTTTCCATAGTTCCCTAATTTGTTACCATATGGGTAGCAGAATTAAAGATCTATGTAGGAGCTGTGTATATCTTGAATGTAACAAACCACCTTAAGTCCCAAACTTTGCTGTATTAATTTTCCTGTTTTACCTTTGTTACCTTCAGGCTGGTGCTAATATGATCGTCTCAGGTACAGCTGTGATAGGAGCAGAAGATCCAGGAAAAGTAATAGCAACAATGCGAGATATAGTGGAAGGATCAATTCAGAAATGTCAGCTTGAGAGGTGAGATGTGGAGTGTGGTGCATTTACATAACCGACCTCAGATTTCTGTGAAATGTTTTATTGATAAATGGGAAAATATTTTGTACAGCTGAAGAAGAAATAAATATTTTTATACAAAACATTCTTGCATTTAGCCCTTGTTACTGTTAAAAAATAAGGTAAAGTTACCCCTGCACTTAATTAAGCACCACAGCATCAAGCTATATGGCTAAGTGGAGTTATAGCTCCACAATTCTTGACCTCAGCAGTAGATGGACGTGAGTTCCTTACAACTATTTTTACACAGTACTATTTATTTTTGGAACTAACTTCATCCGTAGTTCTGCAAGACTAATGAGAATAGCTTCTTCAGTTCTTATTGTCCTTGACCCTTGCCCAGGGCAAGTGTTGAGATAATGGTCAAACACCAGAGCTGGATCATTTACTGTCAACATTTCATCATTATCCAGTGCTGCCTCAAGTCCTTGGAGACCTCCAAATACAATAAGTGCATGATTATATGGAAGACCTTTAAGAGGAATGTCATCTGTTTTGTCCCCTCTCTCAGAAGTTCCAATGGTGAGGTCATATCCTTCAGGATATGGCGCTTGTGAGAAGACTTCCCCTAGTGACTGTGCTATCCGGACTGTGTAGCCCCAGTAAACGCCAGTCTCTGCAGATGGCAGAGATGGTGGTACAATTATTCCATGAAGTTTTTTTGAGCCTTCACAAGCCTGCAGAAGTTTCACTGTCACACGGATGCCGGGTGTTAGGCTTTTGTCAACAATTACATCTTTGAGTAGACCACAGTTGACAGCAGAACCTTTGCCTGCTCTCACTGGAAGATTAGTTGTAACGCCTTCTCTGAAATATAGAAGTGTGTATTGCAATGATCTTCTGATTTGTGTTTGGCTACTAAACTACCATTCTGTAAAACTTCACTGTTCCTGATTGATGAATAAACAGGAAATGGGGTGATTAAAAACTAAAAGTATTCCTTTTTAACCAAACTGCCCAGAAAAGAAAAAAGCATAGTATGCCAACACTGCATGAAATTGGATATCATTTGTATACAAGACACCACCTGCGAAAACTGGAGAAGGGAATTGTGTGGTACTTTATAAAGATATCCACAAATTTGGGGTGGGGGGAGAACATTATTTGACAAGAACAATACTTTGAAAATAGAGGGTCCTGGAGCAACTTAGCCCATGGAAAGCTTCCTTGAATTTTTGTACATAATATCTCAATAATATGCCTTTTCCTTTCTTCACTCAGTGAAGTAAATTCAACATATCAGAACCACTCACCTTTTGGCATATTGTGATCATTTTAATGAATTGATATATTTTTCTGGATGAATCTGACTCCCATGAGACAAGGAAAGATGGATTTCTTAATGTGCACCTTTTCAACCTATGGGGACAAATACTGGTAATAAACAATAATTTGGTCAATGCTGCAGGGGCAGGGAAGCAATAGACTGGCACTCTCAGGAAGACCAGGTTGCTGCCCCATGCTCTTGAGTCATGAGAATGTCCTCATCTAGACTAACCAGTCTATTTCAAGCTTCTTTCTTAATTCAAAATTACAGCCAATCAGGGGTAAGCATTTCAATTTGAATGCCATTTTGGTTTCACACTAAAATTTCACCAAAATCTCTTATTATACTAGAAACGGTCACTAACAGTTCAGTTGCACTTCAATAGGCATTCTCAGCCAACCTGAAACCACAGCATCTGATATTTTAAATTCATTACCTAAAGTAATTATACATACATTTCAGCCTTAAGCATTTGATCTTTTTGCATGGTTATCCCTTCAGTGAAGTTAAATAAATTATAAATAAGAAATGCATACTGGAACCTAAGGAAAATGTTTAAGTTGGATACATACACACACACACACACACACACACTTTTTAGTGAATATTTGTTTAGCATGCAGCTTCACATGTCCTGTTCTCCAAATCCCACCAGAACACAGGAAGCCATGGAAAACGTTTTTACAGGTACAATCACCAAGGTATTTATGGTGCAGAGTGTTTTTGTGAAGGAGATACTTTCCCAGACAGTAAGAAAATCCTCTTAACATTCATTCTGCATTCATAACAGTCCACCCTATGCCAATATGGATTATTATGAACGATTACCATTCCCTTTGTACATAAAAATGTATGATCAATACTGGTTCACTTGAATTCCAAGTTCAGCACTGAAATTTTTTCACATGCTAATTTTTTACAATGATGGGTTGTTAGTCCAATCTTGAATCTTGAGAACCACCTCTTGTTGGCTGCCCATGACTACTTATTCAGAATACTTGTAGCTGCCCTCAATAACCTGAAGAAATGCCACCATGCTGTGGTAACAGGGACCCAGCTTGAACATGGCACCTTCCATGTAGACCCATGTGGTTGCGCTAAGCACGTATTAGGCCAGAACACATCGAACAAATGAAGATGACAACTTTTATTATATCTTATTCTCCATATCCAATTCTCTTTTGTTGGTCCATAAATTCATCTTAGGATTTTCCTCTCAAATGAATTGATGACTGATTCCTCTTTCTTGTTTGGCATCCAACCCTCACATCCATAATAAAGCACCGGTCCTATCATTGTTTTATATATTTTTGTTTTAATCGCTCGGTGTATATCCTTTGATATAAAAGCTGACAGTAACGAGAAATATGCATTATTTGCTAGTTTTATTCTTCTTGTTATTTCATGATTTTCCTCTCCATCTTTGTGGAATTTCGATCCTAAATATATGAAGTCTTCAACTATTTCTATCCCATCCCCTTCTGTGTTAATTTCTCCAGTTTGCCTTGGATTCCTTCTAGACTGTTATCAGCATTTTAGTTTTATTTACATTCACCTCTAAGCCAATTGTTTTTGCTATGGTTTTTATTTCTTTATGTCTCCTTCATTGCTCTTAGGGATCTTGATACTATAATAATATCATCTGCATACACCATTATTTGTGTTTGTTTACACGCTATTGTGTTCCTTGTGTCTGCATTACATTTCCTCACTATATATTCCAATACCAAATTAAATAGTGATGGTGCCAAACTATCTCTCTGTTTTAATTCTTGATTTGTCTTGAAGCATTCCATTAACTGGTTCTGGATTTTAACTTGATTGATTGTTTGTCATGGTTAAGTTAATTATTCTACTTAGTTTTGTTGGAATACCAAATGTGGACATAATCATCCTTAATTTCTTCCTTGTTATTGTATCATATGCTTGTTTACAATTTATGAAGCATAGGTAAATATCTGTATTAAATTCCCAACATTTCTCCATTATTTGTCTCAGCGTGAATAAATTGTCTATTGTCGACCTATTGGGTCAAAATTCTGATTGATCTTCTATTATTTTTTCTATATATGGATCCAGTCTCTTTTTTAGTATCCTTGTTAAAATTTTATATGCTGTCGGTACTAATGATATACCTCTATAGTTACCACATGTTAATTTATCCCCTTTTTTAAATATGGGACATATAATGCTCTTTCCCCAATCTTCTGGTATCTTTTCTTCTTCCCACACTTTCTTCATAATTCTGTGGAGTGCTATTATTTCTTCTTGTCCTCCTGCCTTCAATAATTCTGCTGGTATGTTGTCTCCTCCTGGTGCTTTATTTAGTTTTTGTTCCTTTAATGCTTCTTTCACTTCTTCCTCTGTTGGGGGCTCTATTATCTCTTCCTCTTCCCCTTCTCCATCATCTGTATTTTCTTCTTCATTGTCCTCGTTATCTTCCATATTCTGATTTTGATTTAATAATTGTTCAAAATATTCTTTCCATGTATTCATAATCTCTGTTTTATTATTCATGAAAAGCCCTTTTTTGTCTTGGATAAATTCTGTTTTTGGTTTGGAACCTTCTTTCATATATTTGATTTGACCAAAGGCATTTTTTGTTTTTTTTATTTTTTAAGTCTTCTTCCACTTGCAGTAATTGCTCATTTAGAAAGGCCCGTTTCTTTTTCCTGAAAATCTTGTCTGCTTTCCTTCTTGCTTCTTTATACACCTCATTTCTTCCTCTTGTTGGTCTTTCCATATATTTCTTATTCTTGAGGTTTATACTCTCCCTACATTCCTTGTCAAACCATTCTCTATTATCCTGTTTCTCTTGATATCCCAGAGTCCTCTCAGCTTCTGTAATTATTGCGGTTTTAAAATCTACCCATATCCCTTCTATTGTTACTTCTTTATTTGCTCTACTGTCATTAATTTCTTTAATTTTACTTTGAAATGCTTCTCTCTTGTCACTCTCCGTAATCTTGTCAATATTAAATTTCTTACAGTTCTCATACTGCTTGGATCTTTGACAACTTATTTTACATCTATATTTAACCTGTACTAAGTAATGATCGCTATCACAGTTGGCCCCTCTTAATGTTCTTACATCCGGGATATTCATTGCAAATCGCTTCTCTATGAGAACATGATCTATATGATGGAAGGTTACCCCATCCAGTGCTGCCCATGTTCTTTTATGTATATTTTCGTGCGGGAAGTATGTAGAGCTGATGATCAAGTTCTTACTTTCTGCAAAATCTATTAATTTTATTCCATTATGGTTGGTTTTATCATGTAAACTTTCTGTCCCAATTACTCCTCTGTATTCCTTCTCTTTACCTATTTTGGCCTTAAGATCCCCTAAAATAACCTTTATGTCATTACTTGGTATTGAATCATATGTCTCTTCCATTTGTCGATAGAAATATTCTTTGACCGCCTCCTCTTTTTCTTCTGTAGTTGCGTCCATGTTCATCAATGTCATATTGAAAAATTTCATTCTAATTCTCAAAGTAAAAATTCTTTCACTTATTGGTTTAAAGTCTATTATTGCACTTTTAAATTCTTGTTCTATTACAAAGGCTACACCAAATGCCTTATTGCCTTTTGCTTTACCACTGTAACATATAGTGTGTTTCTTTAAGTCCATGATTCCTTTACCCAGCCATCTAATTTCCTGTATGGCTGTGATTTTCATATTGTACTTATCTATCTGTTCTAGTACCGATTTCATGGCACTCTGTTTATTAAGGGTTCTCACATTCAATGTACCTAGAGATTAGTCCATATTCTTTGCCAATTGTCTTCCATTCTGTTGAGGTTTCCGAGGCTTGATTCCAGGTTTCGAGACATTTGTATTTTTTTACGGTGAGAGGTCGTCGGCCTCTCACCCAACTCCCAACCTGGAGGACCAGGGTATCTCTTTTAGTCTGGGTCATCCCCTTTGACCTGTCTGGCATGGGTGGCCCTACCAGTAGCTATGCTACCGCTGACATAGCTCTCAGGGTCATTTGACCATGCAAGCCCCTCCACTATGTCATAGTAGAGACACCATCGGGGGGCAAGAATATTTACTTTGCCAAATTTCAATCCTTAGTAAGTTACTGTTTGATTTCTTGGGGTGGAGAAACCGAAAATAGCAAAGTAATGAAAATACAAAAAAGGATATTTCGTTTAATGAAAGATGTAAATAGCAGAACATCATGCAGACCTATTTTTAAAGACTTAAAGATTTTAACTGTTACCTCCTTGTATATTTTTGAGGTGTTGTGCTATTTTCAGAAATATAATTTATACTCTTAAGAGAAATTCAGATTTATATGAATATAATACTAGAAGGAAAAACAATTTTCATGTGCCAAATTGTAACACATCACCTTTTAATAAAAATGTTATCAATATGGGTATTAAATTGTATAATAGACTGCCTTTGGAATTAAGAAAATCAGATGGATGTAAAGATTTTAAACATAAAGTCAATAGAAAGTCCGTCGAGTGTAACAATTTTTTAGGCAAAAGTGATAAAGAAGTGACCTAAAAATTGTTACCCTCGACGGACTTTCTATTGACTTTGTGATTGATAGTGTAACGGACCAAAAATGAAACAATTCAAAATTTTAAACATACATTAAAAGTATCTTCACTAGATAATCCATTCCACACGTTGCATGAGTTTCTTTTAAAGGGAGAGTAGTAAGTATAGCAAAACCCCTATTCAGTAATTGAAACAGATAACAAATGGTTGGTGGTAGTATCTTAGTGGACTTAGACCCCCTCCTCACTCCCGGTCATTTTAATTCTTTTTTTGTTGAAATTGCAGGAAAAATGGTAAACCAATTAAATGATCAAAAACCTAAGTATGACCAAGCATGTAAAGTTACTCCATTTTCTAAATCGATTTTTTTTGTACCAATTACAGAAAATGAGGTACTTAGTGTGACTAGTAAACTAAAAGGTAAACTCTCTGCGGGCTATGACGAAATCCCAGAAAAGTTAGTAAAATTTAGTATTCAACCTATTTGTAAACCTTTAACATTTATTTTTAATTTGTCTCTTTGTACTGGAATTTTTCCTGATCAGATGAAGATTGCCAAAGTTCGCCCTATTCATAAGAGAGGACGAATTCAAGAATTATCTAATTATAGACCTATTTCACTATTACCTGTTTTTTCTAAAATCTTTGAAACATTAATATATAACAGAGTAGTGAATTTCTTAAATAAACATAATTTGATATCTGATGCCCAAAATGGCTTTAGACAAAATAAATCAACTCATACAGCACTGCAATCATTTATTGAGGATGTTCAGAAAGCATTAGACAATAAGTTTTTTGCTTTGGGTATTTTTTTGG